>NW_012107864.1:115593-118483 GCF_000951045.1 Mandrillus leucophaeus | reverse complement strand
GCCATCATTCACTGATTCTTTGGATCCTCCCGCTTTGTCCTTGTACCCCATGTTACACAGCACTGTTTTAGTTTCCTTTTGTTTTAGAAATTCTTTCTCTTCTAATATCTTTTAACAGGTTATAGTATGTTAAAGTCAAGTTCATGTAAAGTTCATGAAGATTAAGTTTCAGATATCCCACGTGAAGAAATTCTTCACAAAGAATTGCACCTAATTTGAATTTGTGATTTTATATTTATTTTATTCTTTTGTAATCTCATTATTACACAAGTTTCACACCCTACAAATCCTAGACTATCTTCTGGCTGAATTTCTCTTGGGTATTATAGTAAGCAATTAAATCATTGAGTTAAAGGGCGTATTAGTGCTCAATTTTATAAAATAGTGCCAAGTTGTTTTTCAAGGTGATTGTTTCCATTCTAACACCTATCAGTGAGATGAAATTGCACCCGAGATCCCATTGCTCCAGGTCTTTTTCAGCACTTGGTGTTTTCAGAGTTAATTTTAAAGTCTATTTCTGATAATTACTTGGATTTTCTATTTATATAGTCTGTTGTTTCTTTTTATTTTGAAGGATAAAATTTGGTCTCCTTTCATGCTTGTGTTTAAAAGTGATAGACATTGCACATGAAAAAATTGTAGATAACTTAAGACTCTACATAATCTTAAGTTTCCTCAAAAAGGATTCAATTTACCTATTGTAGACCATTAGTTCAGTGTGAGTGTCTTTTCTCTTACATCTGTCATAACAGAACACCAAAGAATGGGTAGCTTACAAACAACATAAATTATTTTTTACAGTTCCTGGGGCTGAAATGTCCAAAATCAAGGAACTGGCAGATTCAGTGGCTGGTGGGGGCCTGTTTCCTGATTCAAAGACAGGCTGGCCATCTTCTGACTGAGCTCTTATACAGCAGCAGAAGGGAGAGAACTCTCTGGAAGATCTTCTCATCTTCTGTTGTTTATTTAGAAAAAAACAGGTATCTTTAATGGAAAATCTACCCAGATGTTACATCCAACTCTCTGGGGGATTTTTTGTTTGTTTTTCTCCTGGATATTAGTCTGCAATTCTTCATTGTCTTGTTACTTAACTTATGTTCTTCAAAAGGACATATGTGGACTTACTTGTTTTTGTCTACTCTTGAAGTTGTTCTAAGTTAGAGTGGTCTGAATTAGCTAGCCTATCAGTATAGAAAGATTAGCTCCATTTGGTATTTTTAAAGTAAATTTGTTTATTGACATATAACACGTGCATACACAAGTATACCAATCGTATATAGCCTGATTAATTTTCACAAAGTAAACATTCTTGTGTAAACAGATCAAAAAATATAATGTTTCCTGCACTTGAGAAATATCTCTCATCCTCCCTGTGTCTATACCCACCAAGGTAACCACTGTCTTGATTTTTAATACCATAGATTATTTTCACCTGTTTTTGAAATTTTTAGCTCAGGGCAAAATATGATTAACAAAAAACCTGCCACTGTCAAGGTAATGCTCTTTATATCAAGAGAGACAGATACAAAGGCGGAAAGTCAGACTAGAAATGATCTGAGAATTATGGCTAGGAAAGTATTGTAGGATTGTTATTAGCACATGGAATGGACTGGAATCATAAATATAACAAATATTATAATTTTGAAAAAATTGACCTGCCAATCAAAACACAAGTCTGGACTAAAAAGTTCTATATCTGCCCCAGATTTAACCTTCATGCAATAGAAAGTGAATTGGGAAAGCTGCTCAGCTCCCAATTAGCTCATTTCCCCCAGTGTTTATTTCAGATGGGTTCAAGGAGGATAATGGAAAAGAAATGATATTCCTGCAGTAGAAGCAGCAGCCATTAAGAACATGGACAAGTGAGCACAATTAGGTTGCATTTAAGGAACAATCTCTATTCCCAGAGTAACAAGTCCTCACATTACCTAGTTCAATGGGATTTGAAAAATACTATCTACCAGTGACTATTTTGTGACACTCATTCTTCCTCTTCCCACATTGTAATGTTTCCTGTGGATCTAGTCCTTATACTGTCACTTTATAGTGTTGACTACCCAATGGGCAGACAACTTCTCTCTGCGGTTTATTAGTTTCTAGACCTAGAGATGCCACTTCCAAATTTGGTGCAGAAAATAATGCATATCACCCAGACATCCTTGACTTTGAGCTCAGAATGCCAACTGGGTTGACTTGGGGTTGACGAGAATCCCTTGGAGAGGACAGAGTGTATTATGAGTGTAGAATGGAGCAAAGGGATATTTAATGACAAGAAGAATGGACTTTTACAGAAACAGTTGTTCTCACCAAAAATGCCCTCTGATGTCCCTGTTACTTTAGCCCTTTTGGAGTGAGACAGGACCATACACTTAGGGTTGGCCAAAAGCATGTAGGTGGGAGTGACATATGTTGCTTCTAAGCTACACTATAAAAGAGCCTGATGTCTTTGCCCTTGCTGAGATGACCCAGATAGCTCTCTTTCCTGTAGTGTAGTTACAAAATGATGGAGAAGAAAATTACTTTATTCACAAAGTTTCCACATCCTGAGAAACTGGCCAATGTAGCATGATATAAAGTAGAGGAAGGGGTAAAATACACTCATCCATCCTCAGATAGACAGAACTCCCCCTTTCAAGGGTCTGAAATAGAGAAACATCTCATTAAATCACAAGTATCCTGAGATTATTTGGTTTTTCTTCTTATGCTGTATAATATAGTACTTAAATATTTTCTCTTCAAATGGTCATTGTTTTTTCTAGTTCTAATTATCTGAAAGTTAGAAACATTCAAAAGGATCATAATTAGAATTGTTTTCCCTTTAAACATCTGTTTATCTTCTTACTCATTTTCTTATCTATTATCATTACCACACTGGAATGTAAGCCCCATA
>NW_012107864.1:112586-114358 GCF_000951045.1 Mandrillus leucophaeus | reverse complement strand
CACTGTCTTTTCCAGAAGCTCCTCAATCTGGGTTGCCTTAGTTCATAGTAATAGTATGAACATCAAAGAATAAGAGGTCAGGATCCTGCCTTGCTCATTCCTTGAGCAGATCCTTGTACCTTAAGAAAGCAGAGATACAAGAAGGGCAAGGTGTCTCACGCCTATAATCCCAGCACTTTGGGAGGCTGAGGTGGATGGATCACATAAGGTCAGGAGTTCAAGGCAAGCCTGGCCAACACAGTGAAACCCCATCTCTACTAAAAGACATAAATTAGCTGTGTGTGGTGGCAAGTGCCTGTAGGCGCAGCCACTTGAGAGGCTGAGGCAGGAGAATCACTCGAACCCAGGAAATGGAGGTTGCATCTGGCCAAGATCGCGCCACTGCACTCCAGCCTTGGTGACAGAGCGAGATCCTGTCTCAAAAAAAAAAAAAAAGAAAAAATTGTTTCTGTGTTTTTTATACTGTTATTATAGTATCTTGCTACAAGCAGTCTTCCTGAGGCTACTACAACTCTTGCTGCACAGGTTGTAAACTTTGTGAGAGCAGAGATACTTGCAAATAAGATCAAAGTCCTATATCTAGAATATATATAAATATCTCACAAACCTGAAATTTTTAAAAATAAAATTTAAAAATAGGCAAAATATATGAACAGATAGGTCACATACACAGATGTCAAATAAGCACATGAAAAAGTGTTCAATATTATCAGTCATTAGGGAAATACAAATTAAAACCACTATAATGAGATATCACTCTGCCCTATTAAGATAGCTAAAATTAAACAGACTGAGAATGAAAAGTGTTGGGATAAAGTTGAGCCACTTAGAACTCTCATGCATTAGTTTTGGGAATTCCAAAAGGTTAAAATCATCTTGGAAACAATTTGGAAGTGTCTTAAACAGCTAAACATACATCAAAAATAGGTCATAGTTGTTCCGTTCTTAGGTATTTCCCCAAGACAAATGAAGGCATATATCTAATCCTGGCATCTCAACTGTCCCTTCTAAAACTCCAATGAAGCAGGTAAAAGGACCATACCCCTTCCCAGTGTGGCTAGGATCTGCACCTCACCTCCGTTTTGTGACCAATTTTTCCCAGTAAAGGTTATAACTTTTACACAAATGTTTATAAGAGCTTTATCAGTAATGATCACAAACTGGAAACAACCCAAGTTCCCATCAACAGGAAAGCGAATCTACCCTTTGTGGTCTATATATATAATAAAATATTATTCAGCAATAGAAAGAAATAAACTACTGATACACTCAATCACATGCATAAATTTCAAAACAAAAGCATTGAATGAAAAAAGCCAGATAAAAACACAGCACACATTCTAAGATTCTACTTATTAAAAATTCTAGAAAATGCAATCCAATCTATGGTGAAATAATGTTGATCAGTGTTTTCCTGGAGGAGAACGTGGGAGGGTGAACGTGGTGACAGTGAAGGATTAAAAACTGTATAAGGGAAATATGGGAGGATAATGGATCTATTCACTATCTTGATTGGGGTGATGGTTTCACACATGTATACATATGTCAGAACCCATAGGATACATAAAAGATATGTGCAGTTTATTGCACTGTATGTATATCTACGCAGATCATTTTTTTTTTTTTTTCATTTAAAAGCCATCGGGGGTGGGGCGCGGTGGCTCAAGCCTGTAATAGCAGCACTTTGGGAGGCCGAGACGGGCAGATCACAAGGTCAGGAGATCGAGACCATCCTGGCTAACACGGTGAAACCCCATCTCTACTAAAAAATA
>NW_012107864.1:65576-110601 GCF_000951045.1 Mandrillus leucophaeus | reverse complement strand
CTCCCAATTAGCTCATTTCCCCCAGTGTTTATTTCAGATGGGTTCAAGGAGGATAATGGAAAAGAAATGATATTCCTGCAGTAGAAGCAGCAGCCATTAAGAACATGGACAAGTGAGCACAATTAGGTTGCATTTAAGGAACAATCTCTATTCCCAGAGTAACAAGTCCTCACATTACCTAGTTCAATGGGATTTGAAAAATACTATCTACCAGTGACTATTTTGTGACACTCATTCTTCCTCTTCCCACATTGTAATGTTTCCTGTGGATCTAGTCCTTATACTGTCACTTTATAGTGTTGACTACCCAATGGGCAGACAACTTCTCTCTGCGGTTTATTAGTTTCTAGACCTAGAGATGCCACTTCCAAATTTGGTGCAGAAAATAATGCATATCACCCAGACATCCTTGACTTTGAGCTCAGAATGCCAACTGGGTTGACTTGGGGTTGACGAGAATCCCTTGGAGAGGACAGAGTGTATTATGAGTGTAGAATGGAGCAAAGGGATATTTAATGACAAGAAGAATGGACTTTTACAGAAACAGTTGTTCTCACCAAAAATGCCCTCTGATGTCCCTGTTACTTTAGCCCTTTTGGAGTGAGACAGGACCATACACTTAGGGTTGGCCAAAAGCATGTAGGTGGGAGTGACATATGTTGCTTCTAAGCTACACTATAAAAGAGCCTGATGTCTTTGCCCTTGCTGAGATGACCCAGATAGCTCTCTTTCCTGTAGTGTAGTTACAAAATGATGGAGAAGAAAATTACTTTATTCACAAAGTTTCCACATCCTGAGAAACTGGCCAATGTAGCATGATATAAAGTAGAGGAAGGGGTAAAATACACTCATCCATCCTCAGATAGACAGAACTCCCCCTTTCAAGGGTCTGAAATAGAGAAACATCTCATTAAATCACAAGTATCCTGAGATTATTTGGTTTTTCTTCTTATGCTGTATAATATAGTACTTAAATATTTTCTCTTCAAATGGTCATTGTTTTTTCTAGTTCTAATTATCTGAAAGTTAGAAACATTCAAAAGGATCATAATTAGAATTGTTTTCCCTTTAAACATCTGTTTATCTTCTTACTCATTTTCTTATCTATTATCATTACCACACTGGAATGTAAGCCCCATAGTACTCACACTGAGAGATAACACAGCATGATAAAGGGAGTAAACTCTATGTCCACTCTGATTTGAATCCGGGCTTCATAGCTTCTGCAGACATAGGGGACAATATGAAACTATCTGCTGCCTTAGTTTTATCATCTGTAAAATATGTCTGATATTAATACCTACCTCATAGAGCTATTCTGAGGACAAAATAAGTTAACACAGTTAAATTATTTATAGATCAATGCCAGGTACACTTTCAGTGTTTTATAAATGTAGCCGATTCCATTAGAGTTTGGATCTTATTTATTAATATATTGCTTGCTAAGATATTCCCATTTATTTGTAAATGACCTTGCATATGATACCAGAAAATGGCCCAGAGACAAAAATGAATGCATGTACTATAAGAATAAATATCTTTGTCCATAAACTTGAGAATGACTTAAAATATCTGGAATCCTGAAAAACATAAATTTATTCATAGAGACTTTACAGTAACCACCTCAGTAGCCTTTAATAACATACTATAGATCAGCTATTTCAGGATAATTTTCTTGGTTCATCTTGGCAAGAATATTCCACCATTAAGACAGAAAAATCAATCCAATACACCACCTACTGCCTTATGATGTAAATAGTCAATATAAATACTTGTTTGGATGGCTATGAATGAGGCATCAAAACAATTCATCATTTTCTTGAGTAATAACAGATAATGATTTCTGCTACCTATTATGGAACTATGGAACTGAAATGTTATTGTGTTGTTTGGATAAGAGCTAAGTACAGAATGTTCACAAGACCACTATGTGTACTGCCCTCTTTCTCTGACCAAACAAAATATTGAAAGCAATCACACACACACACACACACACACACACACACACACACATTCAGAGAGAGAGAGAGAGAGATTGAGAGGAGAGAGAGGCAGATCAGTGTTATTGATCAATAGGCTATATGTAATATAACTAGAAAATTGTTTTATGCTGAGATAAAGCAAATGAGGAAATCTGCAGTATTCCGTGTTGAAATATGAATTGTATGGAACAATTATACCCTGTTTTGCCTATTCTATTTGAAAAAATTATACCCTGTTTTGCCAAACTAGCTACACTACTTCGTTTCACTCTCAACTCAAAACGCTGATGAAAGAAAGGAAGACAGAGAAGGTCAAAAAAGCTGAATTCTGCTGCTCATTTTAAACTGTTGAGATCTAGCTTGAGGGAAGAGAGAAAGATGAGAAATTGAGAGTTAAAATCAGATGCTAAGAGAAGCTGCAAGTTTTCCCTGGCTTCAATTTATCTAGGTTATGCAAACCTCCATTAGTGCAGACAAGAGTTTCTAAATGAAGGATTCTGTTTATTTGGTGTAGCATTTAAAATTTCTTAGGCTTTAAATTCTTAGATCTAAATGTACTGATCATGGAGGGGAGAGAATGTGGTCTGTTCTGCGGTAACAATTTGGGAGTTAGCTGGAAGACAAATTCTGAATGAAAGAATCATTTCCTTAATACTGTTAATGGCTTCAAGGAAAGGTGTGATTACAAGAACGAGGGTGAATGTAAATATTGTATAAAGCGTCTTGGCTGGAAATAAGAACAGCCTGCAGAAAACATCAGATTCTAATGGACACTTACCCTTATTAGAGAAAGACATTAATGTTAATTCAAAAAAAAAAAAAGATCCCTAAACATAGTGTGAATTATAATTACAGATTTTGAGGCATCTGCTCCAGGAATATCTACAAGCTTTAGCAGACTGCTATTAAACAAACAAATAAAACTAGGTTTCTGTCTGTCTTGCCTGTATTTATTAAGCTTGTATAAGAATTACATCAAATTTGACTTCAGGCAAGACCTTCTCACAAAAACGATTTTCTTCTCTAGTTTCTAAAAGCAAACAAACAAAACAAACAAAAATGAACATTTTCAAAAACATTGAAATTGAATTGTTAGTTCAACAAGATGACCCCTTGTTAGACAAAACTGGAGGAATTAGAAGAAAGTTTCCATCCAAGAGGTACATCCAATGTGCCTTTAATGTCCTAAACACTCCCCTTTACGACAGACATGATTACTCCAAGTAACCAGAAACCAATAATCAGCTGATGTATTTCCTTGTCCCATCATATACTCAGCATCTATTATACTACATTTTAAAAGAAAAGGATAATTCAAACAAAAGTAACCAAATGTCAGGTTTTATTTTTAAAAAAAATTCTAACCCAGGAACAGTTCAGGTAAGACTCAATCATAAATCCTCTGTGTGCAGTTGAAGTCTGATAACTAATGTTTAAATGATGAATATCTCCCCTCATTCCAAGGAAAAGCAATCTGAGTCATGGAAAAAAATTATCAAAACAAAATGTATAAGACCAAAAGTGCTACTATAAACACTTTAGTTAAGTAGAAATCAGTTGAATGGATTATGTCTATTTATTAACATACTGCTTAAGTTTTGCTGTACTCAATCCTATTATATTTGTTGATGGATAAAATTTCAACTTGAATTTCAGAAATAATTACCTTTTGGTTTCTAATTCTGCTTTGATTCATTCATTCATTTATTCCTACATTCAACAGATAATCATCATTCAAATGAAGCAAGCATTCTTCAGAGAACTAATCTAGTCCACATTCTACTTTAATTATTATTATTATAAAAGTTTTGTGCATTCAAGTATACTGAATAGTATAATGAAAAAACAAATACCCATAAATAAATTTCAACAGCAGTTAAAGTCTTGCCATATTTTGTGTACTAAAAACTATTTTGCAGAAACATTCTAAAGAAAATTACAAACTATGTATTTTTAACCTTAAATATTTTAATATATATTGCCTAGAAAATAAGGACATTTTCACCCAACCACAATACTATTGTTAGACACGACAAAATTAATAATAATTTCTTAAAATTAGAGAATGCAAAAATCTTTATTCAAATTCCTCTATTAGTAATCAAAATGTTTTGGCAGTTTGTTTTTCAAACCAGAACTAAATCAAAGAATACATGTAATATCCACATGTAATGTTTCTTAAAGAGTTTTTAACAATTTTTGAATTGCACACAAAAGGTAAGTATAGAGCCAATGAATTACTACTAATTGAACTCAATTTTTTAATGTGACTCTCACTAAGAAATAGGCTAACACCTTAGGAGTGTGGCATCCCTGTCTGTCCCCTCTCAACTAATATCCCACCTTCCTCTCTAAATGTAACTACTGTCCTGTCTTCTGACAACATATTGAAAGTTTCATCCCTCTTCTTCAAAGGAATATTGGCTTCCCTTGATTCTTTGAATAACTACTATATGCATTTTGAAAACAGCTCATTGTCTTTCAAATCATTCACACACAAAAATATGCATACACATGTGGAAATTTCTATCGGCATTGTATATGTAGATCAACCTGAAATAAATTGATACTTTAAAAATTTTTGAAATACTCCCAAGCCAATGAACATACCATATCCTTCCATTTACTGAGATCTTCAAAAAAAACAAACTTTTTAAAATAATGCTTTATAGTTTTTAACGTAGAGGTCTTGTTTTTCTTTTCTTTTTCACATTTATCACAAGATAATTGACTATTTTTATGTTAATGAAGATGTTAATATTGTTTCATTTTTCTCATTGTGTTTTGCTAGTTTATAAAAATATGCAATTATTTTTTGTATAATTACCTCAAATTTTGAAGCTCTGCTAATTAATTTACTGATCTAAATAGTGTATTTACAGGTTATTTCAAATTTTTCACCACACACAAACAACTTGCTATTAAATGACTGTTTTGTATCTCCCTTTCCAATTCTTAGAACTTTTCTTTCTTTCCTTTTTTTTTTTTTTTTTTTTTGGTGCTGGCTATAACCCCTAGTACAATATTGAAGGAATGCAGTGATTGAAGAAACATAGAGAGTATCTCAGAAGAAGTGACATTTAAGGAAATAATTATCACAGAAAGGAGTGAGCCATAGAAAAGTGGGGGAAGAACTTCCTATTAAATGGACTGGCTCTAATGCTAAGGAATATACAAGTTTAGACTCTTCTAATGTTATAAAAAGGCAGTGGAGGTTGAAGCACAGCAAGAATGGAGAGAGATTAGATAAAAGGTCAAGGCACAGAGATCATATTTGCTCTTCACACCTTAACTCCACGGTAAAGACGTTATAATTTTTTTCTAAGTATCATGAGAATTCAAGGCATATTTTTAGTAATCTATATTTTAAAAAGACATCTCTCACTGCTCTCCTGAGAATAAAATATAGCCATATAGGACAGTAAAGGCCTCAATAATGAAACTGACTGATTTAACAAATGAATAAATGCATGAATGAAGGCAAGGAGTTAGGAGACAGTGTGACCTAACTTCCTTTTTAAGGATGTGATATTTTATCACTGATGCAAAAATCAAGTAAAGAATAGAGAGGAATTCTCAGATATAATTGGCCAAAGTGCTTATCAATCTTTATTTATTCAAGAAACTCAGGAAGCCAGGTTTTGGTGTCAAAATTAAAATTTTAATTGGAACTTGTATAAGAGTGGAAAAAGAAGGTAATCTAGCCAAGAACATTAGTGAGTGATAAAGAGATTAACACACAAGTTTTTGCCTTGATCATCTATGTTCAGCTTTTGTTCGTTTGTTTGTCTGTTTTTCAAGCTGCCCAGTTTATTTGGTCTGGTTTCAAGTTCTCAGTGAACAAACTTCACATAAGGTAAAAGCAAGGTTGAATCTACAAGTAGAGAGTAAATCTCTCATTTCTTAGAATCCTAGCATGCACAATTAATCTCTGAGTATGTTTAAAGGTTGTGATAAACAGAAAATATTGTGGGTTCAAGGAGAGAATTACTCTCACTTAAATAGAAAGCAACAATGGTTACACATGTTAATGCCTAATTCTGCCAACTAGTGCTATCAATATATGAAAGGCAAAAGAATTTTAAAATATTTTGTCAAAATGACTAGAACCAGAAAGGAGATGAGAACAGAGAGTAAGGGCCCAGATTAAGCATCACAGCTTAAATCTGACTCATTCAGTGGCTATGGTCTTTCCAGAATCAGGCCTCTTTCTGTTATTTTGTTCATTTTTTGGACATCTTTCCCATCCTACTTCTACCTTCTTTTTTTCCTTTAGTTTCTCCTTTTTTAAAATCAGTAATTCAATCCAAGTGCAAAAATACCATGAATGTCAGGTCCTTATACTGAGTACAATGGGCACCCATCTTTGGAGTATTCACTCTGGAACTTTTTCTGTACTAAAAGGCCTTAAGTTGGGAACATTTATTTTATATCTGCAGGGCATTTCAGTCAACAAAAAAGTATGTCTTTTATTTCTACCCAGCAATGTGGTAATACACAATGGAAAGAACGACAAAGGCCACTATGACCAAGATTCACTCATATTTTATTTGACATTTGGATAACGTAAGTGACTGAAAGCTTATCTTTATAACATTATATAAAAGATTCAAAACTTTTCCTCAACTATTCTTTCCTTGATGCTTATCACTGTCCAGGAAATAGTCAATATAAATTAGTCCACAGAAAACATATATAATGCAAACATGTATAATTATAATTCTAATGTCTAAAACGGCAGAATAAACCTATGCCTATCCTAAAACTTCAGTTAGAAATTTATGTAACATACAAAAATCTATGCCAAGTTTTATTCTCTACTGAGAATAATTTTTTCCAGTAGAAAAAAATAATTTTTATGTAACAGAATTTTCACACCAGTGAAATATTGACTAATTACTTATAACAATTTTCTGTAGCTGTAAGTCTACAAGGTATAACTCAAAATGATAAATAAAATGGTTATCATTTTGAGTTTTTTTAAAAAAGTTATTGATACTGTCTGTAATTTTGCGATAGTGTAATGTAACTGGTTATTTAATAGAGTAGGATGAGGATAGGAAGTCAGAACAGCCATGAGAGTTGGTCAATTTTTAGAAGTACATTAATCAAGACATATTTAAGCTATGACTAAGGAAGCCAAGAAATGTTTAATATAATCATTTTGAGTTTACCTTTATATCAACCTGAAGTCAGGAAACGTGATCATGAAAAATATGGAATCCAACATAGGCAGCTTTTTACCTTGATAATCATTGTCTCCATTTCTCCACAGATGACCCCTAAAATTTGGTTGCCCTTCCTTCTCAAAACGAATAGTATGCTATCTGTATATGTTACTGATAGATAGAAGCAAACCCTTCCTAGTCCCTGCCTGCTACCCAATATGTCATGATCCATAGAGACCCTCTTCCACATCCTGTCCCTGTTGTATATATGATAAAAATTACCCATCTGGAAAGTACTTAACTTCATTACTTCTCTGAAAATTCTACCCTGTGTTTAGAATCCTAATGACTTTTAGTGGTTTATTTTTTAAAATTTTTTCTCACTTATATTTCTATAAAATTATAATGATCTAACAATTTTAAAGACAGAGAGCACAGGAATAATATGATTATATATTCCCCAATATAGCTAATAGAATACATTTTGGAGAGGCTGAATGATTTTTCCGAGGTTATGTAGACTACAAAGCCATGATTATAATAAGTGAAACTCTTTCACAAAAGCTAGCCATGAAATGCATTTTCTCAATCAAGTGTCTTTTTATTTTTTCACAGAGTAATAATGGCAATAGGTTAAAAAAAGAATAAATCAATTGCATCCCAACCCTATTTATATCCATTAAATATAAATAGTACCTAGCCACTTTTTAGCAGAGTACAATGCATTGTTATTGCTGGATTTTGAGATAAAAAAAATCTTAGCCATAGAATTCTGACCTACAACCTATGATACAACCAGCCCCAGAAGCCACACCACAATCTCTGTAGCAATTGACCCAGAATGGTCAGGCCTAGGTCAATAGCTGCCAGCTTTCTTACTGTTTTGTCCCACCCCCAATTCAGGAGGAATGAGAAGAAGCCCAAAATGTTCCTCAAAACAATTGTATAGGATGTCCTGCTTCTAGGTAGCCTACCTGCAGCTTCCCCATGCCAACAAACTCCAACAGTGCATACCTAAAGCCTTTATTTGTTATCACTATACATCTTTTGTTTTTTATCACTATAATGGCTTCTATCCACAGCCTGTCTTTGAGTCTCTGCCAAATTTAATTCATGGTGGCTGACTCCTTTGATATAGCAAGCTCTGAATAACTGCCTTTGTTTTCATTTGGGTGGTCTTCCTTTATTTCCAAAAGGTAAAATCTTTAAGAAATCATGGATCTTGAGAGTTTATGATAAAATTTGAAAGAATAACTTTACTAAGCAAAACTTGTCCTACTTCCAAGACTTAATATAATAAAAAAAACTTCAAAGGTAAAGTTTCTTTGCTGTAATTTGAGTGAAGCACCTAGCTAAGTGTCTCTGTTCTATCTGTATACATTCAGTCTATAAGAATACACCTCAGGACCAATTTGCCTTAGTACACTAAGGTCAGACCAATAAAAAGATGGAAAAAGCTCTTGAGAATCAAATAGGCTTTTTAAAAGTACCCAAATTACAGCTAATACAACTGGAATTGAAATGTACTAAGAATGCCTTTAAGCATGGAACAGAGGGCAATAGGAAAAAGACCCCAGCTATTGAAGAAATAAAGATATCCATCACTAATGTGGCAGAAGTTGGTGAAATATTCAACTCCCGGAGCAATACAAAGCAAAGAAGAAATCATTTTTAGATAAGAGGACAAAACTAATGGGTATTCTCAGCAAGCCTAAAAGCCGTGTTACCACAATAGTGCAAAGATAATGGTTTCTACCTCTACAATTCCTTTCAGTGATTGTTTTGCCAATATACAGTGTAAAGGAAACAAAGACTAATAATTGCTTGTCAGTATTGACGAAGCATGACTGGCATCACCAAGGGGAAGAGCTGGGGGAGGTGGGTGCCACTTCACAGCTATCACAGATACTAACGGGCTGTGCTGTGCTCAAACCAAAAGAAGGAAGAAGGAAGGAACATTTGAAGGTCAAGTTAAATGAGCTGTTTACATCTTTCTAGTTAACAAAACACGTTCCAAAGGCCAAGGATTTGAGTCATTGAGGACATTTTAAAAGGTGTAAAATGATGCAAGAAATAACATTAAGAGTTAGAACTCTGTGTGCCAGGTCCCATTATAGGAGGCTGAGAGAAAGTTTGACTGTAGAATCTTATGAAGCAAAATTGTCAGCTATCAAGTATTTTTACTATATGGGAAAAAGTCCTATAGTACACTGACGTCCAATTCCTCAATGATATGTAACACAAAACGCTCAGACAGATTTGAGTAACTAAAAGGATTTTCTCACTTTCTACAATAAAATGAAAATGTATTACATAAAAATTGACGTTTCACTTTCAAATAAAGTAGCCTCAAAAAAGCAATACCAAAGAACCCACTGCCTTTAAACACATATTGAGTTCTAGCTATATCTGTCTAGAGATATAAAGAAAGCCTGGAACTGGAGGAGCTTCCAGTGTAGGGAAAGTAAAATTAGACAATCATGGGAGTTAAATGTGTCGTTATAGGCATTTAGTGCATCTGTAGTCAGTAACAGGAATAGCATTTTGCCCAGCAAGATCTCGCAACACAAATGAAGAGCTGGAACAAAATGGATAGGAATAGACTACATACAAAAATAGTAGCTTGATATCCACATGTTTAAAAGACTCCCCTAAGAATTTAAAAACAAGTTTTTATATCTTTTTCTGGTAAATAGTATGAGAATTTAAGTAGTACTTGAGTTGAAAAGCTTTGTATATTTCCCACTATGGTTTAACTAAGCATGCTTGTGTTGGTAACACCCAAATATCTCGAACGTGAAAAAAATTAATAACATTTTATTATGTTATGGCCAGACTTGTAACATGTTAGGTTCATCATTATCCACCAGTATTTCAACAGTAAAGCTCATTTGACTGGTATTTTTCTCCTGGATCAACCTAATTGCAATTCACTCAAAGAGGGTATGGCAATGAAAATGTTAGCAAACCTCACTCTTAGTAAGCAAATTCGATGCTATGTAAACTCATCACTTTATTTTTGTGCTCAGGCACCACTCTTGTTCAACAACCATTCAGATTCAAGGAAGGTGGGAGTCAGCAACTATAGATTTTTCTGCTTGTCGAAAAAAATCATCAACAAAGCATAAATAAGATTGTATACTTCTGAAAACGTTCCTCTATGCTGGCTGTAGATTTCTCACTGCTAATGTACAAAATATAAACATTCATTTTATTTGGTGGCTTCTTAAAGCAATCTCAAAAGGATAGTACAAAAAATGACATAATTCACTTCATACCTAAACTTCACATGAGCCACATGGTTACAACACAGATAAAACTCAGATTTGACCTTTTCATGGACAAGCCAGCATTTTTATTAAACAACCAAACAAACACATAGATTTTCCAATGCCTTCCTCCTCTTTTGCTTAAATTACCTTCCCATTTTTCTTCTTCTTTTTATAATCAATTTTATTTAAAGACTTATCTGTATTTGGTATATTATCTCAAATCACTTTAATTCTAAAAGGTTATCAATGTTCTATTTTCCACCATTCAACTAGAAATGGCCTTCCTAGCTATTAAATGAGTGACTCGGTTTTTTTGTTTGTTTGTTTGTCTTGTTTTTGTTTGTTTGTTTGTTTATTCAGTACCCTCTTCTGTAACTTCCTTCCCATTCAGGACTTCACTGAAGTCCTCAATATATCTCCCAAGGGATTTTGCAACTGCTTTCAAAATTGCACTAGTGTCAATTGCACTAGTGCCAAGTCCACCCTTAACACTGCTACCTGAGTATTTTCCTAAGACCAGCATCTGATCATGTTATTTTTTGCTCACAAACCTATCGACTCCTTACTACCTACAGAATAAAGTCAAAATTTCTTAACTTCACAAACAACATTACCAAGCTACCATTTTAGTAACTTTCCTTCCTTCCTGACACAGACACTAAACTTCTGCCAATATAATTTTTCACTTTGTGAGTCACTGGGTAAATTGGAGATAGGAAATAGCATGGTATACCAGGCTGAAATACCTCTTATTTCTCTTTTCCATGGCTAGTCTATACTCACTTTTAGAGTGAGTTCAAATTTTAACTTTCAAGAGGCCTGGATCCCCTAGACTAATTTTTACCTTTCTCTAAAATTGTTTATACAGCTACTATTGCATCTATATCCTGAAGCATTAATTTATAAATGTACATTCCTACTTATATTACAGATTGCAGCCTTCTTAACTGAGAGGCTCATTAGCTTTTGCACTCTGTGGGACCTTGCTTAGGGCATCTAACACCTAAGGACTGTCAACACATCTTCATTGAATTATTGCACTGAATGAGAATTTGACTAAATGAATATGCTATGACTACACACTGTGCACTAATCTTTACACTGTCTTGAAATGATGACAGAAAAGACGGGGAAGTTAATGTAGGTGGAGTAGTATCAATATATCTACATTTTAGAGTAAACAATTGAACCTGACACTTGAATATTTATAAAGATACCCATAGAACACATAGGAACTCCTACAATAAAGGAAAAGTACATTAGTATTCTCCCATATCCCTTGAAGTGTTTCCTTGTGGGCAACTATCCTACATATTGTATTGTCAAGTTTCAGAATGGCAAATCCAAAAGCTTTTCTCATTTTCCCTATCAGAAAGCATGAACAGGAGGGAGTTCCCAATTCAAAAACTGGAGACATTCCTAACTTGCCGTTGCAACGTGACTATATTCTAGAATGTATACTAACTCAAAATTCAGTGATTTTAGGAGATTTTTGACTGAAAGTAAAGCTTCTACGCACAGGTTTTGACTTGTTTTTAGTTCATAGGTGATTGTTCTCATATCAGATGAGGTTTTATGTTAAGTTATTGTCTTCCATAATTCATTTATTACTGTATCAATTAAGTTATAATTTATGAAGTCAGTAAAAATTTAAAGTAGAAGAAATATCAGTAAATTTTACCATAGGTAGTTTTAAACAATTATTTAACAATGATTTTCCAGAAATTTACTAAGGAATAGTAATTCTTTTTAAGAACAAGAAAAAAAAAACCCACAAAGAACTACAGTAACTTTTGAAATATGTTAGTTCACATTTTTTCACATGTGCATGAAGAAATGGAATATGTAGAAAATACAGATGTCACATAAAAGGAAGACTAAGGGAAAGATGGTGATCACGACTTATTTATTACAGAGAAAAAGGGAGAATAAACAATGAAAATACATGAATATCTGAGAATTTAAAGTCAAACTGAAAGGTTTTCCCTAGGATCCTAGTAGCTCCCACCGGGAGGAGTATTTGTGTTCTTTTCTATATCTGGATCACAGCATCCGGTAAAGGTTGTTTGCTAAGTCTCATAAAAACTTGGCTTCAATTTTATTTGCTGAAAGTTAAAATTTGTCATGTCTACTTTCATTTCCTTTATTTTTCCTCCTATTTCCCACTCCTGTTTTTCCTGTTTCAACACCTTGATTTTAAAGATAACAAGATTACAATTTTTTGTAAGTCCTTAGAAGTTTTTTTAAAAAATATTCATTTAGTGTCCTACTCAAATGTGTTTTTGGTGATAAGTTAATCTAACAATAAGCATCACCAAAGAAAGAAGTCATTATTTGGAACATAAATCTAAGGATCCAAAATTACCTTTTCTTCATAATACTGCAATATAGATTTGTAATTCCTCATTAACACCACCCCACTGTCATCTTGTAGTGGCTGCATAAACAGCTAGATGATTACAGATAAGAATGATTGTTTACTCTCAGTGTGGTAGGCACTGTGCAGGTGAAACTTGCTGATCACAAAACTCCTCTATAATAAAGCAAGTGGAGAGTCATAAGCATGTTCAATAACCTCAGAACTAACCTCCACCAGTTGAGGTAAACAGGCTAACAAAAAACTCGAGATATTTCCTCAGAAGAATAAAAATTTCTACCTACTCCCTAAATCTTTCAAATAAATGTGGCTTTCAAAAGTTGGAGAAGGGAAAGAACAGATGGGATTGTGAAAATGAAGCGTGCAATACAGAATGAAACCATAGGGCTGGCCATGAAGAAGAGTCCTGAAGACTTCTGCACAAGATAGTATTAAGAAACCTATTAACCTTAACTGAGAAGCCTAAAAAATACTTGAATAAACAGATAAATATAGGAATTATCAACACTGTAAATATTATTTACTCTCAAATTAGTACACTGATATAATACAATTCTGATTATAATCTTAGTGTAGAAAATGTACAAAATTAATATTTCAATTTTAAAAATTACATTACAAAACTAAATGTACAGTTTGGGCCAGTTTGGGTCCTTTGGAAGACATATCTATGATAGCATATATAGGAACAAATATAGAAAAATGTTAATGACGATTGTCTCTTAATGGGAAGATCATTGTTAATTTAATTGTAATTGATATCATTTAGTATATTTAAATGAAGTCGTTACATAATAGAGCTCTTGAAGTTTATTGTTGTTTTGAAGTTTGAATGAAATGAAGAGGGAAGTGGTTGTAATCTATGAAAATTATGTAAATATGGAAATTTAAAATTATACATTAAACATTAACCATCTGGCTTTTCAATATTATTGGTTTTAATTGACTTAATAACTCTACATGGTATATCTCTTTCCTCTTCTACTTTTTAGTAATTTCTAGAGTGCTTGGAAAGGGTTCTGTAAGTTAAAAAATATCTCATCAATTTTCTCAGCAAGTAGATTTACCTTCTGCTTTACCAACATAGAAGCCCTCAGACAGGACCCATTCCAAATCACATGATGTATCCTGTGAACCCATGTTCATGGGCACCCATGTATTCTTCCATTCTCTCTCCTTTTGTATTACAGGGTATGTACTTCCCTCACATAGCTATCCTCCTTTTTAATAGATGCACGTCTCTCTTGCCTTCTTAACAAGCTTAAGTGATTGAATATTGTTCTCTCACCTCTTTCTCAAATGGACATTTCTCTTTAGCTTTAAAACTACTCAAATATTCCTCATTCCTTTATCCTCACTTTCCCTACTCTTTCCTTCCATTAATAGTTAAATTCTGGAAAACTCTTTTTTGAGAGTATTCGTTTCCTTAAGTTTCATTGTTCATTGCACTCAACCCTGACTCTCTTCTCCTACCCTTTCAGCCTTTTGGTAAGACCACAAATGGTCTACAGGTCCCTGAAACCAGTGAGCCCTTTACTCTACTCAAAATGAAACTCTATTGTTGACACACACTTTCCTGAACTTCTATGACTGTCACATTTGGCTACCTTTGATAGGAAAAGGAGACAGACAAATTCCTAGGCAGATAGGGATGAATTCCTAGTGAAACCCAACCTTCCAGCCAAGGACAATTTAAACCTGAAAACCGAGCTCCCAGTCCCAGATAGAGTCCATGATCAGGGTGAGAACTTCTATCCCCATCTTACCCACTCTCTCTCGGTTAATTGTGAATTATGCCTTTTAAACAATTGAATGATGTTTTTTCCAAGACTGCCCATGGACCAAACAGCACACATCTCCCCAGTCTAAGCCCATAAAAACCCTGGACTTAGCCTCACAGATGGCAACTTGCTTTCAGGTCCCATATCATGGCTGAGAGCTTTTTTTCTGTTGCTCAATAAAATTCTACCCTTCCTTACTCACCCTCTGATGTCCGTGTACCTTATTCCTGCTGGTCACAGGACCAGAACCCAGAACTCGCCAAACTGCAGGAGTGAAAGAGCTGTTACACTCCTGCTCACGGAGCTGCAGGCAGCAGGATTGAAAACAGTGGTAACACTCCCAAACAACAGGAGAGAAGTAGCCACTACAGGAGGGGAGGTACTCCCTCCAGCTCACTCAACTACGGGAGCAAAAACACCACACATTTCTGGGGGCTCATCCAGAATCTTTGGAAGGGTGAGTAAGAGCAGACCTGTGACTCTTTACTTTCATTCCAAGGCTTCTCATCCTCAGATTTTTTTCTGAAAACAAATAAAACACCAGGCCTCTGTCCGCCAGTTAAGAGAGGATAGTGTAGCTGCTGAACTAAAAGACTCAGAGGACAGGCTTGCTGAGGAGGACTTTGTCAACACCCCTTCACCCTAGGGTGTTGGGAATGTTGGCCTTGCTCAAATCCAGTTTCCCTTCACAGACATCTAGCCATCATATGGGATCAGAATAAGGTCCTGAGGCAAATGAAGGTATCTGGTCAAAGACACACCTTGATGTTACCCGAAAGCACCTAAACTGCCTCCAATCCCTGACAGAAGATTCAGTTGTCTGACCAAGACTTCCAGAGGGATAACATTACTGGGTAGAATGAGCACTTGGCTTAGTCATCAGGAGTGTAATCCAGGATGATGTTGCTTCTATCTATTCTTTGAAACAGGGGGATGTAACAATTAAGAGAGTTTTCTTTCCGCTGTTGAAGAAACCCACTAGTACAGGGCAAGAGGCTACTTGCACAAGCCACCTTTCCTCCTCTGCTTTTAAGTTGTTTTTTTCCCACTATGTCAGTAGTCAACATAATCCTTTGAATACTAGGAGCTTTTCTGTGCAAGGGACTATTTTTTTTTTCCTTTTGGGAAGGATCTTATTAGGCCAGGTCCCCAATTCTCAGGACTCCCCTTTTTCCCTTTGTTTGAGCAGGATCTCATTCCACAGATTTACCTTAATATTACTCCAATGTATTTTCCAAGCTTTGGTTTGGAGCCCTGAGAAGAAAACTAGATCTGAGGGAACCAGAGGCAGTTGACAGCAGAAGACTAGGGCACAGAGTAGGTAAGCATGTCTATCCCTGCTAACTGGGCCTTCCTGCTTCATGGATGGATGACTCACTCATATCCATGGCATAGATGAGGCCTAGAGAACTCAAAGATTACCAACAGCAGAGGGTTAGGGTGCAGTGTAGGTAAATGCAAATATCCCTACCTGTGGGCCCTCTCACCCCATGGCTGGAGGCCACCCTCACATCCATGGGTGGCTCCTATAGTAGCTGCCAGAGTAGCAGGGATAGTCATGCTTACCCATGCTGTGCCTTAGCCTTCTGCTGTCAACTACCTCTGATTTCGTCAGATCTAGTTTTCTTCTCAGGGCTCCAAACCAAAGCTTGAACAATACATTGGAGTAATGTTAAGGTAAAGCTTGGGGAAGGAAAGGATGGAAGAAAGAAATGGACACCTTTTTTTCTCTCCCTCACATACCCCAGGTTTTAGCAGGAAGAGAGAAAGGAACAAAGGGATGTCATTTTCCCTCTTTTCAGATAAGTAATAAACCATCTTCATCCTGCACTCCTCTTGGGTACATCCTGAATCACTGGGACTCCTTTGACCCTCAGGTTCTGGATAGAAAACACCTTATGGATCTAGAACCAGAAATACCATTTGACCCAGCAATCTCATTACTGGATATGTACCTAAAGGATTATAAATCATTCTACCATAAAGACACATGCACACATATTATGGTACCATTCACAATAGCAAAGACTTGGAACCAACCCAAATGTCTATCAATGATAGACTGCATTAAGAAAATGTGGCACATATACACCCAGGAATACTAAGCAGCCATAAAAAAGGATGAGCTCATGTCCTTCACAGGGACATGGATGAAACTGGAAACTATCATTCTCAGCAAACTAACACAGGAACAGAAAACCAAACACTGAATGTTCTCACTCATAAGTGGGAGTTAAACAATGAGAACACATGGACACAGGGAGTGTGACATCACATACAGGGGCCTGTCAGGAGGTGGCGGGGAGGGGACGGATAGCATTAGGAGGAAAACCTAAGGTAGATGATGGGTTGATGGGTGCAGCAAACCACCATGGCACGTGTATACCTATGTAACAAACATGCACATTCTGCACATATATCCCAGAACTTAAAGTATAAAAAAAAAAAAAGAAAAAAGAAAAAAAAACAAAAAACAAAAAAACACCTTATGTTCCTTTGTACAAGAGCATGGCCGAGTTATAAGTTACAGAATGGAGAGACTTAGTTTCCAGAGGAAAGTATTAATTTTAACACTATCCTGCAGTTGGAATTTTTCTGTGTTTCAAGGGCAAATAATCTGAGGTCCCATATGTGCAGGATTTCTTTTCCTTGCAGGATAATTTGGACATTTGCTAACATTGTAGGATTGATCCAGCCCTCCTAAGCGGTCATCTCAGGACAGGTTGCAAAATACTATCCCAGGAGACTAGGGAAGCAAATCCCAGAGGTGCCGCCAGAGGGAGAATCAGCCTCTTCTGGTCCTGCTTTTCCTGGTCCATCCTATCTTCACTATCCAGGTTCTCTGTCAAGCTTATCCTGCTTTAGAAATCCTTGTTTAGGTGGGCTCCAGCCTCAGTCATGCCCCTACAAGAGATGACTTATGAATTTGGCCCCAGTAAAGCTCAGGTTCCCTTTTCTCTATAGGCCTTAAGAAAATTTAAGGGGGATCTTGCCAAGTTTTCAGACAACCCTGACAGGTATATAGAGATATTCCAGAATTTAACCCAAGTATTTGAAGACTCCTGGAAGGACATTATATTACTTTTGGATCAAACCCCGACTACCGCTGTGAGGCAGGCACCCCTGCAAGTGGCAGTAAGTTTGGGGATGAGCTGTGTATCTCATATAGTGCCAAGGAAAGGGAAGAGCCTTATCCAATTGGAAAAACAGTAGTACCGTTGGAGGATCCTAACTGGGACCCCAATGATGACATGGAGAATTGAGGAGGAAATACTTTCAGATGTGCATATTGGAGGGCTTATGAAGGACTAAAACTAAGCCTCTCAGTTACTCCAAACTCTTCATGATAAACTAGGGATCAGACGAGAATCCCACTGCCTTCCTGGAAAGGCTAAGAGAAGCCTTGGTAAAGCACACTTCTCTATCTCCTGATTCAGTCAAGGGACAACTAATCCCTAAAGGATAAGTTTATTACTCAGGTGGGCCTTGACGTCAGGAGGAAGCTGCAGAAATAGTCGATGAGACCAGAGAGTACTTTAGAGAACCTCCTGAAAATGGCCACCTTGACTTTTTACAATAGGGATCAGAAGGAGGCTCGAGAGAGAGAAAAAACATAAGAAAAAGGCAGAGGTTCTAATGGACGCCTTGCAGGCTTCCCAACCCCAGAATCCTCGAGATGCACTTGTTAACTGCTAAAATGTAGCAAACCAGGGCACTTTAAGAAAGACTGCCCAGGCAGCATGAGGAAGTAACCTCAACCCTGTCCAATATGCAGAGGGGACCACTGGAGTGTGGACTGTCCCTGGAGACAGAGGTCACTGGATTCAGAGCCAGTCTCCAAAATGGTCTAGCAAGACTGATGGGTCCCAGGGTTACTCTCCCCAGCTCCAATGGCTCAAACCACCATTATTATCCAGGAGCCCCAGGTGATTCTGGAGGAGGAAGGGAGGAACTCCTGGATACTGGAGCTGCCATTTCTGTTCTCTGCAATCCAGGCTTCCCTTCCTCCATTAGCAAGACTGTGAAGGGGTGTCTCAAGAAAGCCTTTAATCCAATATTTTCCCCAACCCTTTACCCCTTGGTTGTAGTTGGGGAGTCCTTTTGTTTACTCATACCTTTTAAATCATACTTGAAAGCCCAACTCTTCTGCTAGGAAGGTATATTTTAGCCCCCATGGGAATCACCATCCTTATGGCTCCAGGACAGACTATTTGTCTCCTCCTGGTGGAGACTGATGTTAATCCAGAAGTTTGTACAACTCACAGGAAAATTGGCTGAGCCACAACTGCCATACGGGTCCAAATCCACCTTAAGGATCCCACCTCCTTCCCTAATCAGAGACAATATCCCCTAAAACCAGAAGGTAGGAAAGGGCTAGGAGTCATCATCGATAATTGAGGATGCAAGTTTTCCTCAAATCCTGCAATAACTCTTGTAACACTCCAATATTGGGGGTAAAGAAACCCGACAGGAAACAGAGACTGGTCAAAGACTTCCACCTCATTCATAAAGGTGTAGTTCCAATTCATCTGGTGATTCCCAATCCCTATACCATACTAATTCAAATACCTGAGGGATCTAAATGGTTCACAATCCTGGACCTGAAGGATGCCTTTTTCTGCATACTGCTATACCCTGACTTCAAATGTTTGTTTACATTTGAGAATCCTTCCAACCAGACCACTCAGCTAACCTGGATGGTATTACCTCAGGAGTTCTGAGACAGCCCCCACCTGTTTGGGCAGGCATTGACAAAAGATCTGAGTTCTTTTATACCCAAGTTAAAGTTTTACAATATGTAAATGACATTCTTCTTTGTACCTCAACTGAATAAATTATTCAAGAGCACAGTGAAGCTTAATTTTCTGGCTAACAGAGGATATAAGGTCTCTGTGTTGGTTAATATTGAATGTCAACTTGATTGGATTGAAAGATGCAAATTTTGTTTCTGGGTGTGTCTCTGAGGGTGTTGCCAAAGGAGATTAACATTTGTGCCTGGGAGAAGCAGACTCACTCTCAATCTGGGTGGTCACCATCTAATCAGCTGCCTTTGTGGCTAGAATAAAGCGGGGAGGAGAAGATGGATGGGCTGACTTGCTGAGTCTTCCATCTTTCATCTTTCTCCCATGCTACACATTTCCTGCCCTATAACCTCAGACTCCAAGTTCTTCAGTTTTTTGACTCTTGTACTTACACCAGTAGTTTTCCAGGGGCTCTCAAGCCACAAACTGAAGGCTGTGCTGTCAGCTTTCCTGCTTTTGAAGTTTTGGGACTTGGGCTGATCCACCACTGGCTTCCTTGTGCCTCAACTTGCAGAAGGCTTATCATGGGACTTTACCTTGTGATACTATGAGTCAACTCTTCTTAATAAATTCCATTTCATATACACATATATCCTATTAGTTCTGTCACGCTACAGAACCCTTACTAATACAGATTTTGGTACCAGAGTGGTTCTAGAGGAAAATAATTTTAAGGATGGATTTCTTCAGTTGGTTTTGGGGTTTCTGGAGTTGGCTGCTTAATCTGATTAGACTCAAAAATGCTAAGGACTCTACTCCTAATAGTATGGAGAACACTGATAGTCCTTGGTGTGAACTGTTTACAGACTTACGCAAAATAAATGCATTTGATAATTCTGATTCACTGCTTGTGAGAGGCAAGGATTTTAGTGACTCTATGTCTAATACCTTTTACCATATGTGTTGAACCAAGGAATATAATGAAGTTGGCTGGTTGCTCCTAAGTTTGCTGGAAAAAGTGGTGAAATAAAAGAATGAGCTCAAAGATTCTAACTCCCAGTTCCAGAAGCACATACTGAGCCTCAAGTCTTCTAACATTACCTTGAGTGAGAGTCTTACCTCTTATAGACAACCAGTAGAAATTGTCAAAAATCAGACACAGGTTTTTATCATGTGAGTGGCTGACCGGCAATGAAAAGTGCATGCTCAGTCTTACCAGATTATCCACAATTAAAGTGAGGGCATTGATTGGAAAATAACAAGCCCCTGCAACTTGGAATGGGGACATGTGGGAGGAACCTGATGAAGCTGGGGACACTGAGCTTGTAAACTCTGATGAGACTTTTGGCCGGAGGAAACAGCCTTCCCACCTCCAGTGGTGGCAACATCCCATCCCCCACTTATGAGGCCATCAGCCTTTTCACCTTCATCTGAGGAGATTAACCATGCCTTGGCTGAGGCAACAGTGATGGCCTTCCCTCAGGCAGTTGCCAGGAAAGACAATGTTGAGTCTCCTCAGAACCCACCCCCAACACCCCTGTTTGCTTCTAGACCTATAACTAGACTAAAGTCCCAGCAGGCCCCTAGAAGTGAGGTTCAGAGTGTGACTCACGAGTTGTGCTACATCCCCCCAAAATGCTTGCATTTTCTAATTTATATAAGCATAAATCTGGAGAGCAGGCATGGATATTAGGGTGTGGAATAATGGTGGAAGGAACATAACATTGGATCAGGCTGAATTCATTCATTTTGGGGCCACTAAGCAGGGATTCTGCATTTAATGTTGCAGCTTGGGGAGTTAAAAAAAAAAATTCTAATAATTTATTTGCTTGGTTAGCTGAAATATAGATCAAAAGATAGTCCACAGTAAGCAAGCTGGAAATGCTGTTTCTCCCTTGGTTTAATGTAGAGGAAGGGATCCAAAGGCTAAGGGAAATTAGGATGCTAGAGTGGATTAGTCACTTTAGACCTACCCATCTCAGCAGGGAGGATCCAGAAGACATATTATTCACCAATACCTTGCCAAATAAGTTTGTGAAGGGAGCACCTGCTTCTTAAAGAGCTCTTTGATTGGTCTTCTCTGTATTCCAGATCTTTCAGTAGGAATCACAGTCATTCAATTATAAAATTTAAATGCAATG
This sequence comes from Mandrillus leucophaeus, assembly GCF_000951045.1. Classification (NCBI taxonomy): domain Eukaryota; kingdom Metazoa; phylum Chordata; class Mammalia; order Primates; family Cercopithecidae; genus Mandrillus; species Mandrillus leucophaeus. Next base: position 89,138 of record NW_012107864.1, on the reverse strand, counting down.
GGAATAATTGGATCTCAAGTTGGCAGGAGACAAGAGGTGGCACTCAACCATCAAAGGCAAAGTGGGCATAGTTACCGTAATGGACAGCAGAGGCAAAGCAGCAACCAGAAGAGTCTGACTCATGTAGAGCTCTGGCATTGGCTAATTAATCATGGTATTTCTAGAAATTAAATTAATAGGAAGTCTACTGCATTCTTACTTAATTTGTGTAAGCAGAAAACTTCCAGGTCAAGTAAACAAAAGACTAATTTTAATTATAAAAATGGAGAAGCACAGCCCCACAACCAATTTTCAGACTTGTACCAGTTTACAAATCCAGAACGCCTTGAATGAAGGGGAGGCCGAGTCCCATTGAGGAAGGATACCATTACACTACCTACAATTTATGCTGTTAATATTTCTCCCATCCTTCCCCAAGGAGACCTCTGGCTTTTTACCAGGGTAATTGCATTGGGAGAAGGGGAAATAATCAGATCTTTTGGGGACTACTGGACACTGGCTCTCAGCTGTCATTGATTCCAGGGGACCCAAAATGTCTTTATGGTCCTCCAGTTAAAGTAGGGCTTATGGAGTTTGGGTGATTAATGCAGTTTTAGCTCAGGTCTGACTTACAGTGGATCCAGTGGGTCCCTAGACTCATCCTGTGGTCATTTCCCCAGTGCTAGAATGCATAATTAGCATAGGCGTACTTAGCAGCTGGCAGAATCCCCACATTAGCTCCCTGACTGGTAAGGTGAGGGCTCCTATGGTGGAAAGGCCAAATGAAAGCCATTAGAGCTTCTAGAGCTGCCTCTATCAAGAAAAATAGTAAATCACAAACAATATTGCATTCCTGGAGGGATTGCAGAGATTAGTCCCACCATCAAGGACTCCTGCGACATCCCCATTCAACTCTCCTATTTGGCTTGTGCAGAAGACAGATGGATCTTGGAGAATGACAGTGGATTATCATAAGCTTAACCAAATGGTTGCTCCAATTGCAGCTGCTGTACCAGATGTGGTTTCATTGCTTGAGCAAATTAACACATCTCGTGGTACCTGGTATGCAGCCATTGATTTGGCAAATGCCATTTTCTCCATTCCTGTCCATACGGTTCACCAGAAACAATTTGCCTTCAGTTAGCAAAGCCAACAATATAACTTTACTGTCCTACATCAGGGGTATATCAACTCTCTGACTTTGTGTCATAATCTTGTTCACAGACCTCTTGGTCACTCTTTTCTTCCACAAGATACAAACAGATCCATTACACTAATGACATTATGCTTATTGGACCCATTGAGCAAGAAGCAGCAAACACACTTACTGGTGAGACATTTGCCTGCCAGGGAATAGGAAATAAATCCAAGTAAAATTACATCAGTAAAATTCTAGAGGTCTAGTGGTGTGGGACCTGTTAAAATATTTCTTCTAAGGTGAAGGATACGTTGCTGCATTTGGCCCCTCCTACAACCGAAAAAGAGGCACAATGCCTAGTGGGGCTATTTGGATTTTGGAGGCAACACATTCCTCATTTGGGTGTGTCACTCTGGGCCATTTATAGAGTGACCCTAAAGACTGCCAGCTTTGAGTGGGGCGCAGAATACGAGAAGGCTCTGCAACAGGTCCAGGCTGCAGTGCAAGCTACTCTGCTCCAAGGCCATATGACTCAGAATATCCAATGTTGCTTGAGGTGTCAGTGAGAGATAAGGATGCTGACTGGAGCCTCTGGCAGGCCCCCATAGGTGAATCACAGCAGAGGCCTCTAGGATTTTGGAACAAGGCCTTGCCATTTTCTGCAGGTAACTCCTCTCTTTTTGAGAGACTCTTTTTTGAGAGACACTGGGCTTTGGTAGAAACTGAAAGTTTGATTATGGGTCACAAATCATCACATGACCTGAACTGCGTATCAGGAACTGGGTGCTTTTTGACCCATCTAGCCATAAAGTGGGGCATGCACAGCAATATCCCATCACAAAATGGTAGTACTATATACGTGATAGTGCTTGAGCAGGTCCTAAAGGCACAAATAAGTTACATGAGGAAGTGGCTCCAATGCCCATAGTCTCCACTCCTGCCACCCTGCCTTCCCCCCGACAGCCTGCACAATAGCCTCATGCAGAGATCCCTATGATCAACTGACAGAGGAAGAGAATGCAAGGGCCAAGTTTACAGGTGGTTCTGCACTATATGCAGGCACTACCTGAAAGTGGACAGCTGCAGCACAACAGCCCCTTTCTAGGACATTTCTGAAAGACACTGGTGAAGGGAAAACTTTTCAGTAGGCAGAACTTTGAGCAGTGTACCTGGTTGTGCACTTTGCATGAAAGGAGAAATGGCCAGATGTGCGATTATATGATTCATGGGCTGTAGCCAATGGTTTGGTTGGGTGGTCAGGGACTTGAAAGAAGCAGGATTGGAAAATTGTTAACAAAGAAATTTGGGGAAGAGGTATGTGGATAGACCTGTATGAGTCGTCAAAATTGTGAAGATATTTGTATCTCATGTGAGCGCTGATGAAAAGGTGACCTCAGCAGAGGAAGATTTTAATAATCAAGTGGATAGGTTGACTCGTTCTGTGGACATCTCTTAGCCTCTTTCCCCAGCATCTCCCAGTGGGCCCATGAACAAAGTGGCCATAATGGCAGGGATGGAGGTTATGCATGAGTTCAGCAACATGGACTTCCACTCACCAAGGCTGACCTGGCTACCAATGACAGTCCAATTTGCCAGCAGCAGAGACCAACTCTGAGCCCTCTATATGGCACCATTCCTCTGGGTGATCAGCCAGCTACTTGGTGATAGGTTGATTATATTGTATCTCTTCCATCATGGAAAGGGCAGTGGTTTATCATCACCAGCATAGACCCTTACCCTAGATATGGGTTTGCCTATCCTGCACACTATGCTTCTGCCAACACTACGATCTGTGGACTCACAGGATGCCTTATCCACCATCATGGTATTCAACATAGCATTGCCTGTGACCAAGGCACTCACTTTATGGCTAAAGAAGTAAGGCAGTGGACTCATGTTCATTTAATTCACTGGTCTTACCATCTTCTCCATCATCCTGAAGCAGCTGGATTGTTAGAATGGTAGAATGGCCTTTTGAAGTCACAATTATGATGCCACATAGGTGACAATACTTGGCAGAGCTGGGGCAAAGTTCTTCAGAAGCCAATGTATGCTCTGAATTTCATTTACTATGTGGTACTCTTTCTCACATAGCCAGAATTGATTGGTCCAGGAATCAAGGGATAGAAGTGGAAGTGGCACTATACACCATCACCCCTAGTGACCCCCTAGAAAGATGCTTCCTGTTCCTGCACCATTACGTTCTTCTGGCTTAGAAGTCTTAGTTCCAGAAAGAGGAATGCTGCCACCAGGAGACATAACAATGATTCCATTAAACTGGTAGTTAAGATTGACACCGGGACACTTTGGAGTCCTCCTACTCTGAGTCAACAGGTTAAGAAGGGAATTACAGTGTTGGATGGGGTGATTGACTCAGACTAACAAGATGAAATCAGTCTACTACTCCACAATGGAGGTAAGAAAGAGTATGTATGGAATACAGGAGATCCCTTAGGGTGTCTCTTAGTATTACCATGCCCTGTGATTAAAGGCAATGGGAAACAACAACAACCCAATCCAGGAAGGACTACAAATGGCCCAAACCCTTCAGGAATGAAGGTTTGGATCACTCCACAGGGTAAAAAACCACAACCTGATGAGGTGCTTGCTGAAGGCAAAGGGAATACAGAATAGAGAGTAGAGGAAGCTAGTCATCAATACCAGCTACAACCACATGACCAGTTGCAGAAATGATTGTAATTGTCATGACTATTTCCTCCTTCTTTTGTTAAGAACATGTTTGTATATGTATACACTTGTACTAAGAAAATATCTTCATTTTATTTCCTTTCTTTTTCCTTTATCATATGACAAAAGATTTATTGACTTCATATCAGCATTTAAGCACTGTTAACTTTATGTCATAGTATTTATGGTAAGGATTAGTGTGCTTCTGGTTGTACGAAGGATAGTTGTATTGTGTCAGGCATAAATATGACCTTATTATTAACTTTATTTGAAGATTATGTATGATTTCAGGAGATATGTATGGATTCGAGTTGACAAGGGGTGGACTTGTAATGGTTAATATTGAGTGTCAACTTGATTGGACTGGAGGATGCAAAATATTGTTCCTGGATGTGTCTGTTAGCATGTTGCCAAAGGAGATTAACATTTGAATCAGTGGACTGGGAGAGGCAGACTCACCCTTAATCCAGGTGGGCACCATCTAGTCAGCTGCCTGTGTGGCTAGAATAAAGTAGGCAGGAGAAGATGGATGAGCAGACTTGCTGAGTCTTCCAGCCTTCATCTTCCTCCTGTGCCAGGTGCTTCCTGCCCCATAACCTCGGACTCCAAGTTCTTCAGCTTTTGGACTCTTGGACTTAACCAATGGTTTACCAAGGGCTCTCGGGCCCTTGGCCACAGACTGAAATCTGCACTGTTGGCTTCCCTACTTTTAAGGTTTTAGGACTCGAACTGATCCACCACTGGCTTCCTTGGTCCTCAACTTGAACATGGCCTATCGTAGGACTTCACCATGTGATCAGGTGAGTCAATTCTCTTTAATAAACTCACATATATTCTATTAGTTCTGTCCCTCTAGATAACTCTGACTAATACAGTCTCAAAATCTAAGGCTCAGCTCTGTCAGACTTCAGTGAAGTACCTAGGTCTAGTCTTGTCAGAGCATATCAGGGTACTAGGTGAAAAAAGTATTAAGCCCATCGCTTCCTTTCACGTCCCCAAAACCCTCAAACAACTGAGGAGATTCTTGAACATTACAAGATTCTGCAGATTATGGATGTATACCTGGGTATGGTGAGATAGCTTGTTCCCTATGTCACCTAATAAAGGATACTCAGTCAGCTAAGACTCACTCCCTAACTGGAGAACCAGAGGCTAAAAAGGCCTTTGACCAATTGAAACAGGCCTTGCTTGAGGCACCAGCCGTTAGTCTTCTCATAGGTAAGACATTCAATCTTTGTGTATCAGAAAGGAAGGGAATGGCTCTGGAAGTTCTAACCTAGGTCTGTGGTCCAACTCAGCAGCCCATAGGCTATCTAAGAAAGGAGCTTAATTTGGTGGCTAAAGGATGGTTTGCCTGCCTCTGAGGAGTTGCAGAGGTAGCTTTGCTGGTGCCAGAGGCTACTAAGTTAACCATGGGAAATAACCATTTATACCCCACATAATGTGGCAGTACTGCTGTCTTCCAAGGGGAGTTTCAGGCTACTGGACAACCACCTCCTCAAATATCAAGCTCTGCCATTGGAGAGGTCTACAGTCTAAGTAAAGACCTGTCTTTCCCTAAACATAGAGCCACCTTCCTCCCAGAGGAAGCTGGGGAGCCTGAACATGACTGTGAATAGATAGTAGTGCAAACCTACGTGGTCAAAGATGGCCTCAAAGAAACCCCCTTAAGGAACCCAGAATGAAGTCTCTTTACAAATGGAAGTTCTTTTGTAGAACAAAGGATTCATAAAGCAGGATATGCAGTACTCACCCTAAATGACATTATTGAGAGTGTGCCTCTCTGCTTGGGCACAAGTGCTTAACCAGCTGAGCTAATTGCCCTCATGAGGGCTCTTGAATTAAGCAAAGAGAAAGCAGTAAACATTTATGCTGATTCTAAGAATGCTTTCCTAGACTTCCATGCCCATGCCACTGTCTGGAAAGAGAAAGACTTCCTCACTGCTAATTGGGTCTCCCATTAAATGCCATCAGTAAATTAACTGACTATTATCCTCAATTTTCCTTCCACAGGGTGAGGTAATAATATATTGCAAAGGCCACCAAAAGGGGATGGATGAAATAGATGAGGGAAATACATTGGCAGATGAAGCAGCTAAATGAGCAGTGAGAGGCCCCAGATTTCTGATGTACTTGTTCCCCACCATAAGGTGTGTTTGCCAAGGACCACTTAGTCCTGAATGCTTGTGGGATTATATACTCTGCTAAACAGCTACCTCTCTTCTAAAATGTAACTGCCTTCCCCCATACAAGATTTAATTTCTTTCACCAGGATGAAACAGCTCTGGCCACAACATATTTTTCAGAATTAGTCTATTTTCTTATTTCTGATATCTCTGGCACTAAATTTTCCCATTAGCTCTTCTTCATATAATAGTCATATTTGATCCATGCATACTTAACTTCCTTAAAAAATGTGTTTCTTCTGGCCTAGAGGCCATCAAACTCCAAATGGTCATGCAAATGGAGCCTTGGACGATGGCTCCGTTTTTACTGGGGACCCTCAGATAGGCTTCTGAGAGAGATGTGAGTGCTATTTTCCCAAAACAATGCCCCCCTCAACATAAAGTAGTTATAAGCCCCTATCCTAAACAGTTACATGTACCTCTTCAGAGGGGGAATTAATAGTAACAGGAGACAGGCAAATTCTTACAGGTGAACAGGGACAGGTGACCAATGAAACACACCAGTCAAGCCAAGGACAGTTTAAAGCCTGAAAATTGAACTGCCAGTTCCTGATAGAGTCCACAATTAGAGTGAGAACTTCTATCCCCATCTTACCCATTCTCTCTTGATTGGTTCCCTCTGAATGATGCCTTTTAACCAATTGAATGGTGCTTTATCCAAAACCACCCATGGGCCAATCAGCACTCATTCCCCTATTCTAATCCCATAAAAACTCTGGACTCAGTCTCACAGATGACAACTTGTTTTCGGGTCCCCTCTTCTGGTTGAGAGTCTTTCTGTCACTCAATAAAATTCTACTCTGCCTTACTCACTCTCCATTGCCCACGTACCTTATTCCTCTTGGTCGTGGGACAGGAACCTGGAGCTCAGCAAACTGCAGGAGTGAAAGAGCTCCTGCTGGCTGAGCTGTGGGAGGTGGGAATGAAAGAGCTGTAACCCTCCTTCCCATTCACTGTACTACAGAAGAAGAGAAGCCACTGGGTGTCACTCCCTCTCACTTTCCAAAAAACCAGAGTAAAGAAGCAAAGCTGCTGGGCACCACTCTGTCCTGCTCACTGAGCTAGAGGAGTGAAGAAGCAAAGCCGCTGCATGCCACGCCCTCCCACTTGCCAAACTACGGGAGCAAAAATGCCACACTTTGCATCACTATGCCAGATATTTCTAAATTTGTGTCTCTAAAATTCTTATTATGAATTATCAAGGCATATGCTGAATGATGTACTGTCTTTGGATGCCCAATGGGTGCCACAGACTATACATGTCAAATTAATGATCTCTTACTCACTTTATCACCATGCTTATTTTTAAAAAGTTATCCTTAACAAACTAATGCAGGAACGGAAAACCAAATACTGCATGTTCTCACTTATTAGTGAGAGCTAAATAAGAACATGTGGACACCAAGGGAGGAATAACAGACACTGGGACCTACCTGAAAGTGGAAGGTGAAAGGAGAGATTCAGAAAAAATAACTATCGGGTACCACACTTAGTACATAGGTGACAAAATAAACTATACAACAAAACCCCATGATAAGAGTTTGCCTATGTAACAAACCTGCACATGTACCCCAAACCTAAAAAAAAAGTTAAAAAAAAAAGAAACAGAAAAAATAGTGAAACTTACAATTTGTCTATTGAATGAATTTGACGTTAATTTATCAAACATTGGAAAATATGTTAACTAACATAATTTGGAATAAAAAATTTCTATTTATTCATGTATTTAGATAGGTAGATATTTCATGTCACAGTGCTTAAGAACATGGGGTTTTAGTTAAATATCTGAGCACAAGTGCCAGTTTTACCACTTAAAAGATGAAAATCTTGGATAATTTGTTTAATATCTGCCTTGACTCTCTCATGTGAAACATTCAAATTCATTTTGAGAATTAATTGACTTAAGTAAAGTAGAGTTGGGAACATTATCTGACTTAGTGAACATTCAATAAATATTAACAATTGTTTCCTATCTCACCTATATCACTTAATTATATGAGATACAAATCTCAGAATCATACATGAAATGTACTAGTCTCTTATCTTAATACCAATTCTACCACCAACTCCCAATTTTTAAGCTCTAAAGAGCTCTCAAAAGTGTTTATCTCACCCTCTCTCCATCATTCCTACTATAGTACTAACAACCATTATAAATCACTTATTTATTTCCCCTATCATTGCCAAACAAGAGTTTTAATTTTACTTACTAGAATCTTTTGGAGAAAATTAAATCTACTTAGTCTTCATTTCACTATGAAACCAACTGAAGGATTCCATTTCAAAACTGTACTGGAATGGTTTTAATTTATTTCCCATGACATTGTGATATTGTGATTTATATATATTTTATCTTCATCCCCATTTTTTGACATACAGCCCCTAAAATCATTGGAATCTCCATAGTGATGAGTGTCTATTGTATGCTGAGTTGAATGGTGTTTGACATCCCTTTGGTAGCTTCAGAATAACATGGATCATGGCAAAATCCAAGTTGCAATTTGGGAGTTGAGGCTTTTTAGCCCTACTCCCCAACCTCCAGGGAAGGGAGAATGACTGAAGACTAAGTTGATCACCAGTGGACAAAGATTTAATCAACCAAGTATTGTATGTAATGAAGCTTTCACTTAAAAAAAAAAAAAAAAAGAATAGGATTTTGGGAGGTTGAGATAGCTGGACATGTCCAGGTCCCTAGAGGGTGGTACACCTGAGAATAAAATTGAAACTTAGAAACTCTGCTCCCCTTCTTCCATACCCAGTCTTATACATTTCTTCTATAAGTAAGTGTTTCCCTCAGTTCTGTAAGTTGCTCTAGCAAATTAATTGAATCTTGGGGGAAGCGTTATGGGAACCCCCAATTTATTGCAGGTCAGTCAGAACTTTAGGTAATAACCTACTGCTTGTGATTGGGATCAGAGATTAGGAGAAGCTTTGTAAAAGGATTCCTCAACCTGTGGGATCTGACCCAATTTTCAGGTAGATAATGTCATGATTGAATTGAATTAGAGGATATCAAGCTGGTGTCCGTGTAGAATCAATTGTTTGCTTGGCATAATGGAGAACCCTGCCCCCACCCCCGACCACATACACACATATATTTTGGATACTAGAGACACTGAGTTGTATTGAGATGTATACACTTTGTTTTTTGTTTTTGTTTTCTCTCTTTTCCTACAGAGCATACCTACATATAAAATTTCCTACCTATACATGCAAAGAAAAACAAGAATACTATGGTCAGGTAAATTTGATAAACACTATATACTATTCCATTTTCAAAAGATTGCCCACTAATTAGTTCTAGAAAAGATACTATTTTTCTTTGTGTAATCTAGTTTTTACCGATGTATTTGATCATCAAACATTATTGTGAAGTAACATGATTAGCACAGCTTGGGACATGACATTCCATATAATGAGGGCCTATGAACTTTTTAGCAAGAAAGGGGCAAGAATCAAGTAGAGCTATGTTGTAGAAAGACAATTGACAGTAACATAAACAATTGATTTGATGCTATTTGAAAAATATATATATATACACATTATAACTAAGGGTAGTAGTCTATGATTTTTCCTTATTTTCATGTAAACTAGTAATTCATCTTTTCAAATAATAACGCAAAACATCCTTTCAGTCACTTAAGCTCAAAATCAGTCAATCTTTACTCTCTAGGTTCTCCTGCACTCTCTAGATAATTTCTAATTCCACTGCAGTCACACCTTTCAAACCCTCATTATCTTTAAAAAGAGAAATAATTAAAATAATTATCTGATTTCACCCTGTATCCATATTGTACATCTGAGCCAGATTAACATTACTATAGCAGCTATAGAACATGTAATTTTTCTAATAATGTCACAAATTAGTAAATTTTGACTGTGAGGGGAAGGCAGGAGATGAGGAGCAAGTGCAAATTTGGAAAAGGAACATATAAGGGAGAATAAAGAAAACATTCACACCAAATTAAGTGGAGGCTAGGAAAATGTCAGGAAAGAGTTGTAAGTATTGGCATCCTGGAGGAAGTTACAGCAAATGTATATCTTCGATTAATTGTTCCCATCTTCAACTCTACCTCCACTCCAAATACTAGTGCTTCAATCCTCAGAATATTATAATAGTACCAAAAGCAACTTCTGAGGCTTAAAAACATATGGGTTTCATTGCCTATACTATAAAGTACAAATCCCTTAGGCTAAAATAGTCTACCACAATCTAGCCACAGTCTATCTTTCCAACGTATATTTCCAAAGTGACATTACATAAACTCTATGATAGAAAATTCTGGAACAATTCACATTCAGTTCTCCTTTCCTTCTTGGTACCTCAGTAGATTCTACTTCCCAGTCCTTTGGGACATAGTTTGGTCTCTGTAACAAATGGTGGTCAATGGGCTTTAGGTAGTAGTGATGCATGTTATTACCAGTCCAAACGTCTAATTGTGGAAGCAATGCTTTCCCTTCCTCTCTTATTCTGCTACACAGACTGAGAAAGACATCTATTCCATATACTTCAATTTCAAGATGGTAAAGTTTTTATCAGCCTGAATCAGTGATTGACCTTGTGCCAGAGAGTTCCTCAACTGACCCTTGTGGGACATGAAAGTTAAGGAAGAAGTAACATTTTGCTTTGTTCAGCCATTGAGAAATAAGGGTAGTTAGTTACTGTAGTGTAATCCAGCTGATCCTTACTAGCAAAAGAACTTTATAAAATCACCTCTTAATTCTTATAGTGAATGGGCATTCACCTTATTTGCGTCTTTCCCAAGAAAAAGTAAGGGAAAATAAGATGTCATAAGTCAGTGGAGAAAATGTAACAAAATCATCTTTTTAAAATTCTGTAATTATCCTGGGAAATAGTTTCTGGTAAAGGTCAGTGTACCATTAGTAGAGAAGCATGCTTTTCTTTTTCTTTTCTTTTCTTTCTTTCTTTATTTTTTTATTTGTTATTTTTTTTTTGTTAGCATACCATATAGCCACAGAGAAGATAATCAGTTTTAAGAACATCAATCTTCTAAGCAATCAATTCTGCACATTTTATTACAGTCATTTCACATAAAAAAAGGAAGTTAGCACTCAAAGTTTCTAAAAAAAAAAAGAAAGTTCACAAGAGACACATCAGAAAAATATCAAACAGTCAGACAAATGAAGAAAGAAGAATCCTCTCTGTTCTTATAGGAATAAACCTTGCACATTCTTTTCTGAGTTTAGGGTTGTTTAAAGTCAGCATGTTATTGTTATCAAGGACAGAGGGCTTGATTGTTTTCCTCTGGTGATTTTGGGTGGTGTGTTGTCTGACATGAAAGAGATTTTTCTCCCTCTTATTTGGATTTGCCTTCTTAGGGATTTTCTTTGTATTTAGTTATTTGAAGTATTTTTAGGCAGAATGAATTTAAAAGTCTTACCATTCACTATTTTTGTCTTACGTATTGGAGTTCTTCCCTCTTAGTAAATGGCTTTGTGCCATACAAGTATGGAATGATTCTCAGTCTGTGTTTTTTTAAAAAGGTTTTTTTTTTTCTTTATTAGAAACATACTATTTCCCAATTGCATTGATTCCATGACAGTACATTCTGCTGTGTGAGATCTTAAGAAAATCAACTAGGCCATGTGCTAGATGAGATAAAGAGAGATGACTAGCTTTCATGGCTTCTCATTTAAGGATATTGGAATTAGGGAAAGTCGGTCAGTAGCAGCATCATAGAAGCAAGACAGGAAGAAAAATCTCCTCTCTACCTGCTACAGCAGCTCCAACTTTTTCTTACAAGTCCTGGCCTTATTACTTTACATAAATCCACACTATCCCTCTTCCCACTCATCCAGGGAAAAACTGGATTGAATTATTTTACAAGATAAATTTTTCTCACATATGAATATTGAAACAAAATTGGATCAGTTTCTAAATATCATTTTGCTTTAATAGCCTTAGGTTAAAAATGAAAATTTAAAATATGGCCTTGGCTTGACCTTAGCTTTCTTATTTCCGACGGTCACTGTGGAGGGTTTTAAATAAAAGATGATCACGTTAACTGAGGCTTCTTCAAAGGTCAGCTTGTTTATTTATCTAAATAGGTTTTTTTTTCTTTTTTTTAGATAGTCATGTTTTCATTTGGAAGTTATCCATATGCATGGTTAAGTAATGTCTATTGTTTTAAAATTGCCAATTCCATGATTTAGTTTAAAACAAAGACATCCCTTAGAAAACTGTAATATGTCATTTCCTACATTCCTTGCTGTTATAGGAAGGAACTTGGGCAATGAGGAAATAGTGGCTTTCTTGGGAAACAGAAGGAAGTGCTGGGGGGACGTGCGGGGAGGACACAAAAAGAGACTTGGCCTACTTCTCAATTTTTTTCTAGGAATAGTTCCCCTCAAATTAAAAGCATTTCCTTATATACACTTACATGTAAATAAGTCAAGTTTCTTTCGAGAAAGAACGGCTGAAACAAAACCCAACCTACAAATTAGCTCCATGTTAAAGGAAGTTGGACTGTTTACGGTGCTGGAAGAGAAACAAGTTGACTTTTAAATTCTTGGTTTGTGATTATTGACCAGAAATATTTATTCAATGTCCCAATGAATGTGAAGCTGTGGTAAGTTAAATATTGTGCAGGGGAAAGGGTAGGGAAGAACATAGCTAACATGGTTTTCTGAAGAATTTCCTTGAAAAGGGGAACCTCACGTAATTCTGCTTTTTAGCGAAAAGGAAACAAGCAAAATTATATAATTACAATAATACTCGATTGACTCGAGGGTCATATTAACATTTTGATTTCACATATTTACATTCAAAAAGACTCCCCAGCACTGTTGTCCAACACACAGAACCAGGTGCTAGAGATAAACAAAGATGATCCCTACTCTGAAGGAACTTAAATACCACCATCAACAACCACCATATCAACAAAAATGAACTGGTATTTTTGGGTTCGTGAGCTCATCATCCAAGTATAAGGCTTTTATTATGGAGGTGCGAATCCTGGCACACATTTTATTTTTAAACGTGTGATAATGCAATCATTCTAAACCTATCTTACTTGATTTGAAAAAGCCTGTCATTGCAAGATGAAAATAAAAAAGAACTGTAATTTTATACTCTTTCAAAGTGCTTCCTGTTACTGCAAAAGTGGCCAGAATAGATTTCCAAATGGCTCCTCATCATACTCCTCTTCTGTTCACACATGGCTCTGGGTCACAGGAAGATAAACAAAATTTCTGAAAAAAAGTAAAAATCTCCCTATTATATTTAGTTTTCATTGTTTTTAAGTAAATTGAATTCTACTCCATTTAAGGCAGGTATTAATTTATGATGTGTGGAAATATCTATAATTAAATATGAAAATATTCAAATATTTAAACTGAAAATGGTTTCTTATATGCTATTCTTAAATTGCATATAAAGTGTTTTTTTTTTTTACTTTTTTCACTAGAAAACAGGGCTCAGGGTAAGTGATTTGAGCATTGTTTCTCATGCCAGTATAATATAAGCATTTGATTTAAATTTTATTTTAATCCAACTATATTTTCATGTTTTGCATTTGTAGCATACCCTATTCTTACACACATTTATAAAATTGTTCAGTGTGAGTGAACCTATAGTAAATTGCCATTCTGAAGAATTGCACTGTTAATCAGTTCAGGAAAGGTCATGCTTTGTTTGCTTGTTCTATAAATCATGTACACATTTCTTCTAAGTTGTTTAAAGATGTGCAAGGTCTCAGTTCCACCAAGGAAGTAACTGCATATTTTTAAATGAAAATTTTCAACAGTTATCTTGGAAGAAGTGACATTGGTGCACAGTCTACATAAATACAACTAATAGTACATTCAAGGGCAAAAATCAGCCTGTGAAGATGAAACCAAAATGACTGGAAACAGAAGGCACACACTAAGTTAGTCATTGATTGATTTACTTGGGAGGGTCCCAGTAACAAGCTGACATTGATTTATCTTTTAATCTAACAGAATAACAACAAATCTTAAAGCAATCAGTTCTAATGGTCTTAATAACTCCAATCAAATTATTCACCTTCCACATTAATATAGGAGGTTGGCTTCATATTTATTCATCAGATTTGTCAAATAAATATCAGTTTGCCAAACTAAACCCTAGTCCTTCAGTCCTAATAGATTCTGTTAGCATTCCATTTTTAATTGCCCTCTTCTCATAATTAGGGTGACCACAGGTATCAGTTTGCCAGGCAATGGTCCTGGTTTTTGTTCTTCGCACTAGTACTATTTTTAACAACGCTCCATTTTCTGAAGTGTCCTGATCTTGAAAGATAAAGCATATGTCCACCAAAGTTCGTAACTCCACTTTTATTAATTTGTGTTTCTTCAGGGCCTGTTAAACCTAAAAATCTTTTAAGATCTGTGTGAGCAAATACATGGAAAATACACAATTTAACAAATTGACTTGATATTCCCACACCTAACCAAAGAAAGAACTTTCCTCAGCTCCAGGAGCTCCACAAAAATAGCAGGCTAGTGAGATAAAACTTTGCAGACAGGCTGCCCTGTGCAAAAAAGGCAAGCCACAGCCTGTTTGTTTATTTGATTTGATCTCTCCTAGTACAAACTTTAAATGTCTAAGATAGTGGTGTTTACTAATATCGATCACATTTTGCATTGGTTTTAGGCTCTGTAACTACAGGAGTTCTGTTAAGGAATGAAAATGGTAAGCACAGGAATCATCAGGATACTTTTGATGTCACACTGACTCTTTCACCATCAAAGTAATAGTTTTTCAAAGAGACATGCTACGGGGGCCACCTGGGGCTCTTCATGAGGTGATGATAGTTGAGTGAATGGACCCACTGCCAGGAGGGTGTGTTCAATGGATACAAGGTAAGGTTGATATCAGAAAGGAGAAATCAATGGCCACAGCAATGCAACTTCTAGGAGTTCCCAAGCTAATGGATTTTTCATTTAGCTGGACTGTGAATTTGATACTGTGAAGCATTTACTTTATTTAGATCAGGATTAAAAAGGAACACCTAAAAAGGCCACATAGGATAAAGAGGCTGTGAGATGCCTTCAAAGAGATGAGCATTTCCCAGTGGATATAAATAGATTGTTGTTTTGATATACTTCAAAGGTCATCAGTCAACTGTTCTGTTTCTTTCTCTCACTCTCGTTTCTCTCCATTTATTTCTGAAGTACAGAAGCACACATTAGAAAAAGAAATTAAGTCAATGAGCCAACCCATCCCTAGCTGTAACAATAAAACAAAAATTTAGAATGAAATTATTAGAGATCTTAAAATTCAAGTTCCACATGCTCAGATACAGGCAGGCCTTTTTAATTCAACTACAATGTACTTAAAGTCCTTCAGATTGCATGGAAATGGTGAACTCAACAGTCTTCTTTCAACCACAAGAATTTGAGAAATCATATTGCCAACTTTTGCCCTTTCTAAATTTATAGCCAGATAAGGCCATTAACTTCAGGTGCTCTGCTTCTCCATTTAAATTTTATATAAAGGATCCATCAAATTACTAATTGCTGATAATAATCAGGTTTTACCAGGTTTACAAAGCCAATTTTGAGGTGCTAATAGGCCCTAATGGGGAAATCAGTACTCAGTTAAATAAACAAATCATCAGGTTTGCAGAATAGTTAATATGGACAGAGTGCAAAATGGCTAATTTCATTAGTACCCTAAAATATTGCTCAAGTGAATGCTGTCAACATTATCTGAACACTATGACAGGAGAGATGGCCAGTGGCATAAAAGAAAAATATATAGTCCTCACTTAGTTATTTATATTTAACTGAAGAGCGACGCATGGAAGGCATAAAGCAACAGAGAATAGTTCCAAGCAAACTGTGCTACACTCACATTTGATTATAAGTTCCCAGTGTGCATGGCGTATGTCTTAAAACATTTACTATTTAACAAATATTTATTAAATACCTATTATAAGGTACCATAGTGAGCGCTGGATTTATGCTGGTGACAAATACACAGTCCTTATTGAGGAACATAGCTGCTCTTAGGACAAAGAAAAATGAGTCATAGGGAGGTGACAACCACAGTGAGGCCCAAGGTGAGGCACACTAAGGAAAAACAAGTGACAATGTGCTAGAGGTGAGAGGGAGTATGATGCAATATAGTGCTACAGATATTGGAACACATATTGAAAACAGAATTGGAGGGACACAGACAGAGCCTTAGCTCTACCAAGGCTCAGAGCTCCAGAGTGTGGCATAGAACAGATCCGTAATGAAAATTGGTTTGAATTAAATTGTGAGGCTTTCTATTAAAAAAGCACTGAATGAGTTATACGGGCACTTTAAAATCATCATCATTATAGTCTTTACAGCACAATGACATCCCCAAATACCGCTTCCATTTACTTGTCTCACTCTGAAGACACTTTCGCTTTCTTGGATTCCTCTGCAAACCACATATTACCTCCTAAATGCTCCAGAGATGTCCCGAACTTGGCAGTTCTAAAAACTAGGCTTATCATCTGTTAACCCCAAAACCTGTACTTTCCTTGCATCCTCTTAAGTCAGTGAACACAACCTGTATTCACTTAGATCCACAGTCAAGTAGTCTTTCCAGATTCCTCCCTCTCCCTGATCTTGCCACATACATTGGGTCACACATTGTCTCAATTCTACCTCTTAAATACCCCTGGAATCAGATCCCTTTCTCTCAATCGCCACTGACTATATTGGTCTAACACCAATTTCTGTGATTGTCCCCTAACATTTAATTTTGCACATAATCTTGCAAACTGTTCTGCCAGAGTCATCTTCTAAAATGTAAAGCTGATCCAGTTCTTCACTTGGCGAAATGCACCAGTGGCCACACAAGACCTAGAGGATGCGGATGCCATGCAGCCTCCATGATCTGAATGCCTCAGGGCAACAAATTGCTGTTGTTTTGCACACCTGGGTCTTTGCCAAGAATCTACCCCATAATATGGGAAGCCTTTTCATAAATCTCTATCATAGCACCAAATCAGACTGCATTTATTTGTAAATTAAAGAGCTAAAAGTGCATGAGGTAATTCAGAAATGTGTTATCATGCTAATCATGTTTTATAGCACATGCATTTAAAAAAGTATCCATGCTGATACATCGACTATTCATTTTAGTGCATTATATTAATCCATTCATTTATTCAATAAATATTGAGTACCTACTGCTACCAGATACATATTTACTATATAACTAGAGCTAAATTTATCTATACATTTCCTCTATCGACTGCTTCCAGATTTTGACTATTAAAATCTATGCTGCAATATACAGTTTTGTCCTTCTCTCCTTATACACATGTGCAATTCTGGGAATATCATTTTTAGGTTATTGAGTTAAAGCTTTCTTAAATTTTTAAAATATTATTGAATTATTCGCCAAAGATTGGAGTGATTTACATTTCCACCTGTAGTATATAAGAGTTATACATTTGTTGACATTTTGTGGTGACATTTGTTATTGTGAGAGGTTTTACTTTTTGGCAATATACAGGATGTGAGAAAGTATTTATTTGTTTCAAACTCTGTTTCCATTGTTTTTTGCTACAAAACACACTACTCTGAAACTTAATGGCTTAAGATAATAACCATTTTATTTTATGTCCATTCTTCCCATAGATCAGGAATTCAGGCAGAATCCAGAAGGAATGTATTGTGTCTCCACCATAACATCCATGCCCTCAGGAAGAAAGATTTGAACAGCCAAGGATGACCAGCAGCTGAGGCTTGAAGACCAGAGCACCTATAAGCTTCTTATCAACACAGCAACTCAGAGAAGTCAGAGTTGTTGCTCAGGACTACCAGAGCAAGCATTTGAGTGGCCAAGAGTGGCCATCTGCCTGGCCTTTTATGACCTGGGCCTGGAAACAACAGACCATCAATTTTGTCATACTTTGTATTGATTGCAGCCAGAAAGGTCCACTCAGATTCAAGAGGAGGGGACATAGATCCACCATCTAGATGCAAGAAATGTCCAAAAATGTTGCAGTAAAGTTTTAAGACTACCAAAATCTACATATCCCTGATAATTAATGGATAACTTTTCATATATCATTCTCTATTCTTGCATCTTTTTTAACAAATCACCCATTCATACAGTTTTTTCTTATTATTATGAGATTGTTGTTTATCACTAATTGATCAGTAGGAATCTTTATGTATTTTATTCCAAATTCCTTGAGAATGACATGAATTACAAGTATTTTCTCATTGTAGTTTAAGTTTCTTTGTGGTATCTTTCCTGTTATTGAATGTTAAATAAAAAGCAGTAAAAGCCAGGCATTGTGGCACATGCCTGCAGTTCCAGACAGGAGTATTGCTTGTACCCAGGAGCTCAAGGTTTCAGTGAACTGTGATTGCACCACTGCACTCCAGCCTGAGTGATAGAGTGAGGCCCTGTCAAAAAACAAAACAGAAAACAGTAAAGTGTATAAATCTCTTCATTTAAGAATTATAAATCTTATAGTTTTTAAATCTTTTTCTATTCAAAAGTCATAGCTGAGATACACTTAATACTAACATTTGCAGATTTTGATTTAATGATTATTACATTTTTATAGAATTTAGCTTTGAATTCAATAAGTTCTTTATTCTGCTTCTTTCCTCTCTCAATTTCTTTCTCTCTTTTTCTCAGTTTACCTCTCCATACACACACACACACACACACTCTTATACCTATAGCTATATATATCTCTACATTTATATATATACATATATATGTACACACACAAGTATATAATGATACATAAACATATCACATATGCATATATATACATGCACTGATATGGTTTGCCTCTATGTCCCCACCCAAATCTCATCTCAAATTGTAGTCCCCACATGTTGAGGGAGGGACCTGATGAGAGGTGATTGGATTGTGGGGGCTATGTCCCCCATGCTGTTCTCATGATAGTGAGGAAGTTCTCATGAGAGTTGATGGTCTTAAGTGTAGCACTGCCTCAATCTTTCTCTCTCTTTCTCTCTGTCTTTCCTGTCACCATGTAAGATATGTTTTACTTCCCCTTCATCTTTCACCATGATTTTAAGTTTCCTGAGGTCTCCCCAGCCATGTGGAACATGAATGAATTAAACCTCTTTTCTTCTTAAATTACTCAGTCTCAGGTAGTTCTTTACAGCAGTGTGAGAATGGACTAATAGAGAGAATTGATACTGAAGTAGTGGGATATGGCTATAAAGATAACCTGAAACTATAGAAGTTACTTTGGAACTGGGTAACAGTCAGAGGTTGAAACAGTTTGGAGGGCTCAGAAGAAGACAGGAAGATGAGTGAAAGTTTGGAACTTCTTAAAGACTTGTTGAATTGTTTCGACCAAAACACTGATACTGATATAGACAATGAAGTCCAGGCTGCCATGGTCTCAGATGAAGATGAAGAACTTACTGGGAATTGGAGTAAATTCTATGCTTTAGCTGAGAGACTGGAGGCATTTTACTCCTGCCCTAGAGGTCCATAGAACTTTGAAGCTGAGAGAGACGACTTAAAGAGTATCTGGCAGAAGAAATTTCTAAGCAACAAAGCATTCAAAAGGTGACCGGGTTTATTCTGAAAGCATTCAGTTATATGTGTTCACGAAGAGATGATTTGAAATTGCAACTTAGGTTTAAAAGGGAAGCAGAGCATAAAGGTTTGGAAAACGTGCAGCCTGACCCTTTGGTAGAAAAGAAAACTCCATTTTCCAGGGAGAAATTCAAGCCTGTTACAGAAATTTGCATAAGTAATGAGGAGCCAAATGTTAATAGCCAAGACAATGGGGAAAATGTCTTCAGGGAATGTCAGAGATCTTTGTGGCAGCCCCTCCCATCACAGGCCCAAGGCCTGGCAGGGAAAAATGGCTTCTTGGGTCAGCCCCAGTGCTCTGCTGCTCTGTGCAACTTTGGGACTTGGTTCTCTGCATTCCAGCCACTCCGGCTCCAGCCACTTGCTACAAGGAGCTAAGGTACACTGCAGGCCATTGCTTAAGAGGGTGCAAGCCTCAGGCCTTGGCAGGTGCCATGTGGTGTTGGGTCTACAGATGCACAGAAGACAAGAGTTGAGCTTTGGGAACCTCTGCCTGGATTTCAGAGGATGTATAAAAGCGCCTGAATGTCTAGGCAAAAGTCTACTGCAGAGGCAGAACCCTCATGGAGAGGCTCTACTAGAGGAATGCAAAGGGGAAATGTGGGTTTGGAGTCCCCACACAGAGTCCCCACTGGGGCACTGCCTATTGGAGCTGTGAGAAGAGGCCACACTCCTCTAAAACCAAGAATAATAGCTACACTGACAGCTTTCATTGTGCACCTGGAACAGCTGGAGGCACTCAATGCCAGCCCACGAAAGCCACCCCAGGGGCTGTACACTGCAGAGCCACGGGGGCGCGGTTGCCCAAGGCTTGGGAACCCACCCTTTGCATCAGCATGCCCTGGATGTGAGACATGGAATCCACAGAGATTAATTTTGGAGCTTTAAGATTTACTGAGTGCCCTGCCAGAGCCTGTGGCCCCTTTGTTTTGGCCAATCTCTCCTTTTTGGAACGGGAGCATTTACCCATTGCCTGTACCTCTATCATATCTTGGAAGTAATTAACTTGTTTCTTTTTTTTTTTTTTTTTTTAATTGTATAGGCTCATAGGTGGAAGGGATTTGCCTTGTCTCAAATGAGACTTTGGACTTGGACTTTTGGGTCCAATGGGTTAATGCTGAAATGAGTTAAGACTTTGGGGGACTGCTGGGAAGGCATGATTGGTTTCGAAATGTAGAAAGGATATTGAATTCTGGGAGGGGGAAGAGGTGGACTGATTTGCTTTGGCTCTGTGTTTTCACCCATGTCTCATCTTGAAGTATAATCCCCATGTATCAAGGGAGAGACCTGGTGGGAGGTGATGTGATGGATCATGGGGGTAGTTCCCCCTATTCTGTTCTCATGATAATGAGGGAGTTCTCACAAGAGCTGATGGTTTTAAATGTGGCTCTTTCTCTCTCTTTCTTTCTCTCTCCCTCCTCTGCCATCATGTAAGACATATCTTGTTTCCACTTCCACTTCCTCTTCTGCCATGATTGTAAGTTTCCTGAGGCCTCCCCAACCATGCAGAACGGTGAGTCAATTAAACTTCCCTTCTTTATAAATTACTCTGTGTCAGGTAGTATCTTTATAGCAGTGTGAAAATGGAATAATACATACACATATATATTTTAGCATATGTTGTATATACAAATGCATGTTATAGCACAGATATATGAATACGTATATTTGTGTATTTTTGTACTAATACTACATCTTTATAAGTGTTGTTATCTAGTCCTCTATTCTTATTCAAAATTGCCATCACTGCTATGATTTATTTACTTTTACATATGAATTGTAGGATCAACAGATCTCTATTTAGAAAAAGAGATCTGTGGGAAGTTTATAAAAAATTACATTATGTATATATGTTAATTTAGGAAGAACTGATATCTTTATCATATTAAGACTTCCTACCTGTAAGTATGCCTTATCTTTTTATTTAGTAAGTATCCTTTAATCAAGTTTTATAGTTTTCTCCTTCCAGATAAATTTGTACTTTTTGATAGAAATATTCTGCAGGAATATATAATTTTGAAAATGGGATGTTTTATTACTGTTATTATTTTAACATTTCTAATTATTGTTGCTTGTATGAATACTATTCATTTTGTACACTGATTTGACTAAAGCCTATTATTATTTCTAACAGTTTGTGTGGAGAGCTTGGGTTGTTTTATAGACAATCATTTATTTCTGAATGATGGCAATTTTACCTAATTTTTTCCTATCTTAAAATCAGGCCTGTTTTATTGTACATTCCAGAGGCATCATTCACATTGCATATTATGTTCCCCTTAGAGTTATTCATTGTGGCAGTCCTCATTATAACTCTTCTTTTTAGTTCTTTGTTCTTTTTGTTTTGTGTTGCAGTGATAGATTAGAATCAGTGATACCAGATGCCCTTGTTTTGATCCTGACACTAAATAGATTTCTTCTAAGGATTCACCATTATCTATGATGCTTTGCTTAATATTATTGATGAAAAGCCTTCGTTTGGTTAGGGAAATTTCTTCCTTTTTCTACTTTTCTACATGTCTGTTTGCATGAATGAGTGTTGAACTATCTCAAATGAGGGTTTTTTTTTTTCATCAATTGAGTAATCCTATAACTTTTCCTCTTTTACTCTACATAGTATATAATTTGCATTAAGAATGCTAAATCATTCTTGCATTAATGAAACAAATACTCCTTGGTCCGGATATAAATTATATGTTTTATATATGAGTAGATTTTATATGCCAAAGTTAGCGTTATATTAATACTTTCATTATGTCAGATTTCAGAATCTTTATTAATCTGGCTGGCCTATAGTTTCCTTTTCTTGTACTTTTTAGAATCTGTTTCTGGTAACAGAAAAGTAGGCTTATAAAAGTAATTGGAGGCCTTTTCCTATCTAAGTTTTTTAAGGAAATATATAATATTAAAAGCAATAAGACTACTGATAAATGTATTTTCATAGTTCTATATGTCAGACATTATTCTAAGTCATTTAAATGTATTAATTCATTCAATACTTACAAAAATCCTCTGTGATATATACTATTGCTATTCCCATTTTACAGATGAAGAATCTGAGGTACTGAAAGGTTAAATAACTTGCTGTGGATCAAATAGATACAAACTCTGTTCTTCAAATTTAAGCAGTCTTGTACTAGATTTCACTTAAAGGAGGGAGTACCCAGCTACCAAGGAGGAAGGAGAATAGCTTGAACCTGGGAGGTGGAGGTTGCGATGAACCGAGATCACACCATTGCACTCCAGCCTGGGCAACAAGAATGAAACTCGGTCTCAAAAGGAAAAAAAAAAGAGGGCATATAACCACCTGAAGTATAGTAAGGTCCTTTGCTGTTCAGGAAGGGTTAAGAAACTCCTGGACACATTATGTCACTTTCTACTAAAAAAAATACTGCCATCTAGCATTTTATTGTGTGTTTTCTTTGCTTTGTAGACATAATTTTTATTACCCCACAGAGACTATTTACATAGATTTAATTATGTATTTGTCAACTTTTTTCCTCCTTTTAGGGTCATTGTCTTTTTTAATAAAGTACACCCCTTAGAAGCTTTTTCTCAAGAGTATCATTATGGTCAGATCTCTTAATATATTTTTGTCTGAAAATAATTGTATTTTGTTCTGTTTTCTGAAAGATAGATTATGGTGATACAATACAAGGCTGGCACTTCATTTTTTTTCTTGGAACATAACCTGAACACTACTACCTTGGTTCATGGCTGTTGAAAAATCATCTGTCACTCAAATTTTGTTTATATCTATTCATACATATATATGCATACATACAAATGACAGAACTTCAAAATGTTCATAGAAAAATTGAATTAAAAGATAAAAAATATAAACTTTATTTCTTCACATAAAGTTCGTAACAATTGTCCATCAAGTTCAAGACAATTTCGTAAGTCATGATACCAGACGTTTATTCTATCCCTAAAGAACTGAGCATCCTGAGAATTTAATCATGTCAATGCAGTCTTTTTTTTTTTTTTTTTTTTTTTTGAGACGG
>NW_012107864.1:38676-63790 GCF_000951045.1 Mandrillus leucophaeus | reverse complement strand
TTTTTTTTTATTTTGAGATGGAGGCTGGCTCTGTCACCCAGGCTGGAGTGCAGTGGCGTGATGTCAGCTCACTGCAACCTCCACCTTCTGGGTTCAAACAATTCTCCCACCACAGCCTCCTGAGAAGCTGGAACCACAGGAACATGCCACCATGCCTAGCTAATTTTTGTATTTTTAGTAGAGATGGGGTTTCATCCTGTTGGCCAGGCTAGTCTCAAACTCCTGACCTCAAGTGATCTGCCCACCTCGGCCTCCCAAAGTGCTGGGATTACAGGCATGAGCCACTTTGGAGTTTGAGATTTCAAAGCAATTTCTGCTGATGACAAGGCCCAGGGTGTGAATGTAGTGACAAATGGCTAACCTAGGGTAGAAGTAGAGATGAGGAAACTGATAGGCTAGGGAGTTGGATGGGCTGTCCTATAGACATCACCTGGATGATGATGGACCTAAGTAGAGAGGAAAACTGTGACCCAGGTGCCAGTTTTCAGCAAGTGATGGGAGGGACTTGGAGTGGTGACTGATCAGGGCAAGAAACCAATAACATGAGTGAGAGCATGGAGGATTCCACCGGTAGTCCATTACCTGCAATCTCTAAGAGCTTCCTAACATAGCCCTGGAACCAGCCACCCCAAAGGGCCTCAGCCCAGTGGATTGGGGCAAAGCATTAGCCTCTGCTGCTTCCATTGTGACCTAGCACCTGGGGCCTGGCTGGTAGGATTGTGAGTACAGCCTTTCTAAGCCACAGTACGCAATTCTGGCCAAAGCCTTACAATTGTACATATCCTTTTCCTAGGTAACTCCCTTCCTAGGATTTTTTTTTTCCTCTCAAGAAATAATCAGAAATGTGAGCAATACTTTATGCACATGTAACATATAAATCATGTGAGCATTATTTGTAATTGGAAACATTTGGAGACAAACCTAAATGCCCAACAGTAAGGGCACAATTAAGTAAAGTATGATATACCCATAGAATGTTTGGGAAGTTTTTAATGTCATGGGGAAATGTTTATGACCTAATGTCTTGAAAAATTTACAAAATTATATATATATACACATATATATAGTCACTATGTAAAATATATTTGTGCATAAAAAAAAGAATAGAAGAAAATGGACCAAAATGTAAGCAGTAAATAAGAGAATTTCAGATTAATTTAATTTTTTCATTATTTTCTACAATGAACTTGTGTTACCTTTTAATTTATTATTATTATTATTGTTAATTTATTTCTTTGAAACACAATCTCACTCTGTTGCCCAGGCTGGAGTGCAGTGGGTTTGATTCTCATGCCTCAGCCTCCTGAGTACTGGAATTACAGGTGTGCACCACCTATGCCAAGCTAATTTTTGTATTATTAGTAGACACTGGGTTTGCTATGTTGGCCAGGCTGGCCTTAAACTCCTGACCTCAAGTGATTCACCTGCCTTGGCCTCCCAAAGTGCTGGGATTACAGGTGTGAGTCACTGCTCCTGGCCATTATTCTTTTAATAATAATAATAATAAACTATTAAAAATTAAGAGAACTGTTTGCTGTTTCCAGTTCTTGGAGTTAAAATTTCTGCTTTTGAACTTTATTTATTTATTTTATTTTTATTTTTTTTGAGACGGAGTCTCACTCTGTTGCCTAGGCTGGAGTGCAGTGGCACGATCTCGGCTCACTGCAACCTCCGCTTTCCGATTTCAAGCAATTCTCCTGCCTCAGCCTCCTGAGTAGCTGGGATTACAGGCATCCACCACCACACAGGGCCAATTTTTGTATTTTTAGTAGAGACAGGGTTTCACCATGTTGGTAAGGCTGGTCTCAAACTCCTGACCTCGTGATCTGCCTGCCTCGGCCTCCCAAAGTGCTGAGATTACATGCGTGAGCCACTGTGCCTGGCTGAACTTTATTTTTTATAGCTAAACTGTACCTGATGCCTTAATTAACCTTTTTTTTTTTTTTTTTTTTTTTTGAGACGGAGTCTCCCTCTTTCACCCAGGCTGGAGTGCAGTTGCTGGATCTCGACTCACTGCAAGCTCCATCTCCCAGGTCCATGCTATTCCCCTGCCTCAGCCTCCCAAGTAGCTGGGACTACAGGCGCCCTCCACCACGCCCGGCTAATTTGTTATTGTTGTTGTATTTTTAGTAGAGATGGGGTTTCACTGTGTTAGCCAGGATTGTCTTGATCTCCTGACCTCGTGATCCACCTGCCTCATCCTCCCAAAGTGCTGGGATTACAGGCGTGAGCCACCACGCCCGGCCAATGCAGTCTTTTTATACATTATTAACTGAAGAAAAACGGGTGTTAAATATTTTTTAAGATTAGGGGAGAAAAAGGAGTCAAAAGGTGTCAAATCAGGACTGTCATGCGGATGCCTAATGATTTCCCACAGAAACTTTTGCCTTTGTTGAGAGGAATGAGCAGGAGAATTTTCATGGTGGAGAAAGATTCTGGTGAGGCTTTCCTGGAAGTTTCTTTGCTAAACACTAGTCTAACTTTCTAAAAACACTCTTATAATTAAGCAGATGTTATTATTCTTTGGTTCTTCAGGAAGTTAACAAGCAAAATACCTTGAGCATCCCGAAACACTTTTGCCATAATCTTTAGTCTTGACTTTTGTTCTTGTGCTTTGCCTAAACCACTTCCACTTGGTAGCCATTGCTTTGATTGTGCTCTGTGTTCAGGATCATGCTAATAGAGCCTTGTTTAATCTCCTTTTAAAATTCTTTGAAGAAATGCTTCATTGTTTTGATTTCCCTTGTTTAAAATTTTCATTGAAAGCTCTGCTCTTGTCTACAGTTGATTTGGTGCAATGGTTTTGGTCCCATCATACAGAAAGTTTGCTTGACTTTAATTTTTCAGTCAGAATTGTGTAATATAAGCCAATTGAGATATCTAATGGTGTTATTTATTGTTTGTGCTGTTCATTGTTGGTTCTCTTCAATTAGAGCACAAATCAGATGAATTTTTCCTTGTAAATGAATGTGGATGGTCTGCCTATGTGGACTTGATCTTCAACTTCTTCTTGTCACTTAAAAAAAATGAGTTTGACCAGGCGCGGTGGCTCACACCTGAAATTCCAGCACTTCAGGAGGCCAAGGCGAGTGGATCACGAGGTCAGGTGATCCAGACAATCTTGCCTAACACAGTGAAACCCCGTCACTACTCAAAATACAAAAAATTAGCCGGGTGTGGTGGCATGCACCTGTAGTCCCAGCTACTACAGGTTAAGGCAGGAGAATCTCTTGATCCCAGGAAGCAGAGGTTGCAGTGAGCCGAGATCTCACCACTGCACTGCAGCCTGAGCGACAGAGCTCAAAAAAAAAAAAAAAAGAACTATCCATTTGTAAACTGCTGATTTCTTTGGGGCATTGTTCCCACAAACTTTCCGTAAGGCATCAATGACTGGACCATTCTTTTGCTCAGTCTTCATAAATTTGATATTTGTTCTTGCTTCAACTTTAGCAGAATTCATGTTGCTCTGATGAGGGCTCTTTTTAACCTGATACCTTATTATTTTTGGTGCATCAAACTAGATCCTGTTCAGATAAGTTATAGCAAGTTAGAATGAGTTTATTTTGGTGCAAAAAATTTTTGAAATCCATTCCTAAGTTTTTCCATAATATGAATTTTCCATGAATTTTTTGAAGACCTTTCCCTTGTATGTGTGTGTTGGTCTGTTTTCTCTAATTTTGGTCTTCTCTGTTCTATTTTGTATTTTGAAGTTTCTCCTACAGTTAGTTATATATAGATTTCTTTTACTTTTTTCTGCTTGGCATACATAGTGATTTTTATATTTGGTCTGTACTTCTATTTGTTATATAATATTTCCAGCATTTATCACTTTGAATATTGGTTCTTCCCATTCTCTTCATTTTTCTGGAATTCTCATTAGATATATGACAGACTTTCTCAATGTACCTTTAATTCTCACAACTTCAAAAAAAATTCCCCATGTTGTTGTCTCTCTGTCATCATTTATAAGATATATACAGTTTATCTTTCAGATTATTATTCCTTTTTTCAGGGGTCTGTAATCTGCTATTCAATGCATCCACTGATTTTCTTGTCAGTTCATTAATTGCATGTTTTACATATAAGATATTTATTTGTTTATTTAGAAAAATATCTACCTAATTATTTTAAATAGTTACCAGTTCCCTTATTATTTTTCATTCTATGTCTTATTGTTTGAAAAATAATTCCTTATGGTTTACCTCACAATTTCAATATGAGAAATTGTGTGTTGCTCTTCTGATGCTCAATTATGATGGTTTATTCCCTCGTATGTTGGGTAATATGTTTTCTTATTGGGAGAACATATTTTGTAGAACACAACGTAAGCTTGGGGTTTCCCTGACTAAATAATTAGTGAATATTTGAACACCAGACCTGTATGAGAGCAGGCTACTAGCTATAAATTTTCTGTAAAGAGAATTATTAACATTTTCCCCGGTAGCCACCTTGAAAATTACCAGTTGCTTGGTAGGATCTATTTTTTAGTGGATTTTTTTTTTCTACCCTATATCATCACCATGGGGTACTGTGTTCAAGGGTCTAGGTCTGTTGGAGGAGTCTCAAGTTCATAAGTTGAATTGAAGATTCTCAGGCGTGGATTCTCAACTATTCATGGGGCTCAAAGCTCCACCTTCACCTCTTCATGTTTTTAAAATCTATAGCTCATGGCTCTACTTTCATCTGTGTGTTCATTTATTTATTTGTGTGCTTACCTGTTTGTTTGTTTTTTACACTATTGAGTGCTAGCCTATTGTTTCTGGGTAAGAAACAGATTAAAATTTACCTGGAATCTATTTTCATTGTAGCATGATAACATTTTTAAAGCATTTAGCTTGCTAGTCTGCTAGTCAAAATTAGAAGTGGTCTACTGTTTATGGTTCTGTTTTTTAATATTAACTTTGTTACAGTATGGTACAAGGAGTAATCAAAATGAGCTGAAATATGTAAGGAAATTTTAAAAAGTTATCTTGTTTTAAATTCACTTCATAAAACGTTTAATTGCTTTATTGGAGTATGATTTACTGTACTTACTGTACTTAGTAAGAATGTGCAACTTGGTAAGTTTTGGCATCTGTACACATTCATGGAACCATTGCAATCTGGATAATGAACATAGTAATTTCTCTTAAATGTTTCCTCATGTTCTTTTGTAGCTCTTACTCTCACCACTCCTCACCCATCCTCAGGCAATCTCTGATCTGTTTTCTG
This sequence comes from Mandrillus leucophaeus, assembly GCF_000951045.1. NCBI lineage: Eukaryota > Metazoa > Chordata > Mammalia > Primates > Cercopithecidae > Mandrillus > Mandrillus leucophaeus. Next base: position 58,579 of record NW_012107864.1, on the reverse strand, counting down.
TTCTTATATTTCAATTTAAATTTTCTAGAATTTTATGTAAACTGAATCATCTAGTAGGTATTGTTTTTTGCCTGGCTTCATTCACTCAGACTAGTTATTCTGAGATTCATCAACATTGTAGTGTGTGTCGAATTCCTTTATGTTTATTGCTGAGTAGTATTCCTGTGTAGTTTGAAATTTCTTTCTATACGGTGGCACAAATCCTTTATCAAATTTATTATTTGTAAATATTTCCTCCCATTCTGTGGTTTCTCTCTTATTTGCTTGATAGAACAGCAGGAGTTTTTAATTATAATGAAATTAATGTAAGTAATTTGTCCTTTAGTGGATTATATTTCTGATATCATATCTAAGAAATATTACTTAACATAATATTCTGTATTTTTTATTCTAGAAGTTTTCTAAATTTAAATTTTACATTTAGATTTTGACTGAATTTGAATTAATCCTGGTATATGATACAAGGTATAAATTGAAGTTCTTTTCTTTACATATGAATATGCAATTATTCCAGTGATACTTGTTGAAAGATATTAGATCAACCTAATTCTGGTGGTATAAATCTTTTATAATGGAAATTAAGGAGAATATTGTCTGTTGTGCATTCACATTATAGAAACTCTTGTTAGAGGATGAGTCTTCCACTGAGGAAGATGTACATGTACCTGAGTTGTCAAACAAACAAACAAACAAACAAACAAACAAAAAAACTATGTTCATCCCAGAGGAAATGATGGAGAAGGCTATGGTAAAGAAATCAGAATTACAAAAATTTCTTTTGTAATTTGAGTGTTGTATGTAGGTGTTTCATTCTAAGTTCAAACAACCAATTTCATATTCTTTTTTATTTTTTGAGACAGGGTCTCATTTTGTCACCCAGGCTGAGGTACAGTGGAGTGATCCACGACTTGCTGCAGCCTCAACCTCCCAGGCTCAAGTGATCCTCCCACCTCAGCCTCACAAGTAGCTGGGACTACAGTTGTATGCCACCATACTCAGTTAATTTTTTGTATATTTTTGTAGAGATGGGCTTTTGTGATGGTGCCCAGGCTGGTTTCTAACTCCTGAGCTCAAGCAATCCACTCGCCTCAGCCTCCCAAAGTGCTGGCTTTACAGGCACAAGTCACTGTGCCCAGCCCAATTTCGCATCATTTTAAAGAATTAAACATCTTAACAACTGTATCACTTCCATTCAGAATTAAAATCACTTTGTAAAACCTGCTTTGTTTTCTTCATCTTACACTAATTATTTATTATATACATCAGAAGACTGCAGCTAGTATCAAAGACAATTATTTTACCTCACTCACTAATGTCCACACTTTGCAAAACCATAGACTATCAGTCTACCATCCTTCCATTTTAGAAATATGTGTCTCAGAGATGTTAAATAACTGCCTTAGTCACATAGCCAGTTAATTACAAAATGAAGATTAAAAGCCAAGTGTCCTATTTCTAGTATAATTCCCTTTTCTTCATACTACTTTTATAATCTAATATAGCATGTTTGATTAGCTCCTATCAGTCCAAGTAAAATTTGTGGAAGAAAAATATTGGCTAAAAATATTGGCTAAATATAATTTTCTGAATATTCTTGAATTTTAAAATCATATAAAATCAATTTGAACTAAAAATTTTATTACTATATGACTTTTATGAATATTTTAAATTATGTTTAATAGATTTTTAATATATTCAATTTTAACATTAATGATTATTTACTAATTATTTCAAGTGTATATTTTATACAAAGTAATACTTTAACTATATTAGGAAAGGCAGTTGCCAAATTAACCAAACAAGCAAATAAGAATGGTTTCTTAGGGATTCTGGTTATTTATTTTAAATTTTTAAAGTATTCTGCTATAATATATTTCCCAGCCTTTAATTATTGTGATAATTATTTAAATTAATATGAATGACACCATTTACTCAATCAGTACCAATGTGTGCCTACTGTGTGCAAAGCTCTCTATAAGGAAATACAAATAATAATATCAAGGCTCTGTCCCTAAGGAGCTTATAGTTCAAAAACAGGTGAAATAAGTTCATAAATGGCTGGTTTGCAATACAAATTGGAACTGACAAAAGAAAGGGAGCAAATGTAATGGAGGCTTTGAAAATAAACTAATGAAGGTTTCATAATGAATGGATTATTTATTTCTCTTTACCCTTAAATTTCTGTAGTGCAGCACTGCATTATCTATACCAATTTGAAGAATTATTGAAAAATCTGTGATGTGGTCAAAAGAGTAACAGAAACAAACCAACCAATGAGAGAAGAAATAGACCCTTGCTCTAGGCACCCTGCATTTGTGTAACACTATCTCTTCCACAAAATCTGTCCTCATAATTCATTTAGAAGGCTTAATATTAGGACTACTATCTTTAGGTTAGACATATACCTTTTTCTGAATTTATCTCTCTGTTTTTTTACTTATAAAGAAAGCTTTTATAAAAGTATTGGGAGATATCAGTATTTAACAATGATATGATAGTATATGATTTAGTCCCAAATATTTCCTGTGTCATTTTCTGGCTCATGATTTGGACCAGAAGTGTGACAAGCAAGGTATAGAGTCTCCTAAACTCTAAATATGGTATAATTCCACAGATATTTTTTCAACCCAAAAATAGGTTACTGAACCACAAAAATGATATTAGTATATGAGCAATCTTAGACCCAACTTAATTTATAAAAACTAAATTATTTACCATACTTTAGCACTTTATTACTAATAACAAATTATGTATGATTTGCTTACAGGTGTTAGAGATGTGGACAGGAGGCAGGAGGGTGGGATTCCTGGTGAGGGCTCCACCTTCAAGCCTGGACTTGTGGCCCAAAATGTGAACAGGCATTCCTGTTTTCATGCCCAAATGTTGTCTTTTGGCCCGCTATGCACCCTCCATCCTGTGTCCGTATAAACCACAAACCCCAGGCTTCACAAGCAGAAGAGCGGCAGAGAAGAAGAGAAGAGGGGGAGTGTCTGAACGTCCAGAGGAGTTCTGCTGGGGCTGCTCAGAGAGGAACTCAGCCACAGGTTGGATGAACTCCAGAAGAAGATCATCTTCCCACTCCATCTCCTCTCCAGCTCCCCATCCCACGAAAACCAACCTCCATCACTCAATAAAACCCCCACATTTACCATCCTTCAACTCTGTGTGACCCTATTCTTTTTGGACACTGGACAAAAATTTGGGAGACACTGGGTGCGGGATCCCAAAAAGACTGTCACACTGACTCTTCACTGAGCTATTTAACACTTAAGCCATTCCCGGATGGCAGAGCTAAAAGAGCATTGTAACACCCCTAGACACTGCCATGGGGCCGGAGCCCAAAATGCTCACACTGGCTGCTGCACCCACTCACTTGCATGCTCCATGTCCCATAAGGGGTTTGAGCTGAATAAATAAGCCACACTGCTGTAGCACATCCATAAGAAGGTCAGGAAGCTCCCATGTTAGTAGAACACACCACTTCAGAATCACTCCTGAGACAGAAGAAAGGTGCCTGGAGAAGCCAGGAGAACGTTGCCCAGAGTGAAATCACAGTGGTCCAGTGTGAAGTACTCTGACTTGCAAGTCTGCAAATGTATTTCCAATCAATATCTAGAAGGTATTGGACCTACAGAAAAGACGCCAGTTTAGTGACCCTTAGAAAAGATTGATACGTAAAGTCAAAAGTCAAATGCATTTATTTACAGAGGATAACCTATTAAGTGCTCAGGATACTCTTAACTTTTCTTCAGGGCCTGTTGTTTCTTCATTTTATAGTAAGTAACTGAGAAATGGAGATTCTAATCCAAAAGCAAGAATGAGAGGTAACAGCAGGTAAATAACCAGATCAAGGAAACGTCTGATTAAACATTTTTGTCTGCTCAATACGAACTTTCTGGTTATATACAAGTCTTTTTACCATTTTGATTCGGTGTCTCCCATTGGATAAAAACAAGAATGTTCCCTTTTCTGAGGTCAGGTTTTCTACATTTGCAAGTTGACTATTCCTTTATAAGTCAACATAATTTTATAATATCAGATTCCTCTAAAATCTGTGCTGGGATTCAGTAACAAAGAGTGCTTTATGAGAAAGTTTGATTCTTCTATAGAATATTATACAATTGAGAAATATTTAACTACGTGTTCATTATGGCCAATAAAAACAATGCATAGATACATTCTTGTTAATGTTCCTCGTGAACATCTTTCAGTGATTTTTTTTTTTTTTTCTTCTTTTTTTTTTTGAGTTGGAGTCTCACCCTATTGCCCAGGCTAGAATGCAATGGCATGATCTTGGCTCACTGCAACCTCCACCTCCTGGTTTCAAGCAATTCTCCTGCCTCAGCCTCCCAAGTAGCTGGGATTACAGGCACTGGCCACCACGCCCACCTCATTTTTTGTATCTTTAATAGAGACGGGGTTTCACTATGTTGGCCAGACTGGTCTCGAACTCCTGACCTCGTGATCTGCCCACCTTCGCTTCCCAAAGTGCTAGGATTACAGGCCTGAGCCACCGCACCCAGCCTCAGTGAATTTTTAAGTAACTGACCTCTTCATTTCTCCACATAACCTGAACCTGTTTACACTCACCTGTGAGTGCTAATGAAATATGAATTATTTTTAATAATTGGTCAGAAACAGAGAAAAACAAATCTAAATTTAACAATAACAAAATAATTTTATATTACCAAGCTAAAATACGTTGTCTTCTTTATTGTTTTTGCATTTATATTGTCAATGAGAAGAGTCAAACTCTGTAAAATATTTTTAAAAGTTTATTCAGAGCCAAATATGAGTGAGCATGGCCTGTGACACAGCCCTAGGAGGTCCTGAGAACATGTGCCCTTGGTAGTTGGGATGCAGCTTGGTTTTATACATTTTAGGGAGACATGATGTTGTAGCATTTGCTCCTTAGTTCAGCTGAAACCAGGCTCTTGTCACACAAGCAGGAAAATTTAGTCATGCAGACCCGTTGAAGGGTAAGTAGGGCACAATTTAATGGGGCAAAAAGAGAAAAAAATGAAAAAAAAAAAAAAAACCGAAGCAAGATGGAGTCCTGATTATAGGCCTACCACCTCAGAGATTGAATCCCAGGCCACCACAAAGGAACTGAAGAGGCCAATGAGATTTCAATCAAATACATTTAATAAATACATTGGTTTGGTCCAGAAAGGTGGGACAACTAGAAGCTGGGGGGCTTCCAGGCTATAGGCATATTTAACATTTTTCTGTTTGACAATTGGTTGAGTCTATCTAAAGACCTGGGATCAATAGAAAGGAAATGCATCTGTTGAGATAAGGGATTGTGGAGATCAACGTTCTTATTTGCAGATGAAGCCTTCAGTTAGTAGGCTTCAGAAAGAATAGGTTGTAAAATGTTTTTTTTATCAGACTTAAAGTATGTGTTGATGTTAATGATGGAGAGGTATAATAAGACATGTCCAACCCCCACTTCCCATCATGGCCTAAATCAGTCTTTCTGGTTAAACTTTAAGAGTGCCTTGGTTGAGGAAAAGTCCATTTGGATGGTTGAGGGGCCTCAGAATTTTATTTTTGGTTTATAATATATAACAATCTTTCCATTTCTTAACATATATAATAGAATATTAACTAAATTTCCTTTTTATGAGCTTAATGATGGCCAAAAAGAATGTCAGAAGAGCTGAAGAAATGAAATGAATCACATAGCACTATGGTAGGAGCTCTGGGTCCATGAGAAAGCTTCTTGGGTTCAGATAAAGGTTAATCACTTAAAAGTGATGTGTCTTAGATGGATTTTGAAAGTTACCAAATCTCTGTAAGCTGTAGCTTCTTTACCTATTAAATGGAGATAATAATACTTCCATCATTGGGGTTGTTAAAACTAAATATATATATGGCAAGAGAGAGGATATACACAGTAAGCATTAACAACACATTTATACAAAGCAGAATTCCCCCAGTTTGCCCCCAATTTCAGATTTTAAATGTTTCTTTAAAGCCTTGAAGAGGACGCATTCAGATGGCTATAAATTACTGAACACTTCAGTGTCTGTGGAAAAAAAAAAAATGCTTTCCTCACAATACAAATGCTTTAACCATAAGTAAGGCAAATTGCAGGAACAAATATTCTTGCATGTCTAATCTTCATTGATCATATAGTTACTAACTCAGATAGAGATTAATGGTAAGCCATGGGAAAAAAAATGTGAGTGAACAATGTGTCCTGAAATCTCACTAATTAGTTTGGAAAAACAGAAGTTATTTTTACATTTAGTAACATGTATTTGTAAAAAAAGCCTGAGGCACAAAGCATTCAAACACCTAATCCACATTCCATTCTGATGGGATACATAATCACTTTCAGCAAAAGAAACAAGCCATTTTGCAAAAGCCTAAATGTTTAATTTCTGCTGCTCCTTCTAAAGAAAAATAATTCCCAGCACTGAGTATTTGTATATACATCACTTAGTTATGGGATAATCTTCAACTGAGCAAAAATGTAAGCTCTTAGAAAATCACTAAATGCAAAGCAACTATGAAATAAAGGAAAGAGGAATAGTAGAGAAAAATAAATGAAAAAATTTTGTTTAATCTTACCTTTCAAAGTCTACTAAATCAATACTCCTGAAATTCTTTAATCATCAGAGTAGGTAATTTAGAATCCAAAATATGATGTTCACAGTGACTCTTAACAAAATATTAAGTCCATTTTTTAACTTAATGTGGAAAACTAAAACCAAAGCTACCATATCTTTAAAAACCAAAGCAAAATCTAATCTGATAGATTAGCTCAATAGAAACAGCTTTCAGTGACTTCTCTACAAGTATGTTGTTCTTAAACAGAAGAAGCATTTTATTCCTCTTGGAGCCTTTCTCATAGTTTTAGCTTGACACTCCTGAACCTTTTGATTCCTATAAGCCACTCTAATTTTACCTTCAAAGGCAGATCAAACAAGTCTCCTTACTCCAATTTACTCTGTTTCTTTTACTGATAGATGCTTTGAAATAAAGATTTGTGATCATGCTGTCATTATTGTCTCTGACTTTCACAACGTGATTTTATTGTCTATAATAAGAGTCAAAAGATATCATCTGACTAAGACCAAATTTTTCTTTTTCTCTATACTTAATTTTATTCCATAAATAATCTATGGAAGAAAAGCTTTCAAGTTTGCCACAAGTCAGTGCTATTACATAACATTTTTTTTGAAACAAGAAAGGGTCATGTAATTGAATATGAAAATTTAAAGTAATAAATGGACACTTCACTAATAATGACAGTGTGAAGAGAGGAAGGAGTATCTGTTAAAAACCATTTCTGGCCAGGTACAGTGGCTCACGCCTGTAATCCCAGCACTTTGGGAGGCAGAGGCAGACGGATCACGAGGTCAGGAGTTCAAGACCAGCCTGGAGAACATAGTGATACCCCCGTCTCTACTAAAAATACAAAAATTAGCTGGGTGTGGTAGAATGATCCTGTAATCCCAGCTACTCAGGAGGCTGAGGCAGAATAACTTGAACCTGGGAGGTGGAGATTGCAGTGAGCTGAGACCATGCCATTCTACTCCAGCCTAGGTGACACAGTGAGACTCCATCTCAAAAAAAAAAAAAAAAAAAAAAAAAAAAAGAACCAATTCCAATTCCCTATTGCCTCACTTCTTCTCCTTTTTAGCTACCTGATCCCTCCTCTCTCGCTCTTCTTTCGCTGCTTCCCTGCCCCACATTAACCAAAACCCCAAAAAACATCAAAATCTCTTCATCCCTATCCCTATCTTACTGAGCCATACATTTGTCTGCCTTCTCTCCTCCCTAGCATCTTCCCAGACTTTTTCTCCATTCATTTTTGCACTTAGAACAATTTTGTTCTCTCTGCTTTTCCAATTTAGTGGACAGATAATTCACCTTTAAAGAAGGGATTATAAACAGCAGACACTATTATTTTTTCTGAGACATTGTTAGACACCAACAATGTCTTCTGATTTTAATAAAATAGTGAATACAGTTTTACTACCAGGAAACCTAATTTCATTAAGAAACAAGTAGTTAAATATATACTGTGGATACTACGCTGTTGATCGGGCAGGAAAAATTCATACCCTCTACAGGCCCCCATATTCTGTTGGGGCATTACCAAAAGTATGTCTCAGAAAAGCCCACTGATCAGTCATTCAATATCAGTTTCCATGTTAAATTCACAGTATACTTCTACTTTTTCTTCCATTTGTGACAAGCTCTACAAACTGCTTGAAGAAGATGTATCCATACTCCTGTCCAGTCAGAGTAAGCATTGTGAGGATACCAAATTCCATGGCAAAATTAGTCTCTCTGGATATTCTCAAAACCCCCATTAGATGTCAAAGAAGTACTAGCCTCCATGTATAACTACTGTGAAATTAAGAAGAGCCATTGGGATATTAGATTTATGGTTGGCAAAACACCTAATTTATTGTCTCATTTGGTTTTATATCAGCCATTTGATGCTGTAAAGAGGTTAAAGAAGTGTATTCTCCCAAGTTCACAGAACTATTAATTATGGGGAATGAGACTCAAATCCTGGTTTTTCTTTCCAATGTTTCTGATGTTTTTCACTTTTGAATAAGTAAACTAAAAAACTTTATTTGTAGATTAATGCTTTTTGTGGCAGCTACCTTAGCAAAGTTGTTTAAGAAAAAATTAGTAAGCATCGATAATTTTAAGTAATAAAATTTGTTACATTATATGAATTCAAATCTGTCAGGAAAAAAAAAATTCTTGATGCCAATATTTGATAAACTATTTTGCCAAAGTAGCATTTCCTCTGACTTGCCAATATGCCAAAATTTTTGAAAGTGATTTCATAAAATCACTATAATTGTATCTTGTAGTTCAAAAAGATTAATAGTTTTAAATGTAGATTATTTAAATACATTGTTGCATTAAATAATTTTAATAAATCAAATTATTATAAATTATTTAATACAAGTATAAATGATACCTTATCATTTGTAAAATATATGGATAACTCAGAAAAATAAACTAAACAAAAACTAAAGCTCAGAATGATTCAGCACCTAGATATGAAATATGACCTAAACTTTTTGAGATAGCTTTTTACCCAGGAATCAATGACATAAAAGCTTTTACATGAACGAATACGATCAAACAACAGAAATGAAACCTTAGGACTGCTAAAACAAACATACGGAAAAGACATTAAAGAGAGAAACTTTGTTATTTAATATCTCAGCTGGATAAATGGTAATTTACAGAAGGAATAGCAAATTTAGATTAACTTCCAGACTGTAAGTATCACAGAAGGAATGCCTATTCCACTATTTATGACAAACTAAAAATCAGTTGTTTAAAATGATGAGCTATTGAAACAAAAAGGTGTTTTTTTTCCCCCTGCGGATGACAATCGAGGATTTAGAGGAAAGGGCAAAAGAAAAGAAAGTGAGTCCCATTTATGATAACAAGTAAGTAGGTAGCTGTATATGTATGGCAACAAACAGGAAGCATCAATTGCTCAAAAATAAGTCTCCCACTGGCTTGTCATATGGTCTGAAATCCCACTATTAGAAATTATGCTTGGAGGTCTTAAAGGTCTTAAATAAATTTTCATACTCAAATAGAAGTATCTTGGAATGTAACAATTTAGCTTTTATTAGTCAATTTTATGGGGGACTTGGATTATTTAGTGAGAACCAGTCAAATAACACCGACACAGAATATCAATAAAGAGAGAGATTGCCTTGAGAAACAAGCAGGTAAATAATATTTGACATAGTTTATTACCTCAAGTCTGTTTTTTGAGCTCAATTAATCAATGTGATAATACCTATAGAATGTGTACAATGTGAAAGTCAAGATGTCAATACTCAGGAAGATCAGGAAAATCATAAGAAAATATCATATCTTCCTAAGAAATTTGCTTTCTTGTTGGAAAAATAAGACACACATCTGAAAAAAGTAACTTACTGATTCTAGACATAAACTGGTAATTTACACCAGCATGCATGGATGAAAATGTCCTATAAGAATTGAAAGGCATATTTTATTTGCCTGTATCTGGAACACTCCATTGGAAAACAGGGAAGCAAAAGTGATCTAATGTGAGTTCAATTTATTTAAATTGCAGAAAATGAAATTTTTTGTATGATCTGGAAAACTGTATACATACAAATATCAAACTAAACACACAGAATAATACAGATATTTAGATATATCAAAAGTGAGTGAGCAAGAAAGAAATTCCTTGTCATGAGTAATACCAAATGAGGTCCACCCCATTCTGCCATCTTAGTAAATTTTTCCTGCTCCTCTCTGATTCATAACTCTACTCCTATATGTTAATTCTCTTATTTTCTTTTGCTTTTACTGATACCTAATATTTATACATATTTACGGAGTACATGTAGTATTTTGTTACATGCATAAAATGTATCATAAATAAGTCAGGGAACTAGGATGTCCATCACTTTGTGTATTTATCATTTCTCTGTGTTGGTAACATTTTAAATTCCCTCTTCAAACTATTTTGAAATACCACATTGTTGCTAACTGAAGTGACTGTACTCTGTTCTTGAACATTAGAACTTATTCCTTCTCTCTAACTCTATGTTTATACCCATTAACCAATGCCTCTTCCTCCTGCTGCACCCTTCTCTGCCTCTGGTACCTATCATTCTACTCTCTAACTCCATGAGATCAACTCTTTTCCCTCCTATATCAGTGAGAACATGTGATGTTTGCCTTTTTTTCGCTTAATTTCACTTAATGTAATGATTTTCAGTTGCATCCATGCTGTCGCAAAGGACATAATTTCTTTTTTTATGGCTGAATAGTATTTTGCTGTGTATATGGACCATATTTTCTTTATCATTCATCCATTGATGGACAATTAGATTGATTCCTTCTCTTTCCTATTATGGAGAGTGCTGCAATAAGCACAAGGTGTGCCAGTATCTCTTTCATACAATGATTTCCTATCCTTTGGATAAATATCCAGTAGTGGAATTGCTAGATTGCACAGTAGTTCCATTTTTAGTTGTTTTTGAGAAATCTCCATACTGTTTTCCGTAATGGCTGTAGTAATTTACATTTCCACTAATAGTGTATAAGAGTTCCCTTTCGCTACATCCTTGCCATCATATATTATTTTTTGTACTTTTTATAATAGCCATTCTAACTAGGGTAAGATGATATTCCACTGTTGTTTTGATTTGCATTTTCTTGATGACTGATGATCATATGACTGTTGGTCATTTTGTACATCTTCTTTTAAGAGTGTTTATTCATGCTCACTTTTAAATGTGTTGATTTAGTGTTTTGCTATTGAGTTGTTTGAGATCCTTATATATTCTCATTATTAGTCCTTTGTCAGAAGAGTAGCATCCAAATATTTTCTCCCATTCAACCAGTTGCTTCTGAACTCTGTTCATTGTTTTCTTGGCTGGACAGAATCTTTTAGCTTAACATAGTTCCATTTGTCAATTTTTGTTTTTTGTTGCCTTGGCTTTTGAGGTCTTTGCCATAAAATCTTATCTTAGAAGACTATCCTGAAGTGTTTTCCCTATGTTTTCTTCTAGCAGTTTTATAGTTTGTGGTCTTACATTTAAGTGTTTAATTCATTTTCAGTTTATTTTTGCATAAAGTGAGAGATAGGGACCTACTTTCATTCTTCTGCATATGGATACCCAGTTATCCCAACAGCATTTATTGAAGAAGATGTCCTTTACCTATTGTATATTCTTGGCACTTTTATCAAAAATAAGTTGGCTCTAAATACGTGAATTTCTGAGTGCTCTCTTTTCTTACATTGGTCTGTGTGTTTGATATCATGCTGTTTGGGTTACTATAGCCTTGTAATATATTTTGAAGTCATATTTTGTGATGCCTCCAGCATTGTTCTTTTTGTTTAGGATGGCTTTGGCTATTCAGGCTCTTTTGTGGCTTCATACAAATTTCAGGATTTTTTCCCATTTCTGTAAAGAAAATCATTGGTATTTTGACAGGAATTGCATTGAATCTGTAGATTGCTTTGTGTAGTACAATTATTTTAATTATATTAATTTTTCCAATTAATGGGCATAAGATGTCTTTGCATTTATTTATGTCCTCTTCAATTTATTTCGTCAGTGTTTTGTAGTTTTCCTTGTAGAGATCTTTTATCTCCTTCATTAAGTTGATTCTTAGTTGTTTTTCTTTGTAGCTATTATGAATGGGATTGCCTCCTTTCTTAATTTATCTTCAGCTAGTATATTATTGGTACACGGAAATGCTACTGATTTCTGTATGTTAATTTTGTATCCTACAACTTTACCAAATTTATGTATCAATTCTAAGAATTTTCAGGGAGAGTCCTTAAGTTTTGAAATGCTACTGATTTCTGTAGGTTAATTTTGTATCCTACAACTTTACCAAATTTATGTATCAATTCTAAGAATTTTCAGGGAGAGTCCTTAAGTTTTTCTAAATATAAGATAATGTCGACACTGAAGCAGGAGAATTGCTTGAGTTCAGTAGTTTGAGAACAGCCTGGCAACATGGAGAAAACTTGTGTCTACAAAAAATACAAAAATTAGTCAGGCATAGTGGTGCATTTCTATAGTCTCAGCTACTTAGGAGGCTGAGGTGGGAGGACTGCTTGTGCCTGGGAGGTGGAGGTTGCCGTGAGCCAAAATTTTCCCACTGCACTCCAGGCTGGGTGACAGAGTAAGACCTTGTCTCTCTCTCTCTCTATCTCTCTCTCTCTCTCTCTCTCTCTATATATATATATATATATGTATACAATCTGCAAAGAGGGACAAGTTGACATCTTTTTTTATTTGGATGTTTTTATTTCTTTTTCTTGCCTGGTTGCTCTGGCTAGGACTTCCAGTACTATGTTGAATAGAAGTGGTGAATGTGAACATTCTTGCCTTTCCCTGGTTCTTAGAGAAAAAGCTTTTGTCTTTTCACTACTCAGTATGATGTTAGCTGTGGATTGACCATATATGGCCTTCATTATACTGAGGCATGGTCCTTCTATGCCTAATTTGTTTAGAGTTTTCATCACGAAGAGATACTGAATTATGTCAAATGCTGTTTCTGCATCTATTGAGATGATCATATGGTTTTTGTCCATATGTGGTGTGATGTATCATATGTATTGATTTGCATATATTGAACCTTCCTGGCATCCCTGGTATAAATCTCACTTGATCATATGTTATCTTTTTGATGTGGATTTCCATCACCTTTTCTATAGGGTTCACCAGTATCCTGGTTACAACTTTCGCGTCTATGTAAATCAGGGATTTTGGTATGTAGTTTGCTTTGTTTGCCGTGTCATTGTCTGCTTTTGGTACCAGGGTAATCTTGGCCTCTTAGAATAAGACAGAGAGAAGTTTCTTCTCTTAAAATTTCGGAGTAGTTTGAGTATCAGTATTAATTCTTCTTTACATGTTTGGCAGAATTGGCATTGAAGCCATACAGTCCAGGGTTTTTCCTTGAGGGTAAAGACTTTTTATTACTGATTAGTTTTCATTACTCATTATTGGCCTATTCAGATTTTCTAATTATACCTAATTCAATCTTGGGAGGTTGTATGTATGCAGGAATTTTCTGTTTTATCTAGGTTTTCTAGTCTGTTAGCAAATAGTAGTTTATAATAGTCTCTTATTATCTTGGTTATTTCTGTGATGTCAGTTTAATATCTCCTTTTTCATTTCTAATTTTGTTTCTTTGAATATTTTTCATATTATTCTTGGTTAGATTAGATAGTTATTTATCAATTTTGTTTATCTTTCCCAAAATCTAACTTTTTATTTTATTGATCCTTAGTATTATTTATTTTGCTTAGTTCTGTTCTGGTAGTCATTATTTTTCTTCCGGTGATTTTAGGTTTAATTTGTTTTTGGTTATCTAACTCCTTGAGAGACATTTTTAGATTTTTTTTTAATGTAAGTATTTATCTTAGCACTGTTTTTCCTGTATTCCATAGGTTTTAATTTGTTGTGCTTCCATTTTCATTTATTTCAAGAAACTTTTTGATTTTCTTCTTAATTTATTAATTGGCCCAGGGGTTATTCACAGAGAAAGATTTTTAATTTCCTTGCACAGTTTTTAAAGCTCCTGTGGTTAGTGATTTCTAGTTTTATTCCATTGTGGTCTAAGAGGATAGATGATATAATTTTTAATTTTAAAAATTTCATTGAGACTTGTTTTGTAGACTAACATATTATCTATCCTGAAGGATATTCCATATGCTGATGAGAAGAATGTGTATTCTGCATCTATTGGATAAAATGTTCTGTAATGTCTGTTAGGTCTATTTGCTCTAAAATCTAGTTTAAATTCAATGCTTATTTGTTGATTTTACATCTAGAGCATCTAATGCTAAGAGCAGGACAATGAAATCTCCGACTGTTATTGTATTGAAGTCTCTCTCTCCTTTTACATCTAATAATATTTGCTTTATATAACTGGGTGCTCTGGTGTTGAATGCATATATATTTAGAATTATTTTATTCTTTTGCTGAATTGATACCTTTATATAATGACCTTCAGCTCTTTTTATTATTTTTGACTTAAGGTTTGTTTTATCTGTTATAGCTGTAGCTACTCCTGCTAACTTTTGGTTTCCATTTATTTGTATGGATTTTTTTTTTTTGTATTCCTTTTCTTTTAGTCTATATGTGTCTTTACAAATGAATTGAGTTTCTCGTAGATAGCATGTTGTTGGGTCATGTTTGTTTTAATCCATTCAGCCAGTCTATATCTTTTATGTGGAAAATTTAAATTTGTTTACATCCAAGGCTATTATTAATATGTAAGAACTTACTCCTATCATTTAATAAATTGTTTTCTTATTTGCTTTGTATATATTTTCTTTCTTCCTTTCGTATTGTTTATCATTGATTTTTAGTGCTTGAGTCCTTGTTATTTTTAATTTTGTCTTTGCTCTACCACTGAGTTTTGTCCCTTTCTGTGTTTTCACAATTATAGATATGGTTCTTTCATTTCCAGGTGTAAGTATCCCTTAAGTATTTCTTGTAGGGCCAGTCAAGTGATGATGAATTGCCTCAGTTTTTGCTTGTCTGAGAGAGACTTTATTTCTCCTTCATTTGGGAGGGATAGTTTTGCTGGGTGTAGTATTCTTGGTTAAGAGTTTTTTTCTTTCAGCACTTTTATTATATCATCCCATTCCTTTATGGTCTATAAGGTTTCTGTTGAGAAATCCAGTATTTGTGTGATGGAGGTTCCCTTTTATATAACCAGATGCTTTTTACTCTTGATATTTTTAGAATTTTGTTATTGCCTTTGATTTTTTTACTTTGAATTGCTTCAGTGGCATCCATGATTTCCTCAGTGGCTTAGCTGCAATTTTTAGTGATGGCTGTGTTGAGGTTTTGCTGAGGATAAGGACGCCAGGTAGGTCAGACCTCAGGCTTCATGAGGCCAGTGGTGGGCCTACTGTGTCTATCCTTGGACCTCCAGTGGGGCATACATGGGCAGTGGTGTTAGCAGGTACAGGTGGGCCAGCTCTTGGGCCTCCAGGAAGCTCACTCATGTGCCAACAGTGGCAGGGGTCAAGGAGAACAGTGGGTGTATCCTAGGGCTCCTGAGCTGCATACCTAGAATAGGCAATGGTAAGACCCACTTGGGCTCTTAAGCTGCACTCATTACTGTTAGTAGTGTCTATTATGGGCTGGGAAGGCCAGTACTCAAGCCCTTAGATGGTATGTGCAGGTTGGTGCCACCAGTGGTGTTGGTTGGAGGCATTTTTGGATGCCTCAAATATAAATTCCTTAGGACCTTCCTCAGGTAACCAGGAGAAGTACACAGATGCCAGTAGTGGTAGGCTGGGAAGGGTGATCCTCAGGCCCTCAGATGGCCTACTCTGACACTAAAGGTGCAGTGCTAGGCCAGGCAGGCCTGTCATTAGGCCACTTGGTGGCGCACAATGGCACAGGCTATGGTGGGTAGGAAAGGGCGTGCACTGGCTATGGTGGGTAGGAAAGGGCGATCTAACACCAATGGGTACGGAAAAACTTTCCTCAGGGTACATGCAAATGCTCAGCAGCCCTGCTGTTGGGAAACAGAGTTGCAATCAGTGGGAGTATCCCCTGGCAGGCAGGTGGCTTTCAGACTCTGGAGGGCATGTACTTTGGGCCCCTGCAACAGCAGCAGGGAGGGTGCACAGGGAAAGCCTGTCTTTAGGAAACATGCTAGTGTTCAGTGGCCCTGCTGCTGTTGGTAGGGACAGGGTAGTTGGGGAGCAGCCCCAGGCAAGTGTCTCTCAGAATCTAGGTAGCACACACTTGGTTTCCTTTGTTTTAGGGGCAGCTTCTTTGTTGCATTACACTATCTATTCCCTGGGCTGTAGGACTCTGTGTGGGTTAAAGTGCTTGAGCCTTGAGACTGCCAGGTCCAGCCAGTGTTGTGCCACTACAGCCCTCCCAGGTGAATACAGGGTAATTTCAGGGGGGTTCCAAGAATGTGGAGGTTCTAGGGCTGTTGCATCCCAAGGAATGATATAATCTAATTGGGCTAGATTAGATTATAATGGCACTGCCCTGAAGCTTCTTAGGTCTCAAGGTGTGTGTGGGACCCAGCATGAGCTCCCTCCATAGAGCAATGCTGCCATGCAGTATCCGATAGCTCCCTTTGCAAGTCTCGGGGCCTCCAAAGGATGAGGGGTTTTCCCATGGCTAGGGTTGCAGGAGTCCCTGGTGGGAATGTGGACCACTGAGGATCTCTAATTTACCCTTTCTCCAGACAGGGGAGCCTCTTGGGTTCTCAGCCAATCCAGGCGAAGTTGGCTGCCTGACTTCCCATTCCTTGCGTGTATCAGGTGTTTCCTGTCATTTCTCTATTGAATTTCAGTATTCTCTGTTAGATGTTCTGTTCAAAGTGTAATTGTCTTTTCCCTCTGTTTTTACTTATTTGTGAAGGAAGCAAGTGCTGGATGCTTCCAGTCAGCCACCTTGATACTTCCCCTCCTATTTTTTCTTTTTGGTTGCAACACTGTGCATAATCTGTAATGCAGGTCCAATGTCCTAATATGTTATTTTATATAAAGTTTTCCCTAAAATTTCTCTCTGATAGGAAATTTTCCCTCTTCTATTTAAGTACTTTCTTGGCAGTAAGAACAAACAAACAAACAAACAAACAAACAAAACCTTCTATTAGCTTTCTGCCTTCTCTACCAGATCATGAATAAATAAGTCCAACTGATGTGTGTCAATAGTCATGATTTTTGGATGCCTCAAATATAAATTCCTTAAGCAAGAATCAGAATGGGCTCATCTAAGTTGTCTTTTTGCATTGTGGAAATGTATTACCAAAGGGAGAGCAACAGAGCAAGTCCACTGATGATAGTTTTTCCATAATCATGTTACACCAAGGTCAGAAGGGTCTTGATAAAACTACACTGGTCTAGACCTACTTTTCTAGTTCAGAGCCAGAATGAAATGATATCTTCTGCCCTCTTGCCCCATGGGAATGTGGTTTTGAAAGAATAGATGAGTCTTGTGTTTCTTCAGCCTTTCAATCTATTGTATTCTTGTCCTTCTGCTGTGAATGCTACTTTAATTCTAACATGCTTCCCAAATGAGATATCCTTATAAGTAACAACAAATAAATGTTATTACTGCTGTTGTCTGTGAATGTCAAGTCTGTTGGCATCTGAAACTAAGAAAACAGTTGATTGTATATTAAAGCAGTAAAAAGGTAAACTGGCACCCTAAATATCTCAAAATTGTACTGGCATCTTCCTTTCTATTTCCCCCTATCACAATAGGTATAAATCACTATTGTCTAGTTTAATCAAATCCTATTCAAATATGCATTGCACAGAGTTTCAGAGATCTGATACATCTTATAAAATTGAAATAGTTCAAATCTAATTTCATCACTTCCATTAGAAAAACCAGCCATCATAAAAGTGAAACAAAATTAAACTATGATCAATAGGACCTGTTTTGGTATGGATACAATGATCAGTGGCTAAAATAACAGACTTACACAGCCAAATTCATCTGGAAGAGTTGCAAACTGTTTTTTTTTTTTTTTCCAGCTATCTTTTTCCTATACTCTCTAGTCTTGTCTTTCTAATTGAAAACAATTAGACCATAGTACAAACAAATCTCTAATTTAACTTTCATGGCATTTTATTCTTAGTACTGGATGGCTGGACCCGCTATTGCTACTTGAACTGTGAGACCAAAGAACATGGCAGGGACTGATTATTGGTAGAAATGGAACATCTGCGGATAAACAAGTGTCTGGCATTTTGTTTTATGAAAGAAGCCCCAAACAAGCTAGATCCTCAGTGAGATCATATAAAGCACTGGCTGGCACACAAGAGATTCATCATCACACTTCATTTAACATGGAGGAAAAAGGTCTCTGGCCCTAAATTTATAATTCTGAAAATGCCAGGTTATATCAAAAAGTTAATGCACAAACCTTTCTTCTATTTTCAAAGTGACAATATAATTCAATATTACTAATCAATAAAATGGAACAAACTACTGATACCAATAGCATGGATAAATTTCAAATGCAGTATGCTAAGTGAAAGAAGTCAGATTCACAACACTATGGACTGATTCCATTTTAATAATATTCTTGCAAAGGCAAAGCGATAGGGATGGAAAACAAATCAGTGGTTTCAGGTGTTGGGAAGTGGAAGGGGGGGTGCTTGACTATCTAGAGGCAGAGAAGAACGTTTCAGAGGTATGGAACTATTCTGTGTCTTGATTTGTCAAAACACACAGAACTGGCACAAAAAGGTTAAATTTTACAGAATGTAAGTTACAGCTTAACAAGAAAGATAATCTCTGTCTCAATCACATGACTGACTCTAAGACTTAGTCTCCACCCAGGGCTCTAAAAGGGAAAAGGAAGAGAGAAAGAGAGAATTTTACCACAACCGTTCCCCTTATTCCTTCTGTTGTGGACCCAAAATCAGAATTTTGTCAGAAGAAGGTATAACGTTAATAACCCTTCTTCATTGCAGTTGAAACGCTATTTTTCTGTGCTTTGTAACACAGTAGCTAAGATGCCAGTTATGTCAAAGGACTAAACCTGTCACATCTGAAGGAAAAGTTTAGTTTCTCCTTAGTGGTTTCATGTAATGTTGATGAAACAAATGCAATGCATACATAGAAATTAAAAATATTTATAGCCCAAAGTCAGTAGCTTTACTGCATAATTTCTGATTATTTGTAAAATTTAACAAGCACTCACTATTAAAGAACATAAACATATTAATTATTGCTTTCCCTGGTGAGATAATCTCGACAATGTTTAGAAAATTCCCCACAAAATAAACATTCTTTTGTTTACCTTACAACTTAACATGAAATATGCACCAGCTTATCCTTAAAAAATATCTCCTGTATCGGGTCATACTTAAACAAAGAGGATGTTTTTTGTGAAATACCAGTCCCAGAAGGCAAGCTGCAATGATCTGGGAGGGTCAAACATTGGAGGAGGGGAAGATAATAAAGTAATCCGTATTTTGTCAGACTCCTTGTCCTCACTCAAGAGTTTATTATGGCCTCAATTACACACTTAAATCAAATATTTTCTAAATCAAGAAACACATTACTAAGTTTTTAGGTGCTTGATTTTTAAATCATGTTTGTGGATTTTAGAAGGTTCATAAATTCTCTTAAATTGCATATAAAATTCATTTTTGTATCTGAGTATATGTTTTTTGAGTTTTGGTTTGTTCCTGGGAAAAGAATTCTTCTTTCTTTCAAAAAAGTTCAGAATCACTACTTGATAAGGTATCAAGAAGTATTCACACTGCGCATTTCCAAAAGATTAGCATTGCATTAGAAGATATCCAGAATATGATGGCAAGAATAGTATGTATGGGAGGACTGGCATAATGGTAGTGTAGGCAATGATCCAGAGTCTGAACACAATCTTTTAATGCCTGAGTCAC
>NW_012107864.1:33013-35546 GCF_000951045.1 Mandrillus leucophaeus | reverse complement strand
AGGTGATTAAAAGATTGCAGTAAGGTTCTTAGCCAAAGTTTGTACAACAAAGGTAGTGCCAGTCCAAGCAGTCATCTCCCTAAGCAAAACCAGACATCCACCCAGGAGTTTATTCTCAGACTATTTCTTGAGGATCCTATCAGTGAATCCAGTGTCCAGCTAATACCCCTACTCCTTTCCTTCTAAGTCAAACATTAGCTTCATGCTGCCCTCATGGAACCTGAAAAAATTAAACATGGATCTTTAAAATCCTTAGTCAGACAAATGTTTCTAATTTTAGAGGACTTAGCAAAAGGATAAAATTGTGAAAATGTGCAAAGCTAAAGTAACCACTATTGGTTATAATTCAGAGGAAGAAGAATAACTTTGACATCAACATATTTTATCCTAAGGGGTAATAATAAAGAATAGTATAGATAAAAATTCCTACTTCATATTTTAATCCCCAAAGCTCCTTAGTCTATACATTTAAATTATTTTGTAAGAATATCTGTAAGAAATAGCTCTCATGCGATTGTTTTTGGGACCAAAGTATAAAATCATATATGAAGATTCTGGTCTAAGTCATGCTTTGGGAAAATAAAGAAAACAATATGATACATAATAGCAAGTTAGAATTAATCTATTAAATTAATTTTATTAGAATAGCTGGATGGCAGGAAAACACAAAACACCCTTGCTAGTTTGGATAGCATAAAACAAATCTATCAGGACCAAATTGGAAAATGGATCCTCCAAAATAGAAATTCCGGGTTTCAGATAAGCCGAAGTACGAACAGTCTAAGTCTTTCCAACGTTCGGATGACATTTGAAATATAGGAGCCCGCTATGGCATGCTAGAACTGACTTGTGAGTGCCAATTGTTCAACCTTCAGAATTGTTCAAAACCATTTAATGTTACTTTGGTATCTTGAAATAGGCCAGAATAGAACTATGTACATAAGGAAAATCTCTAATGCTACAAATCAGAGCCATTTGCTTTCCTTTCAAAGAGCTAGTTATTAAATATTTACTGGCATAAAAATAAGAATATCCTATCCTAAAACAATTATTACATCCATTAGAAGGTATCGTGATGTCTACAACAAACATCTACATTAAATAGCTAAAATACATATTTTGGTTAACTGAAAAAGGAATATTATGTTCTATCTTCAATACAAGTCCTAAAATAAGCCCCATTAAACCAAAGAATGGTAGTAAATCATGTAAGAATACAATTATAAAACGATCTAAATGTGTTAGAAAATAGTTGGCTGAAACTGAAATAGGATGAATGGTACCCAGTGGGAATATAAATAACACACTGTGGCAATGTTGCAAGACTTTACTTGTGTTCCTCCCTCAGGGGTGATGAAAATGTGAAAAACAAATACACCTGCAGATGAAACTATTTGATTTTACTGTTGTTAGAAATTAACTAATGCTGAAACCAAGGATTGCTTTATCTGGATTTTATCTTAAATGTGACAGAAACAAAAGATGCTTTGTAAAGTAAAAATAGTAGAAAGTTATTAATGTGTAAGAATAGTGGCAAAGAACAAATATGGCAGTGTTGACTCTCTTAAGACAAGTCAGTTTCTTACAACAGGTCATAAGAATTATGCAGAAATATTTCACATCTCGAAAGAAACCAAGAAAATACTAGGAGAGCTTGTAACCTAAACAGATTATGTGTACTATAAAATAATGAGTAAAAAGTAAAATGTTATTTGATGAATCTCAACTGAACTGCCACATAAAAGTGAAATGAAAACCATTCACAAATAACAAATATATCTATCAAAATAAGAAAATATTATAGAAGAGCACATTTGTATTCCCTTTTTAAAGTTATGCCCTCAGGAACAAACTTACTTATAAATAGAATAAAACTATCTTGAAGAGGAAGGAAAATATTACAGGAGTAACATACACTTTGAATTAGTAGATAACAGATTCATTGTTAGGTGACTAGGAACAAACTGTATAAATTATTATTCAGACTCTATGAATAAATTAGTAGATAACAGATTAGTAGATAACAGATTCATTGTCAGGTGCCTAGGAATTAGTAGGTGACAGATTCATTGTTAGGTGCCTAGGAACAAACTACATAAACTATTCTTCTATTCAGATCTATGCCTACAATATTTTACTAGAGGCCATTAAATTAGTATTTATTTTGACAGTTTAAGGAAATCAGATTATTATTATTATTTGTTGTTGTTATTATTATTATTATTATTATTATTATAAGACTGAGTTTCGCTCTTGTTACCCAGGCTGGAGTGCAGTGGCACAGTGGCATGATCTCAGCTCACTGCAACCTCTGCTTTCCTGGTTCAAGTGATTCTCCTGCCTCCACCTCCCAAGTGGCTGGATTACGAGTGCCCAACTCCACGCCTGGCTGATTTTTGTCTTTTTAGTAGAGACGGGGTTTCACCATGTTGGCCAGACTGGTCTAGAACTTCTGACCTCAGGTGATCCACCTGCCTCGGCCTCCCAAAGTGCTGGGATTACGGGTGGGAGCCACCGCGCCCAGCCCAGATTA
>NW_012107864.1:28031-31173 GCF_000951045.1 Mandrillus leucophaeus | reverse complement strand
GGTTTGTTCCTGGGAAAAGAATTCTTCTTTCTTTCAAAAAAGTTCAGAATCACTACTTGATAAGGTATCAAGAAGTATTCACACTGCGCATTTCCAAAAGATTAGCATTGCATTAGAAGATATCCAGAATATGATGGCAAGAATAGTATGTATGGGAGGACTGGCATAATGGTAGTGTAGGCAATGATCCAGAGTCTGAACACAATCTTTTAATGCCTGAGTCACAGAAAAAAAAGAAAATAAATGTAATGATGGTAGGCATTATGTAATGGTCCCTATCTCACACACACACACAAAACACACACACATATACAGTAAGAATCATTTTACATATGTAATTCTTTTCCTGTCCTTTATCCCTGGGTGTTAGATTAAGTTATAGTGTGTGTAATGGTTATATTGTGATACCCAATGATCACTTTATTTCTGTACCCTAACGGTCTTGGAAATTACATTTGAAAAATATCAAATTAATTTTAGATAAAATAATCCTTAAGATAAAAGGACCCTTTATACCTTCAATAATTTATGACATAGTTGGATAACATCTACTTAGAATGATGCGGCATGCCTGATGGATATTTAGAAATAGTTTGTTTCCATTTGGGAGGTTGAAGTAGGAGAATTGCTGGAGCCCAGAAGTTTGACGCTGCAGTGAGTTATGATCACACCACTGCACTTCAGCATAGATGACAAGTGAGACCCTGTGGAAGGAAGGAAGGAAGGAAGAAAGGAAGGAAGGAAGGAAGGAAATAAGAGAGAAATAAATAAGAGAGAAATAAAAGAGAAAGAAAGAAGAAAGAAAGAAAGAAAGAAAGATGAAAGCAAGTTTGTTCAATTTCTCAAGAATGATGCTTTTATTCTAAAACCTGCAGAGCCCGATAAATAACAGACACTGCTCTCTCAGTCTGAGTTCTAAACCATTTGTTAAATGATAAAAATAATTCACGTATATAAAGAGCAAAATATCATTGATTACCAATGAAAATTAGGTAATCAATTAGGTAAAAAATTAGGTAAAAATACAGGGCACAGCAAAGCTGTATGTGGTAACAGTGGATTTTCTAATATCAAATGGCATGATTTGATAGCCATTTCCCCCCACTGTACTCTCAATCACAGGCAATGCTATAAAATCCCTCCACAACTCCCTTGTTGATGAAACATTACAATTAAGGCATGGTGTTGCAGTACAGAACCTGTGTTAGTTAAGCTGAAGGGAAGGAGAAAAAGACTGTATACTCTTTATCCTCCTAACTCATCAGTAAAGTAACTCTCTTTTCCTTCCCTGGAAGAAGCCAGGAATGTTACAGAAATGTAGACCCCTCTACATGAAGGGAAATGTGTGTGGCAATTAAGTGTTGTCTTCTTACAAGAAAGGGGCTTATGAGCTCAGAAGCTATTTGTTAGCCCCAATCCATGAAGGGATGGGGTTACCAACACAGCTGTAGATCCTAGCTGTGCCTTCTCTCAGCACATTATTTCACAAATATTTGTGGTAACAGGAAGAGGAGGAAGCAACTCTAACCCCAGAGCAGCTGAGTTAGCTACAATCACCAAGTACAGCCACCTCTCCTGGGATTTGCATGATTTGAGAGAGCAGCTGTTATGTTATTCTAAAACTGGTATAAGAACATGGGTTCAAGGGAAAATCAAGCAGGTTTTCTTCTTTTTAATTCCCTAAAAAGACCTTGTAGCTAACATCTTCCTAAGCTTCAAGTAAGGGGGAGGGGAATTATGACCTTCAAACTGAATTAAAAATAGTGGATTATTGATCTTCCTATAAACATTTTTCTAATATTTGAAAATATCTGCCATTTCCATCATAATGTTTATCCTGAGCATTGCTTCTTACATTTGAACCTATGACTTTATTTTCTTCCTTGGTAACCAAAGTGAACAAATTTTCTTTTTCCTTATCAGCTCAAAAAAATAATAATTTACAGGCTTGTAGATTGCTATCATGCATCCCTGTAGATATCTATTTTATGCTCGTATCATTTTATGTTGTACTTTCTGTTGTCATAAGAGGTCATATAAACTTTATTAAGCATGTGTAGTAAAACACTATATTTAGAAATACTAAATTTATTTCCCAAGGCTTCAAATTGCTATTTGATTGTTGGTGATGGTGTAGTTTAGTGTCACACTGAAGTAGATTTTTGTCATAAATATTGTACAGAGTAAAGTAAATCATAGCTACAACCTAGACCCAGAAATGAAAGTGAGGATATCAGATATCAACAGAGAGCTCTCCAAATTATTTTTTATTTCTGTTTAATAAATCTTGTAAGATGATATTCAATGGACACCTCAATACTATTGCTTTAATGAATATAAAGTTTGAAATAGAAGACAAAAGTCAGATAGTAGGTGATTAAAAGATTGCAGTAAGGTTCTTAGCCAAAGTTTGTACAACAAAGGTAGTGCCAGTCCAAGCAGTCATCTCCCTAAGCAAAACCAGACATCCACCCAGGAGTTTTCTTAGACTATTTCTTGAGGATCCTATCAGTGAATCCAGTGTCCAGCTAATACCCCTACTCCTTTCCTTCTAAGTCAAACATTAGCTTCATGCTGCCCTCATGGAACCTGAAAAAGTTAAACATGGATCTTTAAAATCCTTAGTCAGACAAATGTTTCTAATTTTAGAGGACTTAGCAAAAGGATAAAATTGTGAAAATGTGCAAAGCTAAAGTAACCACTATTGGTTATAATTCAGAGGAAGAAGAATAACTTTGACATCAACATATTTTATCCTAAGGGGTAATAATAAAGAATAGTATAGATAAAAATTCCTACTTCATATTTTAATCCCCAAAGCTCCTTAGTCTATACATTTAAATTATTTTGTAAGAATATCTGTAAGAAATAGCTCTCATGCGATTGTTTTTGGGACCAAAGTATAAAATCATATATGAAGATTCTGGTCTAAGTCATGCTTTGGGAAAATAAAGAAAACAATATGATACATAATAGCAAGTTAGAATTAATCTATTAAATTAATTTTATTAGAATAGCTGGATGGCAGGAAAACACAAAACACCCTTGCTAGTTTGGATAGCATAAAACAAATCTATCAGGACCAAATTGGAAAATGGATCCTCCAAAATAGAAATTCCGGGTTTCAGATAAGCCGAAGTAC
>NW_012107864.1:18314-20791 GCF_000951045.1 Mandrillus leucophaeus | reverse complement strand
CAGCCGCATTGTTTACTTCCTTATTGTTGAGTTTTAAGAGTTCTTTGTATATTTTGGATACACATCCTTTATCGGATGTATCTTTTGCAAATATTTTCTCCCAGTCTGTGGATTCTCTTTTCACTCTCTTAGGAGCGTGATTGACAGAAGCTTTTTATTTTCAATGAAGTCTAAGTTTCCACTTTTTTCTTTTATGGATAATACTTTTTGTGTTATACCTAAAAATTCACAACCAAACCCAAGATCACTTAGATTTTTCTACTGTATTATCTTTCAGAAATTCTATACTTTTCCAATTTTATCTTTATCTCTATGATTTATTTGAGTTAATTTTTATAAAAGGTCTAAGGTCTATGTCTAGATAAATTTCTTTCTTTTGTGTCTGTGTGTTTGTTTTTGTTTTTGCACCTGAATCCGGGTTATCTCACACCATTTCTTAGAAAGACTAAATTATTTTACATATTTGTGTGGGTCTATTTCTGAACTTTAATTGTTTTATTAATTTATTTGCCTATAATTTCACCAATAGCAGACTGTCCTTATCAAAGTACTTTTATAACAAGTCTTGCAGTAGGGTAGTGTCAATCCTCTTACTTTTCTCTTCTTCATTATTGTTTTGGCTAGTGTGTGTCTTTGCTGTTCCATATAAACTTAAAATTAGTTTGTTGATATCCACAAAATAACTTGCTGGGGTTTTGAGTAAGATTGTGTTGAACCTATAGATACAGTTGGGAAGAATGAACATTTTAACAATATTGAGTCTCTCTATTCGGGAGCACAAAATGTCTCTCTATTTTTTAAGTTATTCTTTGGTTTCTTTCAGGGTTGGTAGTTTTGTTCATATCGATCTTGTATATAATTTTTAAAATGTAGACCTCAGCATTTCTTTTTCTAATTTTAAATTTTCATGCTGAAATAAGTCACATTGTGTTTTCAATTTCAAATTTCTATAGCTCATTGTTGTCATATACAAAAGGAATTGACCTTTGTATGTTAGACTTGCATCCTACAACCTTGCTATAATCTATTAGTTCCAGGAGTTTTCTTGTTGCTGTTGATTCCTTGGGATTTTCTACATGGACAAACATATCAGGTACAAATAAAAATAGCTTTATTTTATTCTTACCAGTATTTATTTTTTAGTTCTTTATCTTATTGCGTTAGCTAGTACTTTCAGTATTACGTTGAATAGGAATAGTGATAGAGGACATCCTGGCTTTGTTCTTAATGTTATAGGAAAATTATGACCATTGAGCATGACATTAGCTATAGTTTTTTGTAGATTTTCTTTATCAAGTTGAGGAATTTCTCCTCTATTCCTAGTTTGCTGAGGGTTTTTATCAGGAATGAGTATTCAACATTATCACTTGTCTTTTCAGCACCTATTAATATTATCATCTGATTTTTCTTCTTTAGCCTATTGATATGATAGACTACATTATTTGATTTTTTAAAGTTGAATGGGACTTGCATACCTGTAATAAATTCCACTTGGTTGTGGCATATAATAGTTTCTATACTTTCTTGAATTTGGTTTGCTAATATTTTCTTGGGGATTTTGCATCAATATTCATGAGAGATATTATTCTGTATTTTCTTTGATAGACATGAGCATATTCAGATGATCTATTACTCACTGGGTAAACTTTAGTAGATTGTGCCTTTGGAGGAAGTGGTTCATTTTATATTGGTTATCAAATCTGTGGGCATAAAATTGTTCATAACTTTCATTTGTTATCCTTTTAATGTCCATGGTATCAGTAGTCATTGCTCTTTTTTCATCTCTGACAACATTAATTTTTTCTCTCTTTTTCACTTGATTAGCCTGACTGGAGGTTTATGAATTTGAACTTTTCAGGGAACCAGGTCTTTGTATTGTTGATGTTCTCTATTAATGTTCTGTTTTTAATTTTACTGTGCTATGCTCCAGTATTTATTATTACTTTTCTTCTGCTTGCTTTAGGGTATATTGCCCTTCTTTAGGTTATTGGTTTTAGATACTTCTTCTTTTTAAATACCTGCATGCACTGCTATAAATTTCCCCTTCTGAAGACTTTGCTAATCACACAAATTTTGATGTTCTATTTTCATGTTTATTTAGTTCAATATATTTTAACCTATCTTGAGACTTATTCTTAATCCATTTGTTATTTAGAGGTATATTTAATTGCTAAAGCAATTGGTTTTTTAAGAAAAGTAAAAATTATCAATATTTACCTACAAAAGAAAATAACAAAGAATGCCAATCCTAAAAATGTCTTCAGTGAAATCTATCAAAACATCAAAAAACTGATAACTTTACTATGATTACTTCTAGAACATATGTAGAGAGGAAAATATTTCAAATTATATTCATGGAATGATTTTTAACATTAATATACAAAGCAGAAAAACATAGTAATGAAAACTCAATGACATTTACAAAATACTTCAGAGTGTCAATTATAATGTAGTGGTAACATATTAAAAAGTAAAAT
>NW_012107864.1:11574-16199 GCF_000951045.1 Mandrillus leucophaeus | reverse complement strand
AAATGTCTCTCTATTTTTTAAGTTATTCTTTGGTTTCTTTCAGGGTTGGTAGTTTTGTTCATATTGATCTTGTATATAACTTTTAAAATGTAGACCTCAGCATTTCTTTTTCTAATTTTAAATTTTCATGCTGAAATAAGTCACATTGTGTTTTCAATTTCAAATTTCTATAGCTCATTGTTGTCATATACAAAAGGAATTGACTTTTGTATGTTAGACTTGCATCCTACAACCTTGCTATAATCTATTAGTTCCAGGAGTTTTCTTGTTGCTGTTGATTCCTTGGGATTTTCTACATGGACAAACATATCAGGTACAAATAAAAATAGCTTTATTTTATTCTTACCAGTATTTATTTTTTAGTTCTTTATCTTATTGCGTTAGCTAGTACTTTCAGTATTACGTTGAATAGGAATAGTGATAGAGGACATCCTGGCTTTGTTCTTAATGTTATAGGAAAATTATGACCATTGAGCATGACATTAGCTATAGTTTTTTGTAGATTTTCTTTATCAAGTTGAGGAATTTCTCCTCTATTCCTAGTTTGCTGAGGGTTTTTATCAGGAATGAGTATTCAACATTATCACTTGTCTTTTCAGCACCTATTAATATTATCATCTGATTTTTCTTCTTTAGCCTATTGATATGATAGACTACATTATTTGATTTTTTAAAGTTGAATGGGACTTGCATACCTGTAATAAATTCCACTTGGTTGTGGCATATAATAGTTTCTATACTTTCTTGAATTTGGTTTGCTAATATTTTCTTGGGGATTTTGCATCAATATTCATGAGAGATATTATTCTGTATTTTCTTTGATAGACATGAGCATATTCAGATGATCTATTACTCACTGGGTAAACTTTAGTAGATTGTGCCTTTGGAGGAAGTGGTTCATTTTATATTGGTTATCAAATCTGTGGGCATAAAATTGTTCATAACTTTCATTTGTTATCCTTTTAATGTCCATGGTATCAGTAGTCATTGCTCTTTTTTCATCTCTGACAACATTAATTTTTTCTCTCTTTTTCACTTGATTAGCCTGACTGGAGGTTTATGAATTTGAACTTTTCAGGGAACCAGGTCTTTGTATTGTTGATGTTCTCTATTAATGTTCTGTTTTTAATTTTACTGTGCTATGCTCCAGTATTTATTATTACTTTTCTTCTGCTTGCTTTAGGGTATATTGCCCTTCTTTAGGTTATTGGTTTTAGATACTTCTTCTTTTTAAATACCTGCATGCACTGCTATAAATTTCCCCTTCTGAAGACTTTGCTAATCACACAAATTTTGATGTTCTATTTTCATGTTTATTTAGTTCAATATATTTTAACCTATCTTGAGACTTATTCTTAATCCATTTGTTATTTAGAGGTATATTTAATTGCTAAAGCAATTGGTTTTTTAAGAAAAGTAAAAATTATCAATATTTACCTACAAAAGAAAATAACAAAGAATGCCAATCCTAAAAATGTCTTCAGTGAAATCTATCAAAACATCAAAAAACTGATAACTTTACTATGATTACTTCTAGAACATATGTAGAGAGGAAAATATTTCAAATTATATTCATGGAATGATTTTTAACATTAATATACAAAGCAGAAAAACATAGTAATGAAAACTCAATGACATTTACAAAATACTTCAGAGTGTCAATTATAATGTAGTGGTAACATATTAAAAAGTAAAATGCCATTATCAAATTTGTTGCATGCTAAGGTTTTACAGTATTAGAACAGTTATTATTGAAATTTATTACATTAATAGGAAAAGGAAATAAAAAAATATTGTCAGCTCTATGAATTCCCAAAAGTCATTTGAAAAACTCCCACATTCATTTCTGACAAAACCCTTAACAAAAAAGAATAAAGGGTCACTTAACATTATCAAAAGTACATGATATTTCGAAGCAAAATTCAGTTTTGTACTAAAGAAGCTGATAATATACTGCAGTTGTCAAAGTGGGGCCTTGTTCCGGGTGTATCAGATGTACCTGAGAACTTGTTAGAAATATAAATGCTTTGCCTCATCCCACACCTACAGAATCAAGATTGGTGTGGAGAGCAACAATCTGTGTTTTAATAAGCCCTTTGTATGAAGTGTTCCATGCAAAGTTTAAGGACCATTTGTCTGAGTGGCATTAAAATCAGAAACAATCAAAAGATGTCTTTAGCATCACTACTGTTCAACATTATAACACAAATATTAGAGAATTTAACTGGATGGTAGAATAAAATATAAGTGTAAAAACTGAAAAACAAGAGGAAGACTATCATTTTCAAAGACTTCATGATTTTATACCTGGAAAACATTTATAAATTAGCTTTAAAAATCCTTAGAAACTATGGTAAGTTTCAGTCTGACGGAGGCTGAATATGAAATTAATATATAAAAATAAACCACTCTTCTACATAGAAACTAAATAGAGTTATGTTTTCTATGTATTAGACTAAAGAATCCTATTAAAAATAAGGAACATATTTCTATAAAATCTCAATTAAAAAGTCAGTAGCATTTTTTGGAAAGATAAGAAAGTTAACACTAAGATTTGTTTGAGAATAATTAGGAAAATTTTGAAAAATGATGAGTAACGAATAGGGACTAATTCAATTATACATCATAGTGTAAAGAGCTATAGGAATTCTAAAACTGGCACTGGCACAGGAAGAAACAGATTACTTGAAGAGAATAAAGAAAAGCACAAATATTTAAATATTTATAAATAATCAAAATAACATTTTAAAGCAGTGCAACAATAAGGTTAATTTAACAAACTGTATTGAGTCGACTGAGCTTTCTATTTAGAAGCTAAAAGTCTGATTCTTAACTTACAATGTATACCAAAATAACTTTTTGATGAATAAAATACTTAAATATAAAATATAAAATTGAAAATGTGCCAAGGTAAACATGAGAAGTTATTTTAGAAATGCCTATGGATCCAGAAGCCATACAAAATTACATTTAACTGCATAAAATCTAAAAGCCCTTGAACAGTCAACTATTATAACAGAAATCATAAAATATAAACAAGAAACTGAGCAAAAATAGCTATAATATGGATATACTATTAAAATGGAATTTTCTAATATATTAATTTTTAAAAGAAGGCAGAAAAAGTAAGTAAAATACTAAGATGCAGTGGATCATGCCAAGCAAATAGTGAGATACATCCTCTCACAGATATGGAAATTAAACGACTGTGTTGATGATTATGTGCTGAATCACATATAAGCACATACTCTTGTTGAAAACGTATATTGGCAAAACTAGCATGTACAGCAGGTTAAGAATATCTATAAGACATAAGACATTCCTCATTGAACCAGAAAGTCTACTTGCACGAATTTGCTCAACAGATATATTTATCCGTGTATTAAAATAAACATAAACACAGTATATAATGTGTGTCTGTTTACACATATTTGAATATAACTGTGGGAACAGATGTGTGTGTATGTGAATATATATGCATATTTGAATATGCGTGTGTATAAACACATACATATACACATTATCTAATTATTCTATATATGTACATGATTATCACAGCATTCATTATGATTTTAAAAAAGGAAAGAAACAACTTAGAATCCATGAATGAAGAGACTGGTTAAGTTTACACAAGGCAGCTGTCAAAATGAATGAGCTTCTCCTGTATTTAGTGAAATATAAAACTGTCAAAATGTATTAAGTGAAACAAGGGTAAGGTATAGGCCAGTTCACATTTGTATGTGCTGATTTGTATTAGAAAGAAAAGAGGAAGTATATGCATGTACATGCATAGAATATGTGTGAAACTATTTCCACAGAAGCAGAGATGGCCATTTATCTCTGGAGACTTAGGACTATGGACAGGAGAGGAGAGTGGGTTTCACTTTCCACTGCATGACCTTTTCTATTATTCTTTGACAGTGCACAAGATATAAACATAACTTAAAAATAACCAAATCACACAATATTTAAATAATAAAATACCACTGTAAATTCTGGGAAGTATGAAATATCAGTAGCTAGTATACTGGGAGATTTACATGATTGGTGCTCTTTTAACGGTTCAGATACATTAATTCATTTAGTTGTAAAAAATATCCTAAAAGCAGTTACTTGAAACTAGTGGGTAAACATTTTACATTCAAGGGAACAAATAATAGTAAAGTTAAATCATTGATCAGACAGCTGGTGACTGGCAAATAAAGAATTCCTAGTCAGGCAATAAAATCCAACATTGAGGCCCATAGCTACTAAGCTAATCATCTAAGCAAGCAACCCCGGCATATGTTAGGCTGTCAATAGATGTTTGTTTGTTTGTTTGTTCTGTCTTTATTTCATGATTGAAGTGATTCATAGATCAATGTCAATCTAGAAGGGGAAATCTGTCAGAAATCTGAAATCTGTGATTACAGTACTGTCCAATTTAACACTTGTGTTAACTACTTGCACAAGAGCACAGAGGGCTAGGCAGTTAATTTTACTGAAAGATATTCAAGACATGAAATGAAAGAAATTGTATTCAAATGATAAAAATAATATTGGTGAGATAGCCAGTGGGTTATGCAATGAATGGAGGTAGATGCAAAACTTTGGTGAGAACTCACAGGTTAAATTTGAATATTTCT
>NW_012107864.1:4882-11169 GCF_000951045.1 Mandrillus leucophaeus | reverse complement strand
TTAAACTATATGACAAATTTAAATTGAATTCATATCATCAAAAGATTTAGAATCAAAACATTATAGAAAACTCAGCAAATTTGATTTGATAGTTAAAATAATTATATAAAATATAAATGATTATTAAATACTGTTAATTTAAAGTAAAACAGTCATCAGATCCATCTTATTCTAATATTTTATTGCCTTTTGCCAAGTAAGCCACTGTGGTCAGATAGCGGTGTGGAAGAACAGCTTGACTTAGGTTCTTTTTGTCATCTCTCATGTAGAAGGTTGTAATCACAAACAAATGCTTATGGATAATGTTTTTTTAAATTGTTGAATTTTCAACAGTACCTAACTTATGCTTTACCCTTTGTACAAAACAGAAGCTAAAATTAATGATTTTATCATTCCTCTATGAAAGACATCTGAAAATAATAATAAGTTACAGGTTAATAATCTCCTATAGGGAAGGTCAGACGCCAGAAACTTTTTACAGCACTTTCTAAAAACAACTATATATTACATCAAAATGTAGTCAATGAAGCCAGCCCATAAATTTGCAAGGTGTCTAGGTTCAACAGACGTAAAATCAATACAGCCATTGAAATCAATACACCTTTCTCATGAATACAGTCTGTTAACTAATCAGGGTTAAAATGATCTTGCCTGTTGGAATATAAACGTCTCACTGCTGTGAATGTAACGTTTGGATCAAACCATTATTCATTAACATGCCAGATTCATTAGAAATAGTCTATTGATTCCAGAATCAATGAAGCATATTCACAAATTGCTGAAAAGATTGTTTATTAAAATGCTTTATTATAAATAAATTCATTGATCTCTAACTATTTGGGTAACGTGTAAACTAAAGGTTTACACATTTAAAGTCTCTATGTACTATAGAAATAAAATTTGTTACCAGGCTTTATACTTTTTTATAATAATTATTAAATTTTTCAAATTCTAAATGTAGCAAATATTAGCTATAGAATTATTTTTAAATATGGAAGACCACAAGTTAAAATTTATGAATAGTCCTATCATATTCTAGTAAACACATACATACGTATATGCACACACATGTATATGTAATACATAATTTATTTAAATTTCACTTCTGAATTTCACATTTTTCTGCCTAAAGCATTTAAATAGAGTTGAAATCTGTTTTAGGTAACCTTGGATACAGATAATTATTCAAATTTAATTTGGTGAGAACTATGAGTTCTCATCAAAGTTTTACATCTACCACCATTCATTACATAACTCATTGGCTATCTCAGCAATATTATTTTTATCATTTGAATAAAATTTCTTTCATTTCATGTCTTGAATATCTTTCAGTGAAATTAACTGCCTAGCCCTCTGTGCTCTTGTGCAAGTAGTTAATACAAGTGTTAAATTGGACAGTACTGTGATTGGCTGACAGTTTTCCCCTTCTAGATTGGCAAAGTACATACATATACACACATACACACACAAACACACATATATATATACACACTTCAAAATTAAGCAAAAACAGGTATTTGGTTTTCTTTCTAAACAAACACACCTCTAATTGTTTCTAAGCAGAAATTAAGAGTTTCTTAAAATTTTAACTGCATATTATGTAAATTTATGTTAAAGTATGCCGAGAAGAAGAAAGGATAGTGTAATAAACCCTCTGTGACCATCTCTCAGCTCCAAGTATCATATTTTTTAATATTTACTTCTTTATCTTCTCTCTTTCTGTTTTTGTTAGTGTATTTTAAAATGGACTCTACATACCATATCACTCAACGTGTTTTAAAGGGATCAGATTTTTCATAACCATTTTTATTAACAATATGTAGAAGGTGTTTTTTATAGAAGAAAGTATTCTTCCATCATATAATTTCATAATAGCTGCAGAGTATTTGAATCTTTTACTGACATATAAGTTACCAAGCCTTTCCCCTGCTTTTGAACATTTGTTTATTTTTCACTATTCTAAATACAGTTTTTAATCTATACTCTTTTCCTCAGACCTTTGCACATATTCATTATGATTTCCGTTGAATGAATTCCTAGAAGCTGAGGTTCTGGTCAAAGGGTATACTAAGTCTAACGGTATTTTTGATATATATTTGACATTGGACTGTATTTAATTGAAAAGGTTAATATTAATGGGTTAAATGTTGAATTATTCATTAAAAATATGACAGATAACTTCAGATTGAATATCTTAGCTTTTAAAATCTGGCATTGGCTTGTGGTTTATAACAATGTTTAGGTTTCCTTTATGATGTGTGCATTTCTGTGAAGGAGAAAAAAGCTAGACTATGTAGGTTGTCTTTGCAAGTAACAACTAATTAATTTTCCCTTTAAACCTATTAGCAAGGCAATATTATTATTAGCCTCCCATGTTGTAACTATGTTAATGAAATAGTATAGTCGACTGTCCTGGGGCCATGTCCTATTGATCTTTTAATGCGGATGATCTGAGCACAGAGATTGGCTACTTATTAATAAAGACTTCAGACCTTGCTTTTAGACAAGCTTCCAGAAAAGAGAATAATAAAAAGAACAGCCAGAACAAGGAGTTAAATTAGAATTGGCTATCAGATCATGATGAATCAATAACTAATAAACACTCAAAATGACTAGAGTCCCATCAAGCTATAGACCACAAGAAAACATGATCAATGTCTTCAAACAGCTTAAAATATAAGCAAATAAAAATGAGTAAAACATAAATAAAGCAACATAAAATCATGTTGGCCACATTAGCTCCAACTATTTTTTAGGCAATTTATTAAAGTAATTAATTTTATAAAAACATTGTGGCATCTTTAATCGCATAATGTGTATAAATATAAAATGCAATTAGTACATTTCTTCTAGAAGTTGGCACAGTTTTCATGAAGACTTTTTTCTTTCACTTAAAATTTTAGGTTTGCTTTTTTGGCATTTATTATTCAGTATCTGGTGACATGTTTCAGAACAATAACAGAATATATAATTTGTTCTACTCTCTGTTCTTCGCTAAACTTTTCTACAGATTTCTTGTAGTGCTGCAAACACATCTCCCTAAAAAGCAATTTAAAACAAAACAAAATGCTACAGACACAGCATGTTCTTAGCAAAATTTGGTGTACAAGTCATAGAGAGCAGGTGGTTGATTCAAAGAGCCTTACACTTGAGTAATAAACCTGTCTCTTATACACATCTCAAGTTAATAATCTCCTATAGGGAAGGTCAGACGCCAGAAACTTTTTACAGCACTTTCTAAAAACAACTATATATTACATCAAAATGTAGTCAATGAAGCCAGCCCATAAATTTGCAAGGTGTCTAGGTTCAACAGACCTAAAATCAATACAGCCATTGAAATCAATACACCTTTCTCATGAATACAGTCTGTTAACTAATCAGGGTTAAAATGATCTTGCCTGTTGGAATATAAACGTCTCACTGCTGTGAATGTAACGTTTGGATCAAACCATTATTCATTAACATGCCAGATTCATTAGAAATAGTCTATTGATTCCAGAATCAATGAAGCATATTCACAAATTGCTGAAAAGATTGTTTATTAAAATGCTCTATTATAAATAAATTCATTGATCTCTAACTATTTGGGTAACGTGTAAACTAAAGGTTTACACATTTAAAGTCTCTATGTACTATAGAAATAAAATTTGTTACCAGGCTTTATACTTTTTTATAATAATTATTAAATTTTTCAAATTCTAAATGTAGCAAATATTAGCTATAGAATTATTTTTAAATATGGAAGACCACAAGTTAAAATTTATGAATAGTCCTATCATATTCTAGTAAACACATACATACGTATATGCACACACATGTATATGTAATACATAATTTATTTAAATTTCACTTCTGAATTTCACATTTTTCTGCCTAAAGCATTTAAATAGAGTTGAAATCTGTTTTAGGTAACCTTGGATACAGATAATTATTCAAATTTAATTTGGTGAGAACTATGAGTTCTCATCAAAGTTTTACATCTACCACCATTCATTACATAACTCATTGGCTATCTCAGCAATATTATTTTTATCATTTGAATAAAATTTCTTTCATTTCATGTCTTGAATATCTTTCAGTGAAATTAACTGCCTAGCCCTCTGTGCTCTTGTGCAAGTAGTTAATACAAGTGTTAAATTGGACAGTACTGTGATTGGCTGACAGTTTTCCCCTTCTAGATTGGCAAAGTACATACATATACACACATACACACACAAACACACATATATATATACACACTTCAAAATTAAGCAAAAACAGGTATTTGGTTTTCTTTCTAAACAAACACACCTCTAATTGTTTCTAAGCAGAAATTAAGAGTTTCTTAAAATTTTAACTGCATATTATGTAAATTTATGTTAAAGTATGCCGAGAAGAAGAAAGGATAGTGTAATAAACCCTCTGTGACCATCTCTCAGCTCCAAGTATCATATTTTTTAATATTTACTTCTTTATCTTCTCTCTTTCTGTTTTTGTTAGTGTATTTTAAAATGGACTCTACATACCATATCACTCAACGTGTTTTAAAGGGATCAGATTTTTCATAACCATTTTTATTAACAATATGTAGAAGGTGTTTTTTATAGAAGAAAGTATTCTTCCATCATATAATTTCATAATAGCTGCAGAGTATTTGAATCTTTTACTGACATATAAGTTACCAAGCCTTTCCCCTGCTTTTGAACATTTGTTTATTTTTCACTATTCTAAATACAGTTTTTAATCTATACTCTTTTCCTCAGACCTTTGCACATATTCATTATGATTTCCGTTGAATGAATTCCTAGAAGCTGAGGTTCTGGTCAAAGGGTATACTAAGTCTAACGGTATTTTTGATATATATTTGACATTGGACTGTATTTAATTGAAAAGGTTAATATTAATGGGTTAAATGTTGAATTATTCATTAAAAATATGACAGATAACTTCAGATTGAATATCTTAGCTTTTAAAATCTGGCATTGGCTTGTGGTTTATAACAATGTTTAGGTTTCCTTTATGATGTGTGCATTTCTGTGAAGGAGAAAAAAGCTAGACTATGTAGGTTGTCTTTGCAAGTAACAACTAATTAATTTTCCCTTTAAACCTATTAGCAAGGCAATATTATTATTAGCCTCCCATGTTGTAACTATGTTAATGAAATAGTATAGTCGACTGTCCTGGGGCCATGTCCTATTGATCTTTTAATGCGGATGATCTGAGCACAGAGATTGGCTACTTATTAATAAAGACTTCAGACCTTGCTTTTAGACAAGCTTCCAGAAAAGAGAATAATAAAAAGAACAGCCAGAACAAGGAGTTAAATTAGAATTGGCTATCAGATCATGATGAATCAATAACTAATAAACACTCAAAATGACTAGAGTCCCATCAAGCTATAGACCACAAGAAAACATGATCAATGTCTTCAAACAGCTTAAAATATAAGCAAATAAAAATGAGTAAAACATAAATAAAGCAACATAAAATCATGTTGGCCACATTAGCTCCAACTATTTTTTAGGCAATTTATTAAAGTAATTAATTTTATAAAAACATTGTGGCATCTTTAATCGCATAATGTGTATAAATATAAAATGCAATTAGTACATTTCTTCTAGAAGTTGGCACAGTTTTCATGAAGACTTTTTTCTTTCACTTAAAATTTTAGGTTTGCTTTTTTGGCATTTATTATTCAGTATCTGGTGACATGTTTCAGAACAATAACAGAATATATAATTTGTTCTACTCTCTGTTCTTCGCTAAACTTTTCTACAGATTTCTTGTAGTGCTGCAAACACATCTCCCTAAAAAGCAATTTAAAACAAAACAAAATGCTACAGACACAGCATGTTCTTAGCAAAATTTGGTGTACAAGTCATAGGGAGCAGGTGGTTGATTCAAAGAGCCTTACACTTGAGTATTAAACTATGCGGTACTAGTGTGGGAGGCAAACAAGGGAGCCAGGGTTGGGGGGCTCCTAGAAAGCTAACGGAAAGAACTTACCAGAGCCAGTCAAAGCCCTCTTGGGCAGGTGACTTCGTAAGTATCTATTGCTGCCTTCTTACGAGCACTAGACAAGAACAGAAAACAGCCATTTATAAATAGAGATTAGCATAACCTTTTAACCTGAGGGAGTGTGAGGAAGTGAAAGCCAGAAACTCATTCATTTTCGATAGCCTCTATGAGAACAATGTGACAAGAGGGGAAATCTAGCCAGCTTTAGAGAAAAGAGACCAGGTTTGGCCATAGCTGATTCCTTAGGAAAGATGGAAAATTAAAGCTGTTTTCTGACATAAACATAG
>NW_012107864.1:2134-4412 GCF_000951045.1 Mandrillus leucophaeus | reverse complement strand
GGAGGCAGAGCTTGCACTGAGCCGAGATCCGGCCACTGCACTCCAGCCTGGGCGACAGAGCAAGACTCTGTCTCAAAAAAAGAAAGATAAATAAATTATGGAACTGAAACAACAAAATGAGTAGAATAATATTGAGTAGTATTGCATTTTCTGTGTTATAGCTGACAATAAGCATCTCACAAATATTTATTTTAAAACCACTAACAGATTAAGAGGCAGTATAGTTTCTATTGCAGACAAAGCACAAGTTGGAGCTTCCATTACATCTTCCACAGACTATTACAGCAGCTATTAGCTTTACTCTGACCCCTTTGCCTATTCTAATGGCAGTTAGAATAATCTTTTAAAGATATAAATCAGATTCACTAATTCCCCTTAATTCATGTTAGCAACTTCATTGAGTTGTTGTTAGGATCAATTAGGATAAAATACACAGAGTGTTGGGTATCTAATACATGAACAGGTCATAGTCATAGCTACAGGAACAGAAAAA
This sequence comes from Mandrillus leucophaeus, assembly GCF_000951045.1. Lineage (NCBI taxonomy): Eukaryota > Metazoa > Chordata > Mammalia > Primates > Cercopithecidae > Mandrillus > Mandrillus leucophaeus. The sequence goes on along the minus strand of NW_012107864.1, from coordinate 3,919 downwards.
GCTACCATCACTATCCTCACCGTCACCACCACCATCATCATCATCAACAGAGAGTAGTTGCTGCTGATTTTAGGCTGAGAGTGGGCTAGCGTCAAGCAATGGAAACATTCTAAGGTTTTATTCTACATATAAGCTAGCAAGTTAGCCTGTTACAACTTCAAGGGTCCTGGCAAAAGAGATGAGACAAAAGCCTCCATTAAACAACAAAAGCAGTAGACAGACATTTATGTTTGTGGCAGTTCCCCATTACTTCTGCTCAAAACCACAGGAGCAACACAAAAAGTTTATATCAGCTCAGGCTGCCGTAAGAAAACATCAGAGACTGAGGTGATTAAAACAACAGAAATTTATTTTCTCACAGTTCAGGAGGATTGGAAGTCCAAGATCAAGTTACCGGCAGAGTCCATGGCTGTACAGGGCTCACTTCCTGCCTTCTTGAGAAGACAAAAAGATAGATCTCGTTTTCTTCTTCTTCGTATAAGGTCACAGTCCGTTGGGATTAGGGTCCCACTCTTAATGACCTCATCTAATCTTAATTAATCCCTAAAAACCCTATCTCCAGGTACAGTCACACTGGGGGTTAGGGCTTCAACATATGAATTTTGGGAGTCAGAATTCAGTCCATAACAGGACCCATACTGTATGCCTACACGTGCAATGGGTTGCATTCTTGGAGAGAACTACCAATTGCGAGGCTCTATGGTTTTTCTTATTGTTAGTGGAAGGAAGCTTGCCCTGGGACTGAAGATAGACATTAACCCGTTCCACAAGGTGGCTCACTGCAAGGACAACTCAGAACTGAACCAGGAAAGAGCGTAGTTAGGGCTTGGCATTCTCGGCCTACCCAGCAAGAATAAGCAGGGGAAGCTCAAGTCCCATGGCAGATTGCTTCTTCCAACACCAGTGTAGAACTGAATCTCAGTGCCTGTATTTCTGTCTACCTAGGATTACCAGTACAGGCCTAGCTTCATCTGAAACCATTCTGTTAGCAATGCACGTCTGCCTTGTTTTACGGAGGAAGGAGAAAGAAGAGAATTGCCAGAGAACTAATTATCCCTGGTGCCAAGGTGTTAACAGTGATTCAGTGAACAAAAGATGATTCACACAGAACAAGGAACAACAAGAGAAAGAAGTGTACTCTTTAGTCTCTGTCAGTTTGTCTAATTTAACAGGGGGCTTCTCTTCAAAGTGAAACTGTTTTTTTGTTTGTTTGTTTGTTTTTTTGTTGTTTTTTAAAAAGGGAAGATACTTAGCCTGCAATGGCAATTTATTTGTTTGTTGGATCATTTCATTTTCTTGGGTGTTTTCTGTGAATCATAAAGTTTTATTCTCAGAAACACAAGTGGTGATCATTCCAATCAGAATTTGATATAATCTTAAAAGTAAAATCACAACTATACCTAAACTAAAAAGATTGATATAAAGAATCAAATACTTTTTGGGTATTACAAATTTATTCTTAGCAATGCCTCACAAGCAGGAAGCCCCAACACAGTTATTACCACTAGTTTGAATATCTAAAAATATTTTTAAACATAAAAATTGAGGGGGGCGGAGCAAGATGGCCGAATAGGAACAGCTCCAGTCTCCAACTCCCAGCGCGAGCGACACAGAAGACCGGTGATTTCTCCATTTTCAACTGAGGTACTGGGTTCATCTCACTAGGGAGTGCCAGACAATCCATGCTGGTCAGCTGCTGCAGCCCGACCAGCGAGAGCTGAAGCAGGGCGAGGCATCGCCTCACCTGGGAAGCGCAAGGGGGAAGGGAATCCCATTTCCTAGCCA
>NW_012107864.1:1382-2084 GCF_000951045.1 Mandrillus leucophaeus | reverse complement strand
TCTAGTGGATAAAGAAAGATAAATAGGCCGGGGGCGGTGGCTCAAGCTGGTAATCCCAGCACTTTGGGAGGCCCAGACGGGCGGATCATGAGGTCAGGAGATCGAGACCATCCTGGCTAACACGGTGAAACCCCGTCTCTACTAAAAAATACAAAAAATAAAAATAAAATAAAACAAAAAACTAGCCGGGCGAGGTGACGGGTGCCTGTAGTCCCAGCTACTCAGGAGGCTGAGGCAGGAGAATGGGGTAAACCTGGGAGGCAGAGCTTGCATTGAGCCGAGATCCGGCCACTGCACTCCAGCCTGGGCGACAGAGCAAGACTCTGTCTCAAAAAAAGAAAGATAAATGAATTATGGAACCTGAAACAACAAAATGAGTAGAATAATATTGAGTAGTATTGCATTTTCTGTGTTATAACTGGACAATAAGTATCTCACAAATATTTATTTTAAAACCACTAACAGATTAAGAGGCAGTATAGTTTCTATTGTAGACAAAGCACAAGTTGGAGCTTCCATTACATCTTCCACAGACTATTACAGCAGTTATTAGCTTTACTCTGACCCCTTTGCCTATTCTAATGGCAGTTAAAATAATCTTTTAAAAATATAAATCAGATTCACTAATTCCCCTTAATTCATGTTAGCAACTTCATTGAGTTGTTAGGATCAATTAGGATAAAATACACAGAGTGTTGGGTA
>NW_012107864.1:0-346 GCF_000951045.1 Mandrillus leucophaeus | reverse complement strand
TTTCCTAGCCAGGGGAACTGAGACACACAATACCTGGAAAATCGGGTAACTCCCACCCCAATACGGCGCTTTAAGCAAATGGGCACACCTGGAGATTATATCCCACACCTGGCCGGGAGGGTCCCACGCCCACGGAGCCTCCCTCATTGCTACCACAGCAGTCTGCGATCTAACCTCAAGGCAGCAGTGAGGCTGGGGGAGGGGCGCCCACCATTGCTGAGGCTTAAGTAGGTAAACAAAGTCTGTGGGACGCTTGAACTGGGTGGAGCTCACAGCAGCTCAAGGAAACCTGCCTGTCTCTGTAGACTCCACCTCTGGGGACAGGGCACAGATAAACAACAACAAA
>NW_012107863.1:0-1754 GCF_000951045.1 Mandrillus leucophaeus | reverse complement strand
GTTGCCTCTAAACGGGGCACACTGCTGAGTCTCAGCGCTCCCTTGGCCTTCCCTCTCAGTGCCCTCCCCAAGTCGAGGAACACCCTCATCTTGACCTTGACCACCAGGGGTGCAGTGTGGAAGCACTTGGATCCCAAGCAGGGAGCCATGGAGGCTGGGCTCATGGCTGAGCTTGCTGTGGTCCAGGCAGGTGCTGCCTCCAGAGCACCTGGATGATGGTTTCAACAAGGTTGGCATGATTCTTCTGTGGAGACAGAGAGAGGCAGTCAGCCAGAGAGATGGGAGGCTCTCAATCGGCCGCCATACCCCAGAGGCTCAAAGAGGAGATGGGACAGTTGCCGAGTCCCCAGAGCAACTCTGGTCCTCAGATCACTACCACACTCCTCCCTTCCCCACCATGCTCAGCAAGGATCAGGCACTGCTGGGTGCTCCTTTGGAAAGGTCCGAACTGCTCTAATTGCCCTGGGACTCGCCAAAGATGGGTCCAGGCTCTCAGAAACTGGGGTTCAGGAGGAGGCACCTGTGATTGGAGAACCGAGAATCCTCCCTTGACTGGCCTCATAGCAAGGGCAGCAGAAGACCAACTTCTGATGAGAAGAACCCAGAACCCGGGGTTGGGGGCAGAACCCAGGGAGAGAGGACTTGAGGACGCCCGTGGGCTCACATTGCCCGCCCTTCCCCAGCTGAGCCCTCAGGAAATGCCTTACAAAGAGGTGATTCAGCATCTCATGGCGGTAGTCATTGCATAGTTGTGCCAAGATGGTGGCACAGATGGTAAAGCCGTGGGTGTGGAACAGGCCTGGCAAAATCAGGAAGCCAAAGCACAACCATAGGGGGCTGGCAGAAGAGGTTTCCCCAAAGCCCAGGGTGATAACATTCCTGCCAAATCCAATAAACAGCAGCCTGCAGTCCTTGCATGACCCATGTGAGCCAGAAGAAACCGAAACCCCCAGGCGCCTGGGGGTGAACATGGCGCTGGATGGAGCGCAGAGCAAGGCCACCCCCCTGCAACACACCCGGTGGGCCTTGTCCTTCTTCCTGCGCTCTTTGTGAGTCCACACAAGCAGAAAGGCCAACTGAGAGGAGAGGTGCAGCCCAGGGCACAAATTCTACTGTAGAAGGCAAAAGCCTGAAGCACGGATAGTGGAGACTCCCTTTCAGGAGGGGACAGCACTCCTTGGATGCAGGAAGAGTCCTTCCCACAGTCAGGCACTTTGGGAAAGGTCGGGGGCAGGCCTGTGAGGGTTTTACACAGAATTAGTTCACCAGAATCCTCCGACCCCGCCTGGGAGGTCAGAGGTCAAGGCTCTCCCCAACACGATTAGGATTAAGTGGACCCCGAGTTGAGTCCCTGATAACAGTAGTGGCTTCCTCCACTCTGCCACCACCCTCACCCCAGGCAGATGAGTTACTGCACAGCATGACAGCACAGAGAACCCCATAAAAGGGGCTCTTCCTCAAAATGTTCCTTTCTTGAAAAGTACTGATCTGTACATTTTATGAATCAATAAATGCATTTGCCTTGCACCAAGGGGCTTTAAGACATCCCTGGATGCTAAAAGAACCTATTGAGACGGTGACCCGATGGTTCCTGAGGTCTACATGCTTGATATTCAGAAACTCAGCACCGGTTGTGATCTTCAGCCTTTATTTATGCGCTCATCTTGCAGTGACCTGCAGGCAAAGGGTAAAAATCCTGTGTTGCCCTAAAATCAGTTTCCAGGCAACAAGAACCTGCCCTCTTGATGAAGCGA
>NW_012107862.1:0-1079 GCF_000951045.1 Mandrillus leucophaeus | reverse complement strand
AAAAAAAAAAAAAAAAAAATTTCAGTTAGGTAAATATAAATGGGGTAGACATAAAAAGACTTTTCATGTAATTTGACATCTTACCATTATGTTACTTAATTAATAGATACTAAATGTCTTGGTTGGTACCAAATAAGATTAAAGAACTGAAATACAAATTGCTGAACATAAATGTTTGTTTTTGGCATTTTAAATTTTATAAAAACTCTAAATAGGCCAGGTGTGGTGGCTTATGCTTGTAATCTCAGCACTTTGGGAGGCGGGTGGATCACGAGGTCAGGAGTTCAAGACCAGCCTTGCTAACATGGTGAAACCCCTGTCTCTCCTAAAAATACAAAAATTAGCTGGGTGTGGTGGTGGGCACCTGTAGTCCCAGCTACTTGGGAGGCTGAGGTTCAAGAGAATTGCTTGAACCTGGGAGGAGAAGGTTGAAGTGATCCAAGATGGTGCCACTGCACTCCAGCCTGACAGACAGAGTGAGACTGTCTCAAAAAAAAAAAAAAAAGAAAAAAAGGAAAAGAACCAATAGGACAGAGAGATGTGAAAGTTATTAATATGAAGATACATTTTTGGTAAGGCAAGTTAAAAGCAAAAGAGAATAACTTTGTATGAGAAAGAATCTTGTGTGATAAATATTGGTCCCTAAACTGATTTTTTTTTTCTTAAAGAAAGCATAGGACAGAGCAGAAAGTCAAAGCATGTTGTCAAAGGTCTGAATAAGTTGTGATAAAGTTAGTGGTGACAGAGATCTGAATTACCCCATTACCAGTGGCATATTCATAGGAGTCCACAGCAACTTCAGCCCGTGACTTCTCAGAAGAAAGAATTTGGGCCGGGTGCGGTGGCTCAAGCCTGTAATCCCAGCACTTTGGGAGGCCGAGGTGCGCGGATCATGAAGTCAAGAGATTGAGACCATCCTGGCCAACACTGTGAAACCCCGTCTCTACTAAAAATACAAAAATTAGCTGGGCATGGTGGTGTGTGCCTGTAGTCCCAGCTACTTGGGAGGCTGAGGCAGGAGAATTGCTTGAACCCAGGAGGCGGCGGTTGCAGTGAGTGGAGATCGTGCCATTGCACTC
>NW_012107861.1:0-1169 GCF_000951045.1 Mandrillus leucophaeus | reverse complement strand
CAGTGGCGCAATCTTGGCGCACTGCAACCTCCACCTCCTGGGTTCAAGAGATTCTCCTGCCTCAGCCTCCTGAGTAGCTGGGATTACAGGCGCCCGCCACCGCGCCCGGCTAGTTTTTTGTACTTTTTAGTAGAGACGGGGTTTCACCGTGTTAGCCAGGATGGTCTCGATCTCCTGACCTTGTGATCTGCCCGTCTCGGCCTCCCAAAGTCCTGGGATTACAGGCTTGAGCCACCGTGCCCGGCTGGTCGTTTTTATAGTTTGTAAAATGTTCTTGTTTCTGCCTGAAACAAGATTATGGAAGCGTCTGGTTTTATTCTTGATCCATCACAATCAGAGAATGGCATGCTTTTAAAAAAAACTAAACATAGTATTGGTGATACAGTAGATAACTATTAATAGAACAAACAACAGTTTGTTGTTGCTCAATGGGTAGAAACAAAAAGTTTTATTACTCTAAAGTTAAAGTCACAGGTAAAGTAAAGATTAATTGCAGTAGCCCAGCCAACCTACCTCCCTGCTTCTGGTATCAAATCCCATTCCTCATACTACAGTGACTGAAATCATCTAGGCTAGTCCAAATCTAGTACTTTAGGCCCACAGCCTATTAGATTGGTAGTGGTATCTGGTGTAACAAATAAAGCCAAACATCAGTGATTTAACCCACATAATTTGATTTCTCAGTCATACCACATTCCAATGTGGATATCCCTAGTCAGTGGAAGAGGACTTTTCTCCAAACAAAGATTCAGGGAAGTAGACCTCTTCCACAGGCCCTTCCCCAGGGCCTTAAAACATTCTGGTTCAGCTGACAAAACAGGAAGAGAGGGAATGGAGAAGGCATAGCACCTCACAAATATTTTGGCCTGGATGAAATATACACATTATTTCCGCTCACTTTCCACTGACACAAAGTATTTTTTAAATTAAATTTAATTTAATTTTATTTATTTTGAGATGGAGTCTTGCTCTGTCACCTAGGCTACAGTGCAGTGGCGCAATCTTGGCGCACTGCAACCTCCGCCTCCTGGGTTCAAGCAATTCTCCTGCCTCAGCCTCCCGAGTAGCTGGGATTACAGGCGCCCGCCACCTCGCCCGGCTAGTTTTTTGTACTTTTTAGTAGAGACGGGGTTTCACCGTGTTAGCCAGGATGGTCTCGATCTCCTGAC
>NW_012107860.1:0-1710 GCF_000951045.1 Mandrillus leucophaeus | reverse complement strand
CTCAAAGGAGCAACTTTTGGTTTTATTGATTTTTCTCTTATGTTTTGTATTCTATTGATTTATGCTTCTGATCTTTAATATTTTCTTCTACTTTGGATTTTGTATGTTCTTTTTCTTTTTTCTTAAGGTGGAAGCTGACTTCATTGATTTGAGATCTTTTTTTCTAACATAGGCATGTAGCTTTATAAATTTGCCCTTACCTACTGCCTTAATAGCATCCTGCAAATTTGGATATGTTACATTCTCTTTCATATTCAATTGATAATACTTTCTTATTTCCCTTTCAGTTTCATCTTTGACATTCTGTTATTTAGAAGGGTGTTTAGTTTTTAAATGTGGGGATTTTCTCTTTTTCCCTTTTTTTTTTTTTTTTTTTTTTTTTTTTGAGACAGAGTCTTGCTGTCAACCCAGGCTGGAGTGCCTGGAGTGCAGTGGTGCAATCTCGACTCACCGAAACCTCCGCCTCCCAGGTTCAAGCGATCCTCTCACATCAGCCTCCTGAGTAGCTGGGACTACTGGTGTGCGTCACCACGCCTGGCTCATTTTTTATATTTTTAGTAGAGACGGGGTTTTGCCATGTTGGCCAGGCTGGTCTCAAACTCCTACCCTCAAGTGATCTGCCTGCCTCAGCCTCCCAAAGTGCTGGAATTATAGGCATGAGCCACCGGGCCGGCCAAATGTGGGTATTTTCTAGAGATCTTCTTGTTTTTGATATCTAATTTAATTCCGGTGTGATCAAACAACATAGTTTGTGTGACCTGAATCCTGTTAAATGTATTGAGTCTTATTTTGTTTTATTTTTATTTATTTATTTATTTTTGAGATGGTGACTCACTCTTTCACCCAGACTGGAGTGCGGTGGCATGATCTTGACTCACTGCAATCTCCACCTCCCAGGTTCAAGCGATTCTCCTGCCTCAGCCTCCCAAGTAGCTAGGACTACAGGTGCCCACCACCATGCCAATTAATTATTGTATTTTTAGTAAAGACAGGGTTTCGCCATATTGGCCAGGCTGGTCTCGAACTTCTGACCTCAGGTGATCTACCCACCTCAGTCTCCCAAGGTGCTGGGATTACAGGTGTGACTCACCGTGCCCAGCCTTGAGTCTTATTTTATGTCCAGATTATGGTCTCTTTTGGTAAATTCTGTGTGTACTTGAAAAGAAGATGTATTCTGTTGTTGGGCAGTCTTATATATGTCAATTAAGTTGAGTTGTAAATTGTGTTATTCAGTTTTTCTATATCCTTACTGTTTTTCTGTTTACTTGTTCTGTCAATTACTGAGAGGGACATTGAAATCTCTAACTGTAATAATTGTAAGTTTCTCTATCTCTCCTTGCAGTTCTATTAGTTTTTGCTTCATGTATTTCAAAGCTCTATTGTTAAATATCTATATAATTTAGAATTCTTGTGTCCACTTGAAGAATTGACTCTTATCATTATGAAATGACTTTACCCTGGTGAAGTTCTCTGCTTCGAAGTCTGCTTTGATATTAGCATAGCCACTTTGGCGTTCTTTTTTGTTTTTTTTTTTCTCTCGTAGAGACAACACCTTGCTCTGTTGCCCAGGCTGGAATACAGTGGTACATTCACGGCCCAGTGCAGCCTCAACGCTCTGGGCTCAAGCAATCCTCCCACCTCCGCCTCCTGAGTAGCTGGGACTACAGGCATGTGCCAACACGCCCAGCTAATTTTATTTAATTTTGGTTT
>NW_012107859.1:0-3139 GCF_000951045.1 Mandrillus leucophaeus | reverse complement strand
AAGTAATGATATTCCAATGTAGAATTGAATTGGTCTAGAAGTAAAGTGAAGTAAAAACTTAAAAATAATGATAATAAAATATAAAATTAGATTTTAAAATATTAATGAGTTGATAAATGGAAATATCTAACTTTAAAACCTATACATGAAGTTAAGTAAAGAATAAAACCTTTTTATATGATGTTAGTATGTCACTACTGTTTTGCGCGTCCACAGTCCACATGTCCACATAAGAGACCACCTGAGCAGGCTTCCTGTGAGCAACAAGGCTGTTTATTCACTCGGGTGCGAGTGCGCTGAGTCCAAAAAGGGTGTCAGCAGAGGGTGGTGGGAGTGGAACTGGTTTTATAGGTTTGGGGTAGGTAGTGGAAAGTTACAGTTAGGGGCAGTTTTTTCAGGCAGGGGAAGAATGTCACAAGGTGCATAGTCATGAGGTGGGAGGAGGTCACAAGGCACGATATTACAGGGTTGATTGATTAGTTAGGGCAGGGCAGGAACATACCACAATGGTGGAACGTTGTAAGGTCGGTTAATCAGTTAAGGCAGGAACTAGCTGTTTCTTCTTTAGTGGTTCTCCTGTTGCTCCAGGCCTTGTGATACCAGGAGGCCTGTACGTGTGGGTCACAGGGCTCACAATGGCTTGACCATGGTGCTGTCCATTCAGAGGAACCTACATTCCTGTCTTTTTATGTTTAATAATGAAAAATAAAACGAGAAAGAAATAAAGTGAGAAAGAGTAGTGTAATGCTGTGGTGGAAATGTTGGGGTCGTATGGAGCGGTGATGGATGATGTTTTGGGGTGATGGGTGATGTTTCTCAGGGCTACTTTGAGTGGGGTTAGGGGTGGCATGGGAACCTAAAGTTGGAGAGATTAAATTGAAGAAAGATCTTGGGGTAAGGGGTGATATTTTGGGTTTGTTAGAAGGAGTATTTGTCATATAGACAGATTAGTAGTAAGTGTTTGGATGTGATTTTGTATGAACTGAGAGACAAGCCAGAAAAGACAAGGTCTGAATAGGAGAATAAGAAGGATGAGCACAAAGGGGCCTGTTAGTGGGAGAAGCCATGAGGCTAAGCTAGAGAATGACCAGGTTGGTCTAGTGTAACTGCTTGATTAGCTAGTTTTTGAGCCCCGTCTTTATGTTTTTTGATGCCGTCATATGCCAGGCCTGATTGGTTTAAGTAAAAACAGCATTCTTCATTTAGGAATAGGCAGAGACCTCCTTTTTTCAGCAGTAAGTAGATTGAGGCTTCCACGACTTTGGAGGACAACTACGGCTAGGGAATTGACCTGGGCTTGGAGGACAGAAAGTGTCTGAGTTTTATCGGCAAGTCTAGCAGAAAAGTCACTGGACAGACTGGGAAATGTGGTGATGGAAGTTCAAGGCCTGCTCTTTCTATTCCGATAGCAGTGGTGGAGACTCCTAATCCTACAAGCAAGGGGATTAATGGGATGACTCTTTTTTGTCGTATTGGAGTTGTAAGGGGAATGGGGAGTTGTTCACTCCCATTTGCAAAATGGATTTGGGGAGTAAGGAAGACTGAAGTGCAGATGCCTGTCCAGCTGGCATGGAGGCATATGTAGGTGGAAGAGCCGCAGAGGAAAGAGTCCTTGAGGCAGGCAGAACTGAAAATGCAGAGTAAAAAAGGTGTGAGAGTGTTTTGGAAGTGAGGTCTTGTATCCAGAACCCTAGAGATCCTGCAAGGGCAGCAGCCGTTAAGGGCTGTAGCGGAGTTTGATGTGGTAATTGTTTAGAAGGAGAGGTTTTGTTTTCATGGTATATAAGAATTTGTATCTACAAGTAGCCGTTCACTATTCTTTATAAAACTAGATATGGACAGGCAAGAAAAAGTCTGGGAGGGTGGCAGGGCCTGGGAATCCATAGAGCAGGGGGGCAGGTACCCAGGGATGAAGTGCAGGGCAGGCAGGGTAAGTGTTTTCCTTGACAAAAATTGCTATTGAAGTGTTTAAGATTAGTGGTGAGAAGGGAAGGCTTTTCTGTAATGTAGAGCAGAAATGTTCCAATCTTTTCAGTAATATGAGTGTTAGGAACTTGGAGATAAAGAGTAGGGAACATAAAGAAGATGGGAGATTTCCTAAAGGAATGCCAGTAGGTAACTGCCAGGAGACACATCAGGGAGTGGCAATGGGGATAGTTGTTTGTGTAGTGAGGGGTTCAAGAATAGGGGGTGTGGGACTGATATAGAGGGACAGATTTTTTAGGTAGGTAAAGAGGAGAACAGCAGCTTGTTGGTAAGACATGTCAGGGGAGTTCTTCCTGAATTTGTCTAGAAAGTAAAGAAGTTGTCCTGGAGAGTAAAGTTGGGGGTCATTGAAAGAGATTAGAAGATGTAGGGAGATGGGGGAAGTTGTCCAGTTGGTTGGTAGGGCAGGGATAGCTGTGTAGTAGGAGGAAGATAGGGAAATGCATAGCCAACAATTTCTGGCCAGCGAAGGAACAGGATGGACAGGGAGGACAATCTGATTAATGAGGCGAAGATCTTGGACTAGCCTGTAGGATTTATCTGATTTTTGAACAGGTAGAATGGGAGAGTTGTAAGGGGAGTTGGTAGGAACTAAGACGTCATGCTGTAGTAGATGGGTAATAATAACAGGCTTTAGGCCCCTTAAAGCCTGTTATGGGATGGGGTATTGGCGTTGAGCAGGATATGGGTGGTCATGTATTAATGGGATGATAAGGGGTGAAGATCAGTTGCAAGGAAAGGAGCAGAGGTATGCCATACTTTAGGGTTGAGGTGGGGAGATGAAAGGGGAGGTTGTGAGGGAGGGTTGGAATTGGATAAAAGGGTAGCTATGAGGTGTGGCTGTAGTGCAGGAATAGTCAGGGAGGCAGATACTTTAGTTAAAATATCTTGGCCTAATAAGGGGACTGGGCAGGTGGGGATAACTAGGAAGGACTGCATAAAGGAGTGTTGCCCAATTTGACACCAGAGTTGGGGAGTTTTAAGGGGTTTAGAAGCTTGGCCATCAATACCCACAACACTTATGGGGGCAAGGGAAACAGGCCCTTGAAAAGAAGGTAATGTGGAGTGGGTAGCCTCCGGATCAATTAAGAAGGGTAGGGACTTACCCTCCACCATAAGAGTTACCCTAAGCTTGGCATCTGTGATGGTCCAG
>NW_012107858.1:0-1350 GCF_000951045.1 Mandrillus leucophaeus | reverse complement strand
TATATATATATGTATATATAGAGAGAGAGATTTTAATTTTTGCACCAATCTTTTGGGGTAAAATACGAAATATGAAGAATAACAAGTTTAAGTAATTTGTTCAAGTTCACACAGCTCTCAAATATAGACTCAGGATATAAACCTGGACAGTATGGCTCAAGTTTCCTCACACTTAATCATCATGATACATTGCATTTTCACTCAAGGAAACCCCACATACTAAGAAATTTTTTTAAATTCCTATATGTATCTATTGTTTTACAAAGAAAATATGCAGGAAAAATAGTTTACCAAGCAGTAAAATTAATACAAAGATGCAATTAATGCTATTTGTAAAGAAAATTCACAGATTTTCATAATGCAATTAATATTTTAAAAGGAAAAGCTAATGCTCTTAATCCTTAAAACAACTCAAAAATCTAAATTATGAGTCACATGAATTATTTTTGCTATATGCTATTATAGAAAATTTTCAGTAGAGAAATCCTTTAGGATCTGTCCTTTGGGACTATAATTCTTCCACAAGCAAAGGCCACTATGACCCTCTATTAATTGACCCAGAGAACTGCCCCATATTCCTTAGCTGCAAGAATATTTGTATCTTATAATGCTACTTTGCCACTTGAAAAATGTAGGCAACTGAGGAACTTTCTGGATTAAAAAATATAATCTTTAAAATAATTATAACCATTAGAACACACAGTCATTCTAAATATTAATTCTGATTAGGTTACCTGATTTAGCAAATAAAAGTACAGGATGTCCAGTTAAATTTCAATTCCTAATAAATAACAAAAAAGTTTTTAGGATAAGTATGTTTCATGCAAACATTAGGACACACTTATACTAGAGATTGTTTATCTAAAATTCGAATTTAAATAAATGCCTTGTGTTTTATCTGTCCATGTTAGGATTCAGTCAAAATATGAAATTTCAATTAATATTTTTATTCTCATTTACCAAACAAGGTACAGACATGCCATCATACCCTTTTATTTGTTTTTTCCTCTATAACTATCCTGAAACTTTAGTTATTACCATGTAATTATGCTGAATTGCAGTTATTGTAAGGAATCATTGCAAATGCCCCTTATATAATTAAAATTAATGAATGTCTAATTAAATTATAAGTTCAAAGTTACATAAATTCTTTCTCAAAAAAACTATACTAAAACATAAGTAGTGTAGCGTTCTAAAGTGCATAAAAGATCTGAAATAGAGAAAAATTATCTTCTATTTCAAAAGAGTATAAGACATTTTAGTTGTGAAGCTATTTGTACATCTATTCCTATAAAATGATTAGTCATTATATAACTATAATTATATAAATACTTATTAAATATAGGCCAG
>NW_012107857.1:0-1170 GCF_000951045.1 Mandrillus leucophaeus | reverse complement strand
CCAGCCTGGGTGACACAGCGAGACTCCATCTCAAAAAAAAAAAAAAAAAAGAAATACATTTTGGGGTAAAATATTTTCCTTTCCTTCAGGGTCTGCTATCTGTCATGTGATGCTATACAAGGGTCCGGTTGGAATTTAGTATCTTGTTGCCATAAAGAGTCTGTTTTGGCTGGGCGTGGTGGCTCACACCTGTAATCCCAGTGCTTTGGGAGGCTGAGAAAGGTGGATCACTAGGTCAAGAGATTGAAACTATCCTGGCCAACATGGTGAAACCTCGTCTCTAGTAAAAATACAAAAATTAGCTGGGCATGGTGGTGGGCGCCTGTATTCCCAGCTACTCGGGAGGCTGAGGCAGGAGAATCGCTTGAACCCAGAAGGCAGAGGTTGCAGTGAGCCGAGGTCATGCCACTGCACTCTAGCCTGGCAATAGAGCATGACTCTGTCTCAAAAAACAAAACAAAACAAAAACTCTGTTTTGTCAATGTCACGACCTCTATTTTAATGATGCTGGTCAGTGGTGCCTAAATTCCAAAAGGGAGAGGGAAGAATGAGGCATGTCCAGCCTCCCTTCTTGTCACAGCCAGGAATGCTGTTTTTCAGGTTTCTCTGGGGTCCCCTTAGCCAAGAGGAGGTCTGTTCAATCCATTGGGGAGGCTTAGGATTTTATTTATTTGTTTTTTTAATTTTTAAAGCCTTTTTTTTTTTTTTTTTTTTTTGAGACAGAGTTTCACTCTTGTCGCCCAGGCTGGAGTGCAATGGCGTGATCTCAGCTCATTGCAAACTCCACCTCCCGGGTTCAAGCAATTCTCCTGTTCCAGCCTCCCAAGTAGCTGGGATTACAGGTGCCCGCCACCACGCAGGTGGATGGATCACGAGGTCGGGAGTTTGAGACCAGCCTGACCAGCATGGTGGCACATGCCTGTGATCCTAGCTACTTGGGAGGCTGAGGCAAGAGAATCGCTTGAACCCAAGAGGTGGAGGTCGCAGTGAGCCGAGTCCAGTCTGGGCCACAGAGTGAGATTCCATCTCAAAAAAATCAAAACAAAACAAAACAAACAAACAAAACAACAACAAAAAAAACCCAACCTGGCCGGGCGCGGTGGCTCAAGCCTGTAATCCCAGCACTTTGGGAGGCCGAGACGGGCGGATCACGAGGTCAGGAGATCGAGA
>NW_012107856.1:0-2909 GCF_000951045.1 Mandrillus leucophaeus | reverse complement strand
ATGCTTCAGTACTCTTCTGTATTTCTTCAAGTTCTTCTAGGAAATGGTTCTTCTGGTTTTACTGAGGAAATGAGTCAATGCAACCTAATGGTCACCATCCAGGGGGATCTCAAAGAGCAGCCTCTCCATCTTTCTCCTTCCTTTCATCGTCGTAGATGTGGCCAGAACAGCATGATTCTGCCACCTTCCTGATCACTACTCACAGGTGTAACAGAATTCATTAAGGATAGATAAGCCTCCATTGGTAAAACGCTCCAGGGATATATGAATCTGACCTATTCCAATATTAACTTCTAAAATTCAGAAGCATAGTCTGTATTCTCACAGTGCTTTATATTCCCAACCCGCTCAACCCATTGTGATTCTAAGTGACTCTGCATTGGACTAGTTGTTAAGACCCTTGTCCTGAGACAGAAATAAAGAGAAACTTGACACTACTGAGGCAGAATTTCCCATTCCTAGCTCATTATTATTCATCAGTAATTGAATTTAAATTTTAAAAGATTCCATTTTTGCTACTATTGAGATTTTTTTGATCTATGAATATACATTATAGTAAAATATTTGTTTTTGTTTGTTTGTTTGTTTTTGTTTTTTTAGTCGGAGTCTCACTCAGTTTCCCAGGCTGGAGTGCAGTGGCGCAATCTCAGCTCACAGCAAGCTCAGTCTTTTTTTTTTTTGAGACAGAGTCTTACTCTGTTTCCCAGGCTGGAGTACAGTGGCCTGATCTCGGCTCACTGCAGCCTCTGCCTCCCCAGTTCAAGCGATTCTCCTGCCTCAGCCTCCCAAGTAGCTGGGATTACAGGCATGAGTCACCACGCCCGGCTAATTTTTGTATTTTTTAGTAGAGACAGGTTTCACCATGTTGGCCAGGCTGGTCTTGATCTCCTGGCCTCAAGTGATCCTCCACCTTGGCCTCCCAAAGTGCTGGGATTGTAGGCATGAGCCACCACACCCGGCCTTCTAGTAAAATATTTCTAACATCAAATTATTATTGCATTTCTTGAATGCTGTTAATTTGGTCATGAATATATCTTCATTTACCAGAATGCTGTTCTCAATTTGCTAGTGGAATTTTTCACAATTTTTGTTTATTTTCATAATTCAAGTTGGATTATAATTTTTGTGTAAAGAGAGAGTAGCTGTGTCAATTCTGTTACCGAGGTTATTGTATTATAAATGAATAAGGAAACTTTCCATGTGTCTTCTTGCTGTTTCTTGTACATCTGAAAGAACCTAACCAATAAAACCACCCATTCCCTTATATCCTTTCCTAAATGTAACTTTTGACATCTCTAGAAATCAGTCCTTACTTATTCTACCTTTCAAGATTTTCCATATCTAATGTAAATTTCTGTAGCTATTGTTTCCTCAAAATTAGTTAATATTTTGAGATGTTCAAACTTATTTTAATTATACAGAAAGATTTCTTTTTTTTTTTTTTTAGACTGAGTCTCACTCTATTACCCAGGCTGGAGTGCAGTGGTACGATCTCAGCTCACTGAAACCACTGCTGGGATTATAGGTGCCCACTACCACTCCCTGCTAATTTTTTGTATTTTTAGTAGAGACGGGGTTTCACTGTGTTAGCCAGGCTGGCCTTGAATTCCTGACCTTGTGATCCACCTGCCTTGGCCTCCCACAGTGCTGGGATTGCAGGCATGAGCCACCGCGCCTGGCCCAGAAAGGTTTCTATTTTTTAATTTATCTCCTCATCAAAAAAATGTTAGAGAAAAAACTGACTCCATGAAAACTTCCATAGTTTATTGTCTTTTAATCATTCATGTTTGGCTTAATATTATTCCTTCTTTTTGTTGTCACAAAATGTTATCTGCCTTTATTCTTCAAACTTTAAATCTTTGGTCAGTTTCATTCATTTCTCAATTCCTATCATTTACTTTCATTTTTAAATTTGAAATCTATTTATTTCATCACTGCTTTTATAGTACCCGTGAGTCTGATATGGAGAACTCTCATTTTCACTGTTTTCCTAGATAGATAGATAGATAGATAGATAGATAGATAGATAGATAGATAGATAGATAGGTGTTTTTGTTTTGGGATTTTGTTTTTGTTTTTGTTTTTGTTTTTGTTTTGTAGAGACAAGGCCTCATTTCGTTGCCGAGGCTGGTCCTGAACTCCTAGGCTCAAGCAATTCTCTCATCTTGGCTTCCCAAAATGCTGGGATTATAGGCATGAGCCACAGAGCCCAACCTATAATATCTCCAAGATATTTTAAACCACAAGTTTAAGTTGACAGTTTTTTCTTGTAAAGGGGATTTTGCTCTTTTCCCATGTGATTAAGGTTTAGGATAACAGAAAATGCACATATAATTTCTCCCACTGGAAATGTATTACGGTTTTCTTTGTGATCTAATTACATCTCATAGTTGTTCGATGAACTCCTAACAAGGAGCATTCAACTATTTGTAAGACATAAATTTCAGGCCAGGCACGGTGGCTCACGCCTGTAATCCCAGCACTTTGGGAGGCCGAGGAGGGTGGATCATGAGGTCAGGAATTCGAGACCAGCCTGGCCAAGATGGTGAAACACCATCTGTACTAAAAAAAATTGTTAAATTAGCCAGAGGCTGAGGCAGGGGATTCACTTGAACCCGGGAGGTAGACTTTGCAGTGAGCTGAGATCACGCCACTGCACCCCAGCCTGGGCGACAGAATCTACAAAAAAAAAAAAAAAGACACAAATTTAATGTTATTTATTGTTAATGTTATTTACCAGATTCACTGTGTTTTTTTGTTTTTTGTTTTGTGTTTTTTTTTTTTTTTTTTGAGACGGAGTCTCACTCTGCTGCCCAGGCTGGAGTGCAGTGGTGCGATCTCTACTCACTGCAAGCTCCACCTCCCGGGTTCACGCCATTCTCCTGCCCCAGCCTCCCAAGTAGCTGGGA
>NW_012107855.1:0-1079 GCF_000951045.1 Mandrillus leucophaeus | reverse complement strand
ATTCAAAGTACGCGGTCAAGCTAAGTCTACATTTCTCTCCCCAGTGTGTGTGTGCATGAGAAACCGTGGCGCGTCTCAGGTCTGGGGTCTGGTTGTGTGTCCGGAGTTGGTTCCTTCCAGTGGGTTCGTGGTCTCGCTGGCTTCAAGAATGGAGTCTGGGGCCTTTGCAGTGAGTGTTACAGCTCTTAAAGATGGCACAGACCCAAAGAGTGAGCAGCAGCAAGATTTATTGTGAAGAGCCAAAGAATAAAGCTTCCACAGAGCGGAAGGGGACCTGAGCTGGTTGCTGCTGCTGGCTGGGGGTGGCCAGCTTTTGTTCCTTTATTTGTCCCTGCCCATGTCCTGCTGTTTGGTCCATCTTACAGAGCGCTGATTGGTCCATCTTACAGAGTGCTGATTGGTCCATCTTACAGAGTGCTGATTGGTCCATTTTACAGAGTGCTGATTGGTCCATCTTACAGAGTGCTGATTGGTCCATCTTACAGAGTGCTGATTGGTCCATTTTACAGAGTGCTGATTGGTCCATTTTACAGAGTGCTGATTGGTCCATTTTACAAACCTTTACTTAGCTACAGAGTTCTGATTGGTGCGTTTGTGTGTGTGTGTGGTTTTTTTTGCTGCTGTTGTTTTTTGACAGAGTCTCACTCTGTCTCTCAGGCTGAAGTGCAGTGGTGCAATCTTGGCTCACTGCAACCTCTGCCTTCTGGGTTAAAGCGATTCTCCTACCTCAGCCACCCAAGTAGCTGGGACCACAGGTGCCCGCCACCACACCCAGATAATTTTTTGTATTTTTAGTAGAGACGGGGTTTCACTGTGTTAGCCAGGATGGTCTCGATCTCCTGACCTCATGATCTGCCTGCCTCAGCCTCCCGAAGTGCTGGGATTACAGGCGTGAGCCACCGCGCCCGGCTTGATTGGTGCATTTTAACAGAGCACTGATTGGTGCATTTTATAAACCTCTAGCTAGCTACAGAAAAGTTCTCCGAGTCCCCACTCGACCCAGGAAGTCCAGCTGGCTTCACCTCTTCACCTTAGGTTAGAGGGACCTAAGAATTCAGGCTGCTGCCACAGCAGGCAAG
>NW_012107854.1:0-1268 GCF_000951045.1 Mandrillus leucophaeus | reverse complement strand
GAGTATTGCTTGAGCCCAGGAGTTTGAGAGCCACCTGGGCAACACAGCAAGACCCCATCTCTACCAAAATAAAATGACCTAGGTATGGTGGCTCATGCCTTTAGTCCCAGCTGGGAGGGTCGCTTAAGACCGGGAGTTCGGGCTGCAGTGAGGTATGATTGCGCCACTGCACTCCAGCCTGGGTGACAGAATGAGACCTCGTTTAAAAAATTAATAATAAAGGAAGAAAGAAAAAAAATGATCAGTAGAGACTTCAAGAAAACTGTTCAGAAAATAAAATGAATATTTAAAAACCAGATAGGACCTCTGCATAAGAAAATCAAGAATAATAAGCCAGGTGCAGTGGTGTGAACCTGTAGTCCCAGTTACTTGGGAGGCTGAGGTGGAAGGACTGCTTGAATCCAGGAGTTCAAGACTAGCTTGGGCAACATGGTAAGACCCTATCTCTTAAAATAAACAAATAAATAAATGAAAAGAACAATAGGAAAGGTTCTAAAACACTGAAGAAAATCTGTGGTTGGCTCCTTAAGGGAGAATCATCGGGAATTTGGGGGTGGGGGATTTGAGACACTAAATGTTGACCTTGTGTGGCCCACCTGTAGGAAAGGTGGCTTTTAGGAATGGATCTAGGATATGGCAGAGTGCATGTTGACCAACACTCACTCCTGCTGACTCATATGGAATCAATGTCAATGTCAGGTGAGACTTACAAAGCACCGCTGGAGATTTTGAAGTCATGGGTAGAAAATGGAAGCACTTGGGGTAGACATTGGCATCAGAGGTGGTTCCTCCTCTTTTTCTAAAGTAAGGTTAGAACTTAGAGAACTTAAGAACAATTACACAACTGTACTAATCAAAAATATTTTTTTCAGGCCAGGCGCAGTGGCTCATGCCTGTAATCCCAACACTTTGGGAGGCCAAGGCAGGGGGATCACTTGAGGCCAGGAGTTCAAGACCACCAACACGGTGAAGCCCTGTCTCTACTAAAAACACGAAAGTTAGCTGCGAGTGGAGGTGCATGCCTGTTGTCCCACCTACTTGGGAGGCTGAGGTGGTAAAATTACTTGAACCCGGGAGGCAGAGGTTGCAGTGCGTCGAGATCACACCACGGCACTCCAGCCTGGGAGATCTAGTTCTGTCACCCAGGCTGGAGGGCAGTGGCATTAACGTAGCTCACTGCAGCCTTGACCTCCAGGGCTAAAGCCATCCTCCCACCTCAGCCTCCTAAGTAGCTAGGACTACAGGCACATACCACCATGCCCAGCTAA
>NW_012107853.1:2304689-2328583 GCF_000951045.1 Mandrillus leucophaeus | reverse complement strand
AAAAAGAAAGGAGGTGAGCTTGGCCCTAATAAACAGCAAAGCTCTCATTAGAGGGAAACTCTCCAGGCCTGACCCCTTATTAAATTGATTGGATCCGTTTTACAGATTTGTCCACTGAGGCAGCCATGCCCTGATTGCATTTTAGGAGGACCACAGAAGTCAAGAAGTTCAGCTTCTGAACTAGCCAGACTATCACCGGTTCGTTCTGCACCCTGAACTTTTACCCCTCCTGTTTTGCTAATGGAAATAGGTTAATTCAAAGTCACAAGAGCAACTTTGAAGTGGAGGCTTGCTTGAGATGAGGATTATAGACTTTATTTCTAATGAATCCTAATGGAACCTTTCTTCCTGGGAAGATGTAGAGCAGCCCTTCTGTAACTCTCCATTCAAACCTCTGCAAACGCTATCAGCCATTGCTAAAGCAGATCTCAGCAAGTTTCTTTGGGGCCTTATGCATCATATGTGCTCTCCTTCCTTTCCTCCCTCCTTCCACCTATGGTCTCTATTCCACTTTAACCACCACTAATTCCTTCTTGTCCAGATTTAACAAGGTCCCTCTCAACCCCTCTCTCAGAGAACAGAAGTTAGTAGAGGGAATGCCACAGGGTCCCACTGCCTGCAGAACCTCTTCAGTTGAATCCCAAAGGAAGCTCAGCAGCTGATGGGGAAGTGATTTATAATCCTAAACACAGTTCTTTCACTGTTGGTTCTGGCTTCTTGCATCGCAAATCACTTTGCATATTAGCATTACATTGATGACATTCAAAACAGGTGCAACTGCCTATAGAACAGCTGCCGCGGCCCACTGAAAGCTTCAAGCCGAGACCCGAGGTGCATGAACCCTCCTTCTGATAAGCTTCAAAGCGGGTAAAATCATCATTAAAGGAAAATTGACTTGTAAGTACGTGAAAGATTGTAGTTATTGCATCTAACCAGAAAGAAAAGCAAGGAGCCAGCAGCCAAGGGAATCTTCTTTAAAAATGTATTCAACTGAACAACAGAAAAGAAATTGCCATCTCAAGAGTGTTATGACACAACTTTAAGATGCTAAGACAGCAGACTGTTTGTATTTTCCTGGAATAGAGGGGTCACAGCCTGGAACTGGGGCCTGGGAGGCAGCATGGTATGGAAGGCCAGGGAGCACAGGGTATAAGGTCCTACTTTAGAAGATATGGAGCAAGAGGTTGTATTACGGGAAAAAAAATGCAACCCAAAGAAGCCTGTCAATATCAGATTTGGAGCCAGCCTAGCTAATGCTGGACCCTAATATGTCATCCATGATAATTTTGATCCTGAAGGATAATTTCTAAGATGTATTCCATTTAAAAGAAAGTGACCTAAAATTTTTCACAAAAACAGGCTGAAACTCAGAAGGAGGGTAAAACTTAAGGTGGCCCTGGTCTGACTTCCACATGCAATTCTGGCTTCTACTTTTATCCCTATACTACCATTTACTGAGCACTTACAATATGCTGGGGGCCAAGTGTGTGGTTGTGAAGACCACAACCATATCTGATAGGTATAAATGTCATCTAACAAATGAGTTTAACAAATGAATAAACAAATAACTAACAAATGAGTAAACTGAGGATCAGGGCAATTGTTACCTGTCCCAAATCACACATCTCGAAAGAGGCAAAATCAGGATTTAAACACCAGCTGCCAACCCTAAAAGGGGTTGACCCTCTTTTTTCAGAGTATCATGTAATTTATTTCACAGCCATAACGAAGCAAGAGAATGTGAGTGTAGATAAAGCCTCCTCCACAATCCTCTCCTTCCTCTGGCCTGTATACAAATAGCAAAGTGATATTGCAAAAATGGTGGGGAAGGCCAGGTGTGATGGCTCACACCTATAGTCCTAGCACTTTAGGAAGCTGAGGAGGGCAGATCACTTGAGGTCAGGAGTTCAAGAGCAGCCCGGCCAATGTGGTGAAACCTGTTTCTATTAAAAATATAAAAATTAGCCAGGAGTGGTGGTGCGCACCTGTAATCCCAGCTACTTGGGAGGCTGAGGGAAGATAATCGCTTGAACCTAGGTGGCAGAGATTGCAGTGAACTGAGATCACACCACTTCACTCAAGCCTGGGTGACAACGAGACTCCTCCTCAAAAAAAAAAAAGACGGAAAATAAGTAATAAACAGATGTTCTCTTAGCACAACTTCATAAGTAACACTTTTTCAGATTTCAGCAGTGTTACTGATGGGTAATTGACACAATAAAGGGCATGTGTGTAAACCAATGTATAAGACATCAGTTGGTTGGAATGGTCTTTTGATAGACTGGCCAGGGCAGCCCCTCTTCCCAGCACCATGGCTCTGTGGGATTTAAATCCAACTGCTCAGCTGTAGTCACACCTTCATTGCTGCCTGAGCTGTTTTTGCCCATGGTTAGGAAAGGGACTGGGATGGAGAATTCTGCAGAAATAAAGCCCCAACGTGTGGGGACAGACTCGGTTTAACCCAGGTTCATGTCACTTCTGGCTGCCCTCCCATCTTCCTTGGTGAGTCAAGGAATCTTAGAAGTAGGAGGAACTGCAGGGATCACCTGGCTCACATCCTTCATTTTATAGATGAGGAAGTTAAGACTCAGAGAGATGAAGAGAATGATCCATAATGATACAGAGATCATGACCCAGGTCAGCTGACCTGAGGCCACATCTTTCAATGACCACTTCCTCATATGTCTACACTGCAAAGCTTTGTCCTAGTTGTTTCTCTAGAGGGTGTGAATGAGTGGGGGAAAGGGATCACTTCCTTCAAGAGAAGAGGACCTCTGTGCCTGTGTACAGCCATTGCCCAGTCTCCTGCCCCAAGCCCAGCCTTTGTAGTGATGGAGCAGAGGCATCTTGGTAAGGGCATTGGGTCAAGCTTTCAACGAGGTTCTGCAGGCAAGGAGCTACAGCAAAGCAGATCATAGGAAACGGAGAAGCCAGGGCATCCTTATACAGTCAGGTACTGCGAGAATGAAGGAGAACAGCTCAGGCTATTGGCTAATATCTGCGTTTTAGACTACTATATGCACCAGGCCATGGGCTTGGTGTCACAGGGGCATTCAGACACGAAGAAATGAACACCATACAGCAGGCTGAGGCTCAGAGATCTTACTGCACATGAGAGGTAAAAAGACATCTACACAGAAGAAAGAAAACAGACCACTTGCAATGAGTGGGGGCAGAGCTCCCTGTGGACTGGGGTCCTCAGGGCAGCATCAGGGAAGGGCGAGCTTAGGAAGGTCTCTGGGACAGCATCTTCATTGTCAGGAAAAAGGGCTAGTCTGGCTTGGTCTGGGACTGTCTCTAGTCCCACACTTGTACAGCTGTCACTAGAGAAATTAGTGTTCACCTGACCTCCACTTTAGACACAGACTCTCCCCTTCTACTCTACCAAGACTTCCACTGGGCTCCATGGCATTGCAGGATCGATTTTCCCCACCTTCTGTGTCTCCAAGTACCATCCAAATAATCACATCTGTGCAATGCTTTGGGGTTTAAAGACTCTTCAGCACCCATTGCCACAGTTCTTCCCGTTACCTGTAAGGTGCATGGGGCAGTGTCATTATTATTGTAACAGTGGAGGACATTCAGTTTAGGTACCTTGACTAGTAGAAGAGAAAGCTGGCCTTACGATTGTGTTTTCCGGATTCCTGCGTGAGACCATACCACCTCTTTGCCACCTGTCTCTGTGCTGATTGTAGCTGCACCCTCCATGATCTGAGACCAGCTGAAACGTGGGCCAGGTCCTTAGGTGGCGGGTTAGCTGGAGTGACAGGCCTGGCGTGGAGACTGCGGACCATGTGAGGTGCTTCTGTTGTCAGACAGCTGTCCCAGCACAAGCGGCTGCCAAAGCTCATGTGGAAATACTGGGGTGTCTGGGAGAACATTTAGGATTTTAATCAAGGAGCCGAAGTGCATTTGCTTTTTCATTAATCCCCACATTAATTAGTGTCATTTGCAAAAAGAGCCTGATGCACACTTGTGTCTGCTGGAACCTCAGTTGACAGTCCTGGGAGGCTGTGATGCAGCCTCATTCCTGCATGCTGAGTCGGCCCTGTGCAGGAAAAAAATGTAATTTTGTTTCAAAACCTGAGGGAGGTCTCAAGGTCTCTCTAATGGAGACAAAACAACAACAACAAGAAAAATACGGGGTACAAGGTTCCTCCCGACTTATGCCTTGGCCCAACAGCAGCAATTACACAGATTAGAAGTTGTGCTTAAAAAATCATCTTTCCCATGTGCCCCCACCTCACTTCCTAGTGCCCCTCATAGCTCCTACTTACCTTCCTGACAGATAAATACCTGGGATCCCCTCATTCACGCCTCAGTGTGGCTCCTTGGCACTCAACCAATTCACCTTCTGTATCTCCCCTGGAATATTCCCCTGTCTCCCTTCCTCAGGGGCTGATGCAGCATTTTGGAGACTTCCAAGGGAGAGGAGCAAGATAAAAACTGGGGGTCTGGGGGAGAAGTTCTAACAATAACAGCTACATGAAAATAATATTAATATCATTTGCTTATTAAGGGCAAGCCACGGGCCCCACTGTTTTCAGCACTTCACCTGTACTAACACATTTAGGTGATGAGATCCTTCTCATTTTAGAAATGATGCAACCGAGTCACAGAGAAGTTAAGTAATCTGCCCGCCAACACTCGGGTCGATGCGGTCTCATTCCATCACTCGGGTGATGGAGCCAAAGGCCACGTTCACAACCACTAGGCTGTCCCGGCCCCTTGGTGTGATTTGTCCCCTCCTAGGGTATGCTTCTCTCATCTCTGGTCTTATTTCTAGTTGTTTCTTGACCCTTCACCATTTCCCCGTTGGCCCACGACCTTCATAATCCTGGCAGGTGGTAGGGCCTTGCCCTTTGACCTCCTCCTACCTTCACAGGAATCAGCGTTTCAACATTTGCCTTTCCTAGTCTCTGGATATCAAAACTCATCAATTCCATAGCTCTCCCCCCGTGCCCTGCTACAAGCTTAGACAGCATGGCTGTCAGGCCAGAACCCCAGCAGCCTCCCCGATTGGAAGTGCCCGGGGTGGGGAGGGGTGAGGTGGGAGCTGAGTGGGCAGAGTTTCATCCGCAGCGCCATGTACCCACTGTCTTCTGCCGTGCAGTTCACAGAAAAGAATGTTTATTTCACTCCTAAAAGCCAACGTGAAAACATTGGTCTCAGAATACCATCAGTTAACCTAACTGACTGTTAATGTTAATGATGAAACCCCTCCCAAATCTCCCAAATAATGCTTGGCTTCAGCGGAGACCTTTGTTTAATGAGTTAGGACAAAGGGATGTTTCATTTGTAAATTTCAGATGCTACAGTAAAGCCCATAGGGTGTGACGTTCATGGTTTTGGGGAGCCTGGGGGATCCTGAAAATCATGCCACCCTCAGTGAAGCTAGTGTGGTGGCCCTTTCATTTTAACTCTGGGTGGGCAGAAGGAGTGTGTGTGTGCATGTGTGTGTGCAGGAGGTAGGCAGATAGGGCTGAATAGCTCCTTCCTGCCTGCTTACAGCATGCCACAGCCTCAGCCTCTGTTCTAGGTCCTCAAGCTTCCTGGGCGCTCTGAGTACACATTTGTTTATCCATCTTTCTCCTCCACCCCAAGCAGCTTCCCGTAGGCCACCTGAACTCCGCCTCTCCAACTTGTCAAAGAAGAAAGCTGCAACCATGTAATTATGACATCCTGGGGGTAATTTTAACTATAAGTCATTATTCTCAAACAGCCGATGCAATCCCTATTTGCCAGCACAAAGAGATGATTCTCACTAGCCTGAACTCACTGTCAAACATGCCAGGAGAAATAAAAAGGTGCTAATGCAATATAGCCCAGAAATAGAAAATAAGATTAGAGGCGACGCTTGAGATTTCAGGCTGTTGGGCGGGGGAAATAGCACAGGGTTTAGTTACTAGCAGAACTGTCAGACAAAAAGCCTCCGAGGTCATTAATACCAGAACCTTCATTAAGGCAAGTGGATAAAATTAAAGGGTGTTTTGTGAGGATTTAATTTTTCCTGGAGGTTCGCAGTCTCTGAAGGGCATCTGGGGCTGGCTCTGAGGCCAAGGCAGTGGGCCCTGGAGTGGGGAATCAGGATGTTGGAGTTCTCATTCTTCGTCTTCTCAGTGGGCCCGCTGAGAACAGGCTGCATGAGGGGTGCCTGTGCAGTGCTGAGCTGCAGCATCAGGGAACTGCATCTCCTCATCCCCAAGCCACGTGCTTTGAAACAGCAGGGAGTCTCCTGCACAGCTGCAACAAGCATAGCTCATCCTTATCATGGGTGGGGTGGGGCAGAAGAAAGGCTGTGGCTGAACAGGGCATCTCTGTGAATTCTGAAGACCATCCAGAGACTCAGGGCTTCTCGGGCAGTATTGGTGGAAACGTAGAAACAGGTCTGGTTTTATGCAAAGCGGAGAAGCGGGCAATGGTAGTCTTTGGTGACTTCTCATGGGTGCTTTTAGGGGTCCACTCTTACTGCTTGTACCTGTCCCTCACCCTGTTCTGGGAATGTCTTTGTGTCAGCTGGTTGTTACAAGAAATCTAATACATAAATTCCCTTGATCTTGTTAAATGATTAAGGTTCAAAGGTATTAAACAGTCCTCCCAGGAATGTTTATAGTTGGAGAAAGACATTTCTGAGGGTGAAAAGGACTTAGTAGAATATGCTTTAATGTGGAATGCAAGTATTGTGCTTAGTCAGTCAGGGGGCTAGATGGGAACTGGCCTTTCCTCTGTACTCTTCTTTCTTAAAAAATTATACTTAAGTTCTTGGATACATGTGAAGAATACGAAGGTTTGTTATACAAGTGTACACATGCCATCGTGGTTGGCTGCACCCATCAATCCATCATCTAAATTAGGCATTTCTCCTAGTGCTATCCCTCCCCTAGTCCCCCATCAGCTGACAGGCCCCAGTGTGTGATGTTCCCCTCCCTGTGTCCATGTGTTCTCATTGTTCAACTCTCACTTATGAGTAAGAACATGCAGTGTTTGGTTTTCTGTTCCTGTGTTAGTTTGCTGGGAATGATGGCTTCCAGCTCCCTCTTATGAGTGAGAACATGCAGTGTTTGGTTTTCTGTTCCTGTGTTAGTTTGCTGAGAATGATGGCTTCTATCTTCATCCACGTCCCTGCAAAGGACATGAACTCATCATTTTGTATGGTGCATAGTATTTCATGGTGTATATGTACTACATTTTCTTTATCCAGTCTATCATTGATGGGGATTTGGGTTGGTTCCAAGCCTTTGCTATTGTGAATAGTGCTGCGATAAACATACGTGTGCCATGTGTCTTTATAGTAGGATGATTTATAATCCTTTGGGTATATACCCAGTAATGGGATTGCTGGGTCAATTGGTATTACTGGTTCTAGATCCTTAAGGAATCACCACACTGTCTTCCACAATGGTTGAACTAATTTACACTCCCACCAACAGTGTAGAAGTGTTCCTATTTCTCCACATCCTCTCTAGAATCTGTTGTTTCCTGACTTTTTAATGATTGCCATTCTAACTGGCATGAGATGATATCTCATCGTGGTTTTGAGCCCATCTCCCAGCACAGCACTCGAGCTCTGCTAAGGGACAGACTGCCTCCTCAAGTAGGCCCCTGATCCCTGTGCCTCCAGACTGGGGGACACCTCCCAGCAGGGGTTGACAGACACCTCATACAGGAGAGCTCCGGCTGGCACCTAGTGGGTGCCCCTCTGGGATGAAGCTTCCAGAGGAAGGATCAGGCAGCAAAGCTTTGCTGTTCTGCAGCCTTCCCTGGTGATACCCAGGCAAACAGCGTCTGGAGTGGACCTTCTCTGTACTCTTAATGCTATTGTGTAGGGTCACAAATCAGGGCATTGGGATTGATCTTTACCTTGCTCTGGGAGGCCGAGTAAGATCCTCCTTTGGCATTCCGTAGTTCTTGGGAAAGACTGGATGGTGGTAACGTGCCTGTTCTCCCATCCTGGGTGGGGGACAAAGATGGTGATGGAGTATGTTGAGGTTCTTCACGTTTTCCTTGTATGTTGATGGGAATGAACTCTCTATGGAGTCTCAGTGTTCCAGGACCTTTTGGGGGGCTTCATCTCAGTCAAATAAATCCAAACAAGAAATCCTCTCTGGGCTTCTTCATGTGGGGCCTAGGAGAGGATGTGCTTTGATTTTGTACAAATGGAGAAATGGAAATCCAGAGAGGGGCTGGGACTTTTCCAGGGTCCTAAGTTGGGATTGGGAAGGTGTCTCCTGCAGGTGATTATGCATCTGGGAGCTAAAGACCACTCAGTCCTAACCGGAATCTACTTGTGACATCTGGCCTAGGATTTTAGTAGCTTAAAAAATGTCTGGCCAAATGAAGAGCTTATAACCTGACTTTTATGGAAACCCAGCACTCATGGATATGGTGTCCAAAGCTACATGATTCCACACCCATAAGGGGCTCATTTGGGAGCATGTTAGAATGCAGAATCCCAGGCCCTATCCCACACTTGTGGAGTTGGAATCTGAATTTCAATATGTGCATACTCCAGGTGATGTTTACATGAAAGCTTGAGAAGCACTGCCCTGAAGTCACAGACTGGTCATAATGGAGATGGATTCCAGGCTGGGGGGATATTGGGCACCGGCTAAATTCCATGGCAGAGGAGTAACAACCCCGGTACTGCTTACTCACCTTGGTGCTTGGAAGATCAAACGGCACAATAAATGGGAAAGCACACGGAGGAGCACATAGTGCTTGGAAAACGCACAGCATTTTCATGCTCATTGGCAGCTGGCCGGGCCCCACCCTGTTAGCCAGGGAGTCCTCTTCATCTCCACAGCCAAAATTAATCTATTTCTCTGCTCTGGCGCCTCTAGTCTTTTTGAAACAACATCAATTTTGGTTGCTTTCATCCAAACTGCAAAGAATATTTGAATTCACATAACTGCCTTTAGTGAGATTCTCTTTTTTCTCTCCATTTTTTTTTTTTTTTTTTGACACACATTTGCCGCGGTGCCTGGGACCCAGTGCAGAGGAGATTAGCTCTGTGTTCAGCCACTGGCCATGCCTCTGAGGAGCAGAGCTTTCTGTTTATCTCTTAGAAGCAGATGCTTTGGATTTTATCCCTGGGGGAATTTATCAGGGTGCCCTGAATTCTTTCATTCATTCATTCTCGTATTCCTCTCCACCCTGAATACAAACACACACACACACACACACACAAGCACACACACACAGCTCTACACATCAGCCATGTCACTGTTGTTTGCTGTATATTTGGGAGGATGTTTGCCATTTAGAGTCATTCTGGAATTGTCTGTAGTTTACTTCTCTTCCCTCTAAGCACATTCTTAGCTTGGGTTTCTTTACCCCACCAGTGGCAGCCTGTCTTGGCCCCAGTCCTCAGATGTAGCCAGTGCATATGGATTTCTTCCAGTCCCAGCAGCTCTTTCATCTGACCTGGCCTTTTCAGAGCAACACCAGGGTTTTCATTTTCTTTCATACAGGCGCCCGTGTTAGGATGACTTGAAGCACTCAGAGAGAGAGAGAGAGTCATTGCCCATTTGTTCAAAGGGTTCATTTTTCTTTTTCTTCAAGCATCAATACACATGGGCATGCAGTTACAAATGCACAGCTCTTACCATGAGCACATTGTAAATGCATGGTTAAGTGATTGATTTATATGGTGATTTATTTATGCTTTTGCCTCCATGAATGACTGTATGTTTAGTGAGCAAGGTATGGTACTCATACAAGTATATGAGTCCTTGCATGCATTAGTATGTGCTCGTTCAGTACATATTAAGCACTAATGTGTTCAAGTGTTGTGTGTCACATACAGATACAGGCTCTGCTTTCAAGGGCTTTCAGTCTCCTAAAGGGGATGAGATAATACCATGCAACTTTCATACAAAGCTGAGGTTTTTTCCTCCCAAGGTTGTGGTTTAGAGGCTTTTAGCATGCCTCAGCCACTTGGAAATAGCAAGAAAGTACATAAAGATCAGCCATGTGAGCTTTAATTCAAGACAGAAAATGAGAATCCACTGGAATCATGAAGGACATCCCAGATCCCAGGGAGGAGAACACTGGCAAATAGCCCCCAAAATAAAAGTGACTGGCTGATAAAAGTGGATGAAGCCTAGTACACAAGAGAGGAAAAGAGCCTCCGTCTGTGACTCACCTTCCCACTGGGGATCCAAGGAACCCAGGCTAAGGGGTTGGGGGGGCACTTTTGTTTCTTCCAACCCCTGGAACTAACTTGGGGAGAGGCTTGGAGAGGCTGTGAGGGAAAGACACTGGGAAAAGCTGCAGGCATTTTTCCAGAGCGGGACTGAGAGCAGGATGCCATTTTTAATCCAGGAGCATAACGAGTCAGTCATTCTTTGGTGACCTAGCAGCAAGGCCATGCAGGCATTTTAGTCTCGGGCCAGAGACTGGATCACCTGCTCTTTAGCAGGATAGGAGGCTCCACAGCCAGAACTGTGGAAGGTGCTTCAGCAGTAGGTGCTAGAGTTGTCCTCTTCTCCCATAGCAACTGGGGGTGGGAGGAGAGCTACTAGAGCTGCAGTTTCTCCTGGATGGTGCGACTTGCAGCCAGGGCCAGTTTGGCAACCTGGAACCAGTCTGCATGTGACATTGCTAGGTGCCCCAGCCTACTCTCCTAAGATCATGGTGCATGGGGCCCTCTCCACCTCACCCTCAGGCAGATCTCCAGGCATTTGGAACACCCACTTGCTTGGACCAGCAGCCTGAACTACTCTACCATTCCTGGGCATGGATCACGGTGCAGCAGGGCTTTCTCTGCCCCATGCCCAGGCAGATCTCCAGGCATTTGAAGCACCCCTTCACCTAGATCAGCAGCCTGACCCATCCTTCCCTTCCTGTGTGGTGATCTTGGTATAGGGTGGGGTGTCCCTCTCTGCTCCACATCCAGGCAGATCTCCAGGCATTTGAAATATCTGCTTGACTGCATCAGCAGCCTGAGTCGCTCCAACCCTTCACTGCAGAGATCTTGCTGCAGGGGCCCTCTGTGCTCCATGTCCAGGCAGATGTCCAGGCAGATCTCCAGGCATCTGGATCACCTACTCTCATGGGGTTTAGACTGCCCCCATCTCCATGCAGAGACCTTGGTGCTGAGGAGGTTTCTCAGCTCCAAGCATAGGTACACCTCTAGGCATTTAGTGGCCACCCACTGGATTCTCCCTCAGTGCTGGTGCTTGTGCCTGCCATCAGGAGACCTGATGTAGGTGGACCTGCCCAGTCTGGCCCTGTCTTTTGTGGCCCCTGCCCTCCCTGGGGTTGAGTAGGGGGCTCAGACCACTGTGCATTCCATGAGTTAGCCCAGAGGCAACAGAGATCTTCTGTCAGAAAACAAGAATAAAGTATACCCCCAGCCATATTGGCCATAATAGGCTCATATCTATAAGTGCCGTATATTGGCTTAGAGGTTAAATGGCATAGCCCAATACAAAACCTGTCAAAAGAAGTACATAAGGCTATAGAAGCAAAGCCAAAAGACCCTACCCAGCATCCTCTACAGTCACACCCCTTAGGAGGGGGGAAAAGGAAAAGGAAGGAAAAAAATAATACGCTAGGGAAAGAAAGAAAAAGAAAAAAATCCTATCTACACAAAAATAGTTACAAAAATTAGAAGTACCAGTATCTGCAGATGAGAAGAAGCCAGTGCAAGAATTCGGGCATCATGAAAACTCTGAATGTAGTAACACCACCAAAGAATCACACTATCTATCTCTCCAGCAATGGTCCCAAACCAAATGGAAACTCAAAAATGACAGATAAACAATTCAAAGCATAGATTGCAAGAAAGAGTAATGAGATACAAGACAAGGTTGAAAATCAACACAAAGAAACTTCCAAAGCAATCCAGCAAAGGAAAGAAGAGATAAACATGTGAAAAATCAATCAGAGCTTCTGGAATAGAAAAACTCAAGGAATTTTGAAATACAATGTAAAGCTTTATCAATAGAAAGGACTAAGCAGAAGAAAGAATTTCCAACCTTGAAGACCAGACTTTTGAACTAACTCAGCCAGACAAAAATACAGAGAATTTTTTTAAAACAAAATCTTTGAGAGAGAAAGAGAAAAAGCAAATAACCTTGAAAACATATTTGAGAAAATAATTGAAGAAAATTTTCCTAATCTTGCTAGTGAGGTAGACATCTAGATACAAGAAATCCAGAGAAGACTTATGAGATGCAACACAAAATGAACATCGCTAAGGCATATAGTCACCAGGTTAATGCTAAAGGAAAAAATCTGAAAGGCAACTACAGATAAAGGTCAGATCACATGGAAAAAGAACCCCAGCAGGATAACAGTTGACTTCTCAATAGAAACCTTGCAAGTCAGGAGAGATGGGAGGCCTATTTTTAGCTTTCTAAAGAAAAGAAATTCCAATCAAGAATTTTTGATTCTTGGAGAAATAAAAGTGTATCCAGACAAGCAAGCACTAAGGGAATTTGTTACCACTAGACTAGTCTAACAAGGGATCCCTAAGGGAGTTCTAAATACGAAAAGAAAAGAAATCTGCTACCACAAAAACACACTTAGTGCATAGCTTGCAGACCCTATAAAGAAACCACACAACAGAAACTACAAAGCAAACAGTTAATAACTTTATAAGACCAAAACCTCACATATCAACATTAACCTTGAAAGTAAACGGTCTAAACACCTAATTCAAAAGGCACAGAGTGGCAAGTTGGCTAAAAAAACATGACCTGTTCATCTGCTGTCTTCAGGACAGCCATCTCGCAAGTACTGACACCCACAGGCTCAAAGTAAGGGTTGAAGAAAGCTCTATCATGCAAAAAGAAAAAAAAATTACAAGGGGTCTATTCTTATATCAGATAAAACAGCCTTTAAAGCAACCACATTAAAAAAGGACAGTGAGATCAGGGACCCATAATGATAAATGGTTACATTTAACAAGAACACATACTTATTCCAAATATATATGTACCCAACATTGGAGCATTCACATTTTTTTTTAAAATACAAAGAGGTGGTTCTTTGAAAAGACAAATAAAATTGGTAGACTATTAGTGAGATTAACCAAGAAAAGAAGAGAGAAGACTCAAATAAACTCAATTAAAAATGAAAGAAGAGATATTACTACTGATACCACCAAAATACAAAAGATTATTCAAGGCTACCATGAACACCTTTATGTACATAAACTACAAAACCTAGAGGAGATGGATAAACTCCTGGAAGTATACAACCATCCTAGATTAAACCAGGAATATGTAGAAAGTTGGAAGAGACCAACAATAAGCAGCAAAATTGAAATTGTAATTGAAAAATTGCCAACAAAAGAAGTCTAGGACCAGACGGATTCACAGTTAAATTCTATCAGACATTCAAAGAAGAATTAGTACCAATCCTATTGACACTATTCCACAGGGTAGAGAAAACCAGGGAAGGACATAACAAAAAAAGAAAACTACAGACCCATATCTCTGAAGAACATAGATGCAAAAAACCTCAACAAAATACTAGTTAACTGAATCCAACAGCATATCAAAAAGAAAATCCACCACGATCAATTGCGTTTCATAACAGTGATGCAGTAATGGTTTAACATCTGCAAGTCAATAAGTATAATATGCCACATAAGCAGAATTAAAAACAAAAATCACATGATCATCCCAATAGATGCAGAAAAAGAATCTGACAAAATCTAGCCTCCCTTTATGATTAAAACCCTCAGCAAAATCAGCATAGAAGGGACATACCTTAAGGTAATAAAAGACATCTGTGGCAAACCCACAACCAACACTATACTGAACAGGGAAATGTTGAAAACATTCCCCCTGAGAACTGGAACAAGACAAGGATGCTCACTTTCACCACTTCTATTCAACATATTACTGGAAGACTTAGCCAGAGCAATCAGACAAGAGAATGAAATAAAGAGTATCTAAATTAGTAAAGAGGAAGTCAAACTGTCGCTGTTTGCTGATGATATGTTTGTATACCCAGAAAACATTAATGACTCATCCATAAAGCTTCTAGAACTGGTAAATGAATTCAGCAAAGTTTTAGGATACAAAATTAATGTACACGGAACAGTAGCTCTGCTATACCCCATTAACAACCAAGCTGAGAATCAAATCAAGAACTTGACCCCTTTTATAATAGCTGCAAATAAAAACCCACCAAAAAACAAAAACAAAAAAGCTTAGGAATATACCTAACCAAGCAGGTGAAAGACCTCTAGAAAGAATACTACAAAACACTGCTGAAAGAAATCATAGACAATACAAACAAATGGAAACACATCCTATGCTCATGGATGAATAGAATTAATATTGTGAAAAGGACCATACAGTACTGTGAAAATAAATCTACAAATTAAATGCAATTCCCATCAAAATACCACCACCATTCTTCACAGAACTAGAAAAAGAATCCTAAAATTTATATGGGACCAAAAAAGATCCTGCATAGCCAAAACAAGACTAAACAAAAAGAAAAAAACCTAGAGGCATCACATTACCAGACTTCAGACTCTACTATAAGGCCATAGTCACCAAAACAGTGTGGTACTGGGATAAAAACAGGCACATAGACCAATGGAACAGAATAGAGAACCCAGAAATAAAGCCAAACACAGCCAACTAATCTTTGACAAAGCAAACAAAAACATAAAGTGGGGAAAGGACACCCTATTCAATAAATGATGCTCGGATAGTTGGCAAGCCACGTATAGAAGAATAAAACTGGATCCTCATCTCTCACCTTATACAATAATCAACTCAAGCTGGATCAAAGACTTTAATCTAAGACCTGAAACCATAAAAATTCTAGAAGATAACATCAAAAAAACCCTTCTAGACATTGGCTTAGGTAAAGACTTCATGACCAAGAACACAAAAGCAAATGCAACAAAAACAAAGATAAATAGGTGGAACTTAATTAAACTAAAAAGCTCCTGCACAGCAAAAGTGTCAGCAGAGTTAACAGACAACCCAAAGAATGGGAGAAAAATATTCACAATCTATACATCCAACGAAGAACTAATTTCCAGAATCTACAAAGAACTCAAATAAATTAGCAAGAAACAAAACCGAAGGGTCCTACCAAATAGTGGGCTAAGGGCATGAATAAATACTTCTCAAAAGAAGATATATAAATGGCCAAGAAGCATATGGAAAAATGTCCAACATCACTAATTATAAGGGAAATGCAAATCAAAACTATAATGCGATACCACCTCACTCCTGCAAGAATGGCCATAATCAAAAAATAAAAAAATAGTAGATATTGGTGTGGGTGTGGTGAAAAGGAACACTTTTACACTGTTTGTGGCAACGTAAACTAGTATAACCACTATAGCAAACGGTGTGGAGATTCCTTAAAGAACCAAAAGTAATTCTACCATTTGATCCAGCAATCCCACTACTGGGTATCTATTTACCCAGAGGAAAAGAAGTCATTATATGAAAAAGATACTTGCACATGCATGTTTATAGTAGCACAATTTGCAACTGTAAAAATATGGAACCAGCCCTAATGCCCATCACTCAAAGCATGGATAAAGAAAATGTGACACACACACACACACACCACACACACACACCATGAAATACTACTCAGCCATAAAAAAGAAACAAAATAATGGCATTCACGGCAAGATGGATGGAATTAGAGACTATTATTTTAAGTGACGTAACTCAGGAATGGAAAACCAAACATTATATGTTCTCACTCATAATTGGGAGCTAAGCTCTGAGGACGTGAAGGCATAAGAATGACACAGTGGACTTTGGGGACTTCGGGGAAAGGAGAGGAGAGGGTAAGAGATAAAAGACTACACACTGGGTACAGTATACACTATGTGGGTGATGGGTGCATCAAAATCTCAGAAATCACCACTAAAGAACTTATTCATGCAACCAAACACCACCTGTTCCCCCAAAACTACTGAAATAAAAAATAGAAAATAAAAAACTTATAGACTTATGAAAAGACTTAGATAGCCACACAATAATAGTGGGAGACTTCAACACCCTGCTGACAGCATTAGACATACTATTGAGACAAGAAACTAACAAAGAAATTCTAAACTTGACACTTGACCAGTTGTACATAATAGACACCTACAGAATACTCCACCCATCAACTACAGAATATATATTTCTCTCATCTGCACACAGAACATACTGCAAGGTTGACCACAGGCTTGGCCATAAAGCAGTCACAAAAAATTTAAAAAGTCACACCAACTCTACTCGTGGACCACAGTGGAATAAAAATAGAAACCAATACCAAGAATATCTCTCAAAACTATACAAGTATCTGGAAATTAAACAACTGACTCCTGAATCACTTTTGGGTAAACAATGTAATTAAGATAGAAATTTTAAAAAATCTTTGAAATAAATAAAAACAGAGATACAACAAACCAAAATCTCTGGGATGCAGCAAATGCAGTTTGGAAAGAAGAATAAGTGCCTACTTCAAAAAACTAGAAAAATCTCAAATTAACAATCTAACATCACACCTAGAGACACTGGAAAAACAAGAACAAACTAACCCCAAAGCTAGCAAGGAAAATTAGTGAAACCCAAAGTTATTTTTTTTTTGTAAAGATAAGCCCAACCACTAGACCAACGGCTAGATTAACAAAGAAAAAAGGAGAGAAGATCCAAATAAGCACAACTGGAAACACAAAGGTGATAATACAACTGATCCCATGGACATACTAAAGATTCTCAGAGAGTCCTATGAACATCTCTAAGCAGAGAGATTAAAAAATCTAGAGGAAATCAATAAAGTCCTGGAAACACATACTCTCCCAAGATGGATTGGCAAGCAGTTCAGTCTGGCCAAAACACCTGGGCTGGGTGAAGGGATGGTGAGAGATGTAATCTGTCTATGTCAGATTGTGGGGAACTCTGGGTTCAAATTCAGGAAGCTTAAATTTTGGACCTAGAGTAACAGGAGATGGGACGTTTTTGAGACAGATGAATAAGATAATCAGAGTAGTGCTTTAGGAAGATCACTCTGTAGGGATCTGTAAAACAAATTAGAGATATAGAAGACTAGAGGCATCAAAAGCAGTTTAGAAGCTATTACAGTAATCCAGATGATGACTAAGGATTGTGTGAATTAGGGTAGTGGCAGAGATAGGTAAAGGAAATATGAAAGACCCAACATTGACAAAGCTCAAAAAAGGGAAAGATGATGACAAGCATTTGGGGCTTGAGATGATGGAGATGTCATGACACACAGAAGGAACACAGCCTGGAAAGCTTATTTCTTTTTTGATTGGGGTAAAGGATGAAAGGTGACTTTAGTTTGGCATGCGTTGAGTTTACCGTGCTGGTGGGAACATTTAGATGGCAAACTTCAGCAAAGAATTGAACGTTTGGAAGTGGCACTCGGGGCTGATTTCAGAACTGAAGTTAAATTTGATGATCATATTTATAGAGGGGCTAATGGAAGCCTCAAAAGTGAATGCCTTGTTATGAGAAAAGTTACAGAGGAAGGATTAAAGGACTGGCAGAGTTAAATATCTATGTTCAGGATGAGGGAAAAGAGGAAGGAGAACAAAGAGGTAGAAACACATCTGTATATTGTCTCTCGCTAGCCTGAGCACGAACACACACACACACAATTTAGACTAAAATTCACACATATTAAGATTACTGGTATATTCAATTCCACATAGTTGGAAGAAAACAGAAGAGCAATAGTGTCTCAGTAACCAAAGAGGTGAGGATGATTGATAGTGTCAAACATGGATAGAAGAGCAATACACGAAGAGAAACAGCTGGTTTTGTGCAGGAAGATGGTATGTTTACATGGGCACAAGCACATGCATGCCTGTGGGTGTATATCTGAGTGTTTTGAGGGGGAAGGTATTATATAAGTAGAGACTAGAAAAGAAATGAGATGAAGTTGTCAATCAGGAGACAGCAATAAAAAGAATCATCATGTATCAGAACAAATGGATATCCAACAAAACGTTTTCTTGATTGTTATTTTGATTCCTTAAACCCTAAACTTGGATTCTGAACCTTCATTTGATTCTGTGTGGTGTGTTCAGCTAATCTTGCTTCATTTTAGGCCTCGAGTCTTTCAATAGGTGTGGAATTACTAGGTGACTTGCTTTGCTCCAGTTCTTCCTCATGTCAATGAGGGCCTTTAAGTAATTAGCCTCTTGATTATGAAATGCATTTTGAGCAGAAGCCTGGTTAGATTATTTAGTTTGTTCCAGCATATACTATACCGAATGGTGGAGATGACACTTTATTACCCATCTGAATTATTCTTTTTAAATAGGATGGGCTGTGTACTGCTTATTTTTCTGGGTTTGGAATCCCCTTACCTAAATTTAGTCAAATACACAACTCACACTGAATGTGGAGAGGAACTAATTTGGGACAAGAAACCAAGGCAAAGAATCTTCATTAGCAACAAATAGGATAATGGACTTAATTCTTAATAGTGTCTCATCATTTTTCTCCATTATATTGCATTTGATTTCACTTCTATTTCAGGCTCTCACTTCCTTAAAGTTTAGTTAACATTACATTCTCAGAACCCAATCCCAGTGAGGAATGGCTCAGGGGATGTAACTCCAGTCAATATTTAAATGCCACTCCTCCAAAGACAATGAGAGAGGCAAAGAGGATGAGATGATTTGGCCTATGTGTTGGTCATGCGCACTTTATTCCCGTAATTATCATTTTTCATTTAACAGTTATTGAATGAGGCACACTCCTCTGTGACTGCAAGAGTCCTCCCTTCCTCCCAATTTTCGTCCCTCCCTTTCCCTTCCCTCCCTCTCCTCACCTTGCCTGCCTTCCTGCCTTCCTTCTTTAATTATAAAACAACATGTTAAAGATTCTGGTCCTGAAATCTCATTCCAGTTCATAAAAAAATTAAATTCAAAGAATCTTGATTTTTTTCCCCTCTTCAGGGACTTTGTCATGAATTCTTAGCTGATTTCCCTTGTGGCATACCCAGGTCACATGAGAGAGAGAGAGAGAGTGTGTGTGTGTGTAAGGGATGAAAACAGGCCTGTCTTTATGGAACAGGTACAGTATTTCACAGACGGCTGGCTAGTAATGGAATTCTTCTATCAAAAGCTTCTTTTCTGGATCCTTAACTGATTAGCAGATGCAAATTCTACACTGAATGCTGATAAGACCAAACCACACATATTTGTGTATCTGTGCACACACACACACCATTTTTATTAAAATGCAGACACATCTATATTACTGCTACATTCACTTCTACATAGTAGAATCTCCTTCCTCTTGCAGCTTCAAAAGATAGTTGGGCAGGAATTATTTTATAGAATGGAAGTAATTTCTATGGGGCCAAACAATAATAAGGAAATTGGAAGTCAAGGGCTATCATCCGAATGGATCTGGAGAAGAAGCTCCATCAACCATGGAAGGAAATTATGATCACTCCTGTCTTCCTGCTCCTTTGTGTATCCAGGTATCCTCTATCAAGAGCATGTGTTTCCCTAGGCCTAGAATGGGCCTTTCTTACATCACTGTGGCCCACTCCATTCTCCAACAGAACTCTTAGCAGCTTAAACTTCAATAATGATTCTCTAATAATTTGGTTGTGTGGCTATTTCCACCACCTCCTGCCCACCTTGGAAAGGTGTATTTCCAGAGGTTAGGTCCTGGCAGCAACTTCCATGGACCCTCCGTGCTCAGAGGTGAGGGCTGAGTCAGCACTTTCCTGGCTGGACAGTTCCTGGCCCAAGCCTCTGACTTCGCCTTCCCTGGCCTTCCACTCCCTTCCTCTGGTAAGGCTCTGGCATCAGATGGAAGGACCCCAGTGGCTACAGAGGCTGGTGAATGAACAATGAGCCTGCTGCAGAGCCTTCATTTCTCATTGTCTCTTCATCCAGACCAATTAGCCCTTCCACTACCCCATAGTGAAAAAAAGAAATGATGCATGTGAACTTGGCATTATGGGGAGGCCCCTGAGGTGTAGATATTAAGTACATATGAGATTTCCTCTTTTATCATTGTCTTGTATTTTTCACAGACGTTCATCTCAGGACTTCCCAGAAGACAGACCCACCCCCAATTTTCCTGTCCCTTCTTGTTTCAGTCACTGCTCTCTTACCTTGTCTTCCTTCTCTTCCCAGGATGAAGGGGAGAATTGGAGTCTTGCACAATGAAAGGACAACATTGCTGCCAAAAGAACCATCGTGACTGTAGGCATATTTTCCACCCTCATCCTGCAGGTTTTCTGCCTGTTGTTGGCCCCTGACCAATTTTGCTCCTGGGCAGTCTGAGGTGGAACATAATTTGTAGAAAACAAATTATGCTCAACCTCACTTATAATCAGGGAAATGTGAGTCAAAACCACAATGAAATATCACCTCGTGCTATTTAGGATGGCTGTTATCAAGTAGACAAGAAAGAAGTATTGGTGAGGGTAAGGAGAAAATACAATCGTGGCAAACTGTTGGTGGGAATGTAGGTTGGTAAAGCCATTATAAAAGGCACTGTGAAGGAATTTCAAAAAATTAAAAATAAAACTGCCAAATGTTCCATCAATCGGTCTTCTGGACACATAATCAAAGGAAATGAAGTCAGTATCTCAAATAGATATTTGCACCCCATATTCGTTGCATCATTTTTTGTAATAGCCAAGATATGTGAGCAATCGAAGTGTCCATCAACAAATGAATGGATAAGGAATCATGGTACATATATACAGTGGAATATTATTCAGACATAAAAAGGAAGGAAATCCTGTCATTTCTGAAGACATTAATGAACCCAGAGGACATCATACTAAGTGAAATAAGCTAGAAACAGGAAGACAAAAACCACACGATCTCACTTACATGTGGAATTTTAAAAAGTCAAACTCATAGAAGCAGAGAGTAGAATAGTGGTTGTCAGGGGCTTGGGATAATTGAGGAAATGTTGGTTAAAGGGTACAAACTTTAAGTTATACGATGAACAAGTTCTGGCACTCTACTGTACAGTATGGGTGATGACAGATGTGTAATTAATTTGATGGTGGCATTCATTACACAATGTATATGTATATCAAATCATCACATTGTACACCTTGGATAAAATCTACCTTTATTTATCAATTAAATATTTCAAATTTTTTTTTAAAAATGGAAGGCCAAATGGGCCAAATGGAGAAACTTCTTTGTGTAGAGCGGATGTCCAAGCTAGAATTTCTAAACTTTTTCTGTAACCTAGAGTCTCTTTTATACTTTTGACTTACCCATCATTCATAACAGATCTCAGGAATGCTCATCACACTGCCTATTGCTAAAAACTCAAATAAGTTATTGTTATATGAACAACCCAAGTTAATGCAGTCATTAAAGGAAATACAGAGTCTTGACTGAAAGGAGTCATTTCTATTTTTCGTTGTGATACTCAGATCATAACCCGTCACATGTTTTAGGGAGAATGAAAATAGGCTGGAGTTCCTTCAGCAAACAGGATGCTGTGGAATAAAACGTTCTACATGAGAATACTTAAACAAATTGGAGTGCCTGGTGCCACCATGTAAATTGTGAGGTGTCATACAGGCTGGTCTTTGGATTAGAGATTGGACTTAGTCTCTGTAGTCCTATGAGTAGAGCAGGTCGGGGTGGGGCTGGGCAGGGAGGAAGATCATCTTAAAGTGATAGACTTAGGCTCAGTGTGAGGAAGGATTTCTAAGAGTTGGAGCTGCTCAGAGGCGAAATATCAAGAGAGTGCCCTTCAGGAGCAGTGTCTGAAGACAGACCACATGGCCAATAGGGAGAGAGAAGAAAGCTGGGTGGCCTTCAGCGCTTTGCTTCCAGTCCTGGGAGTCTCACTGAGATATCTAGTGACCACTCAACCCAAAGAACAGACACATGTCTGCCGTGTCTCTCTGGGCTCATCCTGCTTATTGCAAGTGAGGCCCAAAGCTGGGGCTGTTATTCCCTGATGTTTCAGGTCCACGTGCAACTTATTCTCAGATCTTTTCTGAACAAAACAGAGAGACTGTTTGCCAGATAGCTGGACCAGAATGAGGGGAAAGAAGATAAAGCCCAACTGAGAAGTCAGAAAAGCTTCACTTTTCATTAGCTCCACATTCCAAAGTGAGAAATCAATGTGCTTAGCTGCAATTTGAAGCAATTAGTCTTTGTTCTCACACATTCTCAAAGAATGACTTAAAGACGCCCAAATAAATATTTTCAGAAAAGAGAGTAAATTTGTATTACTTAACCCAAGGAATGCAAACAAGTGTAATTAAAGTGAATACCCATAAATAAAGTAAATACATTAGTTAGGAAATGAATTAATTAGTGTTTAATTACTATCAATTACTAAAATCACTACAGAATTACTTGTAGAATGGATTGAATCTCTTGCTCCTATTAATAATTTCCATTGCTAATTGTATGCACTTGTATTTTCTTTTCTGTGGGTGCATCTTAGCAGAGCTAATAGGAGGAAGCAACAGCACAGTGAACAATGACAGGGACTTTTTTTTTCTTTGTTCAGTAAAAAACAAAAGTGGTTTGAAATATATCTGCCTGGTTGTCAAAAGCCAATGCAGGTAAGGAAGAGACGCAGGAAGGAAGGTTGTCCTCGTGACACAGGGTGACCCTTGCCATTCCCTGCTGAGCGGAAGCAGCTGATGTTTGTGGCAGAGTCGTAAGGTGAGGGGTGTGTGTGTGTGTGTGTGTGTGTGTGTGTGTGTGTAGGGAGGAGAAAGGTGGGGACTGGGAGGCTCAATGCCTGAGCTCACTTCCAGCATGCTCTGTGGAACGCATATGTAGACTGGCAGCCAGGCATCTCTACCCACTGGTCTTGGCAGGTGGGGGAATAGGTTTGATGTTTACCTGGAGAACAGAGTACGTCATTTGCTGCCTTGCAGGTGGAGAGAACACATCTGACATCATGCTCCCTAAGAGGCAACACACTAGCTAGTGCAAGAAACAGATGTATGCAAATGACAGGCTGAGGGTAAGGAGTGCCTTTCCTGGGATCCACTCTGCCTGCTCACCAGCATTCTCATTTTCCTGTTTACACAACATCCCCTTTCCCCTTCCCTGCCCTCTCCTCCTCTCCCTCATGCACACAGACTCTCAAGCCAGACCGCCTAGGTTTGATTCCAAGCTTCCTCACCTGAAAGGCCTTGGGCAAATTACTTAACCTCTGTGAGTCTCGATTTCCTCACCTGTAAAATGGGGAGAATGACAGTACCTACCTCTCATGGTTCTGGTGAGAGCTCAGATCAGTGGGTGACACATCGCAAT
Source organism: Mandrillus leucophaeus (assembly GCF_000951045.1). Classification (NCBI taxonomy): domain Eukaryota; kingdom Metazoa; phylum Chordata; class Mammalia; order Primates; family Cercopithecidae; genus Mandrillus; species Mandrillus leucophaeus. The sequence goes on along the minus strand of NW_012107853.1, from coordinate 2,305,347 downwards.
CTCTGCTTTATTCATTTTCTTGGTATTTCCGCCACATATTTCTTGTGGAGTAGTTGAGGGGGTCATATGATGTGGAGATAAACTAGCTGGGAGGATGGGAAGAGTGATTTGGGAGGGAAATGAAGTTGAGGAGGAGAAATTGGTCCTTAAGTGGTTGTTCTGTTGATTAGTTAGGGTTCTCCAGAGAAAAGGCACCCATAGGAGGTTTATTATGAGGGATTGGCTCACATGATTATGGAGGTGGAAAAGTCCCATGACCTGTTATCTGCAAACTGGAGGCCCATGAAAGCCGGTGGTGTAGTTCAGTCGAAGCCCAAAGGCCAGGAGTGCCACTGTCGGGGGGCAGCGTAATATGGACATCCCAGCTGAAGGAGGAGAGAGCGAACTCACCCTTCTTTTGCTTTTCTGTCCTATTCAGGCCCTTTAAGGAATAGATAATGCTCGCCCACATTGGTGGGGGCAGATCTTCTTTGCTCAGTTTGTTTATTTAAATGCTAATCTCTTCCAGAAACACTGTCACAGGTATACCCAGAGATAATGTTTTCTCACCTATCTTGGCATTCCTTAGCCTAGTCAAGTTAACACATAGGAACCTAAAAAACAAAAAAGTCAGAGGCCGGGCGCGGTGGCTCAAGCCTGTAATCCCAGCACTTTGGGA
>NW_012107853.1:2275384-2304421 GCF_000951045.1 Mandrillus leucophaeus | reverse complement strand
AAAAAAAAAAAAAAAAAGTCAGAACCTGAAAAGGAGAGTAAATGGTGATCACTAGGGCTTGGGGTTTGGGGGAAATGGGGAGAAGTAGGTTAAAGGGCAAGTACCTTCAGCTATAAGATGAATAAGTTCTGAGGATCTAATGTATAGCACATTGACTCTAGTTAATAATACAATACTGTTTATTTGAAACTTGGTAAGAGAGTAGCTCCTAAGTGTGTTTTATGTGTGCACACGCACACACACACATGCACACACACGGTGACTATGTGTTGTGATGAAAGTATTGATTAATTTGATTGTGGTAACAATTACACAATGAATACGTATATCAACTCATCATGCTGTACACTTTGAATATATACAAATTTTATGTGTCAAATATACCTCAATAAAGCTGGACATTTAAAAAAAAGCTAAGGGAGAGACCAGGAGTGAAAAGAGGTCTGCCATTGCTTGACACTGGTCCCGAATTCATTTTATCATTCTGACGCATCCATTCCTGACTTTCTGGGTAACCATCAGCCTGTTAATTATCCCGCTTAATCCCAGGATTTTCATTTGTAAAAAAGAATAATATAAATATTTGCTTCATGGCATTGCTGTAGGGCCTACCACTGGAAGTTTTTGAGTCACCCGCTGTAGTGCGAGGTGCAAAGGTTAGACTGAATAAATAATAACTGGTATAATTGGCACTAAAATTAAAAAGCTGAAACATAACATTAACCACTGCACTCTGTTGGTGTGAAGATAACAGGGACTCTTGCATAAGGGCAGTGGTAACAGAGCATGTCTCTGTCCTGTCCCTCCGTCCCCACTCACCTCCCCCATACCTTCCTGGGATGCTATTTGTAGGCTCTTCCTTTTCAGAAAGTGTCAGGGCCTAGGGCTCATGGCTCCATGAATCAGATCTTTCCCACAAACTCACCTGCTCTTTACCATCGGGCTGGGCTGTAGTTATTCTAGTCACAGCTGAGCTGTGGTCACTCACCTCTGCTGCCATGGCCTCAGCACTGGTTCAGAATGAGGTTAGCATCCTGGTGGGCACGTACAATGAGTAAGGAGGAATGCCACCTCTTCAGGTCAACTTACCATTCACCCACGACTGGGAAGTGCAAGGCTGAAGAAGACGCTGGCTGCCTTTGAGAAGCTCAACATTTTGAGCACCCCATTGTCACTGCACAATTCTGCCCTAGACCAAAAATCAGAGTCGCCAACACTGGGAAATATCTTTTAAAAGTCTCTTTGTCCTAGATGGCTGTTATTTCACCTTCAGGAGGCACTCAGCAGTGATTCCGTTGAGGCTGACCTCTTGCCAAGGGAGTGAATGGCGCTAATCTCTTGGATGTCTTCTGTGTCCCATATTATTTTAGTTCTCATTGTAAGCTCATTCATTCATTCTTTCATTCATTCATTCAATGTTCATGAGGTCCAGAATGCATAACAGTAGAGAAGACTCATTCCCGCCTCTAAAGGTACAATTGAGTACGTAGTAAAATACAGTGTGATATACACCATGAGCTTTTTAGCAGAGAGTAAAAAGAAGTGAAAGGTCAGGGAGGCTTCTGAGAGAAGGCAAAACTTACGCAGAGGTTTACGTATCAATTATACCTCAATAAAGCTGGACCAAAAAGAAAGAAAGAAAGAAAGAAAGCTAAGGGAGAGGTCAGGAAGAGTGGATTGAGATCTGCCATTGCTTGACACTGGTCTTGAATTCATTTTATCATTATGATAAATCTATTCCTCACTTTCTGGGTAACTATCAGCCTGTTCATTATCCCAGCTTAATCTCAGGATCCTTGTTTAAAAAACTGGGATAATATCATATTTGCTTCCCAGCACTGATGTGGGACCAGCAGCGGGAGTGTTTTTGAGCCAGCCTCTGTAGTGCTAAGGAAAAAGGGGACCATGATAAGGTAAGTGACAATCAGAGACAAGCGAATTACAGCCTAAGCTCCCACAGAGCAGGGAGGACTTTTTCCATTTGAGGTATGAATGAGGGTCTGTGTGACTCTAAGGACATTAATTGTTCAACCACATCAAGCTATCTTTTGTTCCTTCTCATCTCCCCTTGAAGCAAAATCTTCCTTCCTCTTCTGTTTCTTTCTCCTAATTTTTGCTGCAACCCTAAGCACCTGTAGGAAAAGGTGAGGGGGGCCGACTGCCTGGGTTGGACTCCTGACTCTGCATTTATTTGGTGTGTAACTCTGGATGCATTGCTAAACCTTTCTGAATGTAAAATGGAATACCTGCCTCAGAGCTGTGTGAGGATTAAAAGGAAAGAAAAAAAGGAAAGAAAGATATTGTTTGTAGAGAGCTTAGCATAGCGCCTGGTACATAGTAATTATTCAACAGATCATAGATGATATCATTATTGTGGATGCTAAGCTTCATTTTTTGTCTCAGTTGATTGTTATTAAGCCAGGCTAATGTGTTGCTTGACGAGGCATTGGCCTAAGTTGTATTTGCATTTCAGATGGAGAAACCTGAAGACCAAAATTTATACCACCCCTAAGGAGAGCAGCCATCTTCCTCCCTGTCCTGAGCAGGAATAAACAAAGACTGAACAAACCCTTGCAGCGGGGCGGGTGGCAGGAGATGTTTCCAAGCTTTACTCAAAGAAAACGGTGATGCCTATGTACATGTAAATGATTTGCCACCTGTGCAAAAGTCTGCACGATAGCCCTGGGGGAGAGTTCCTGAGACACCCGAGCTCGAGTCTGCAACCCTCATCTCCTTTCTGTGCCGACTCAGGAAGAAAATAAGCCCCAGCAGGAAACTCACCCTTTGAAATGTCAGAGTCCACGAAGTAAGGGCGAGGTGCCCTAAAGCATCCAAATGGCATCTCCTGCCCCAAAAACTTATCCAAGCCCTCATCCTGACACTGGGGAGGCTGAGTTACCTCGGTAGGTGCCCCCCGCAAGTGGGAGACAAGCAGCGGTCATTGGTTTTCATTTGCTGAAATCAGCAACTTAATCCTAACTTAACCAGAGCCTGAATCTCCCCCTTCCAAGGCAAGGCCTTCCCTGGGAATGATTGAATTTCGCAGGGTGCAATAAAACAAAGGGCTTCTGCTGAATCAGGCGCCAGACTCATAAGCCTGTAAATCTCCCGCTTACTCTTCAAGGCGGGGATGTTATCTCCACTCCAGCCATCCCCGTCATGTCATGGCGCCTGCTGTTTCCACAACCTCTCCTGCTAAGAAGATGACCCTAGGTAAGGCATTCTCTTCAAATCGAAGCTATACATGGCCCTGAGTCCTCATTCAGGAAGCTGGTGGCAGTGCGGAGCTCATGTTACAGACACGCTCTCTAGATTGCCAGATCCGGCTAGTTTCAAAATATGCCCAGGTGCTTATTGCTGCATGTTCATTGATGGGGTTGAGAAGAGGGAAAGTGGAAACCAGACCATCTAGGGGAATTCCAGTCCAGGTGTTCCCAGAGACCTAGACCGTGAATAGGAGAGCAAGGATTGTACAATCGATTCTCCAGAGACCTTCAGCTTAGCAGAGTGTGTTCAATAAAGACTGTTGGTTAGGATAAAGCAGAGAGCTAATCAGCCGAGGGAGATTTCCTTTAAGTGAGAGTTTTCAGAATCTGGTTTTAGCAAGTGTCAGGCTTGGGAAGAGGCAAGATTGACAAGAGCTCAGACCCCTGAATCACTGCTTGTTGCCCGGTTTGACTTAGTAGATAGCACACATAAAAGCCAGTCACTCCCATCTCTTGAGATGTCCGACTTTGTATTAAGACTTCCCTGGTGAGCTCCAGGTGGGGGTTTATCAGAGGGTTGGGGCCCAGGACCCGGGGCTAGAGGTCCTGCCTTGCCTCTGACTATGGCCCATGGTGAGCTCACTTGAGTCTCAATCTCCTTTCCTGGGAACTAGGGGATGGGAGTGAATTACTTGCCTAGGTTCTCTCTAAGGCCTCCCCCAGTTGAAATGTTTATCTCACCTTTAGGAGGCAGAGAGCTTGGGGTATCTGGGAAGCCAGGGAGTGAAAAATATGTCCCGTTCTTGGACACAGGGGCCAATCCAAATGGCGTGTCTTTTTGTCCCTGTTTGTAAGCTGGCCCAGGAAAGCTGCCAGGTGCTTTTGGTGGAGCAGCCAGAAACAGCTCTCCAAAGCCCTCTGACAGAGACTGTGGCAGCAGAAGTGACGAGTGACAGGTCTTTTCTCTGAATGGACACAGCCCTCTGTGGACATCTGATCCCACTCCTACCTCACTGTCTGTGTTCAGTGATGGCTAAGAGCACGAGCTCTTTGGACAGAGAACCAACTTCCAACCTTAGTGTTGGCAAACCGTGCAACCCTGGACCACTCAGTCCTTGCCTCATGGATCTGCTTGGAGTCAGGACATAATATCTGTGAAGCAGGAACTAGCGTGCCCAGAGCTTGCTCTATGAAGATCAGCTCCAGGAGGGAGACGGTGATGTCATGGCTTCTGTTAGGTAGTAAACTTCTAGGGGGCAGGGTCTTCATCCTGTTTATCTCTGCATCCCCTGCTGGACCCACATGGTTGGCCCAGACTTGCTCAACACAAACCGATGGATGAATAAGTGAGTAAACACAGTCGGTTCATGGCCATGGGTTTCTGGCACCTGTGTCAAGATAGAGATGACTTGTAGAGGAATTACCTCTGCAAAATGCCTTTCTCCAAGAAAAGCTGTTTCGGAAACTCCATTATGCTTCTAAAACAGGGATCTCCAATCCCTTGGGGCCATGGACTGGTACTGGTCCATGGCCTGTTAGGAACCAGGCTGCACAGCAGGAGGTGAGGGGTAGGTGGGCAAGCAGTGAAGTTTCATCTGAATTTACAGCAGGACCCTATCACTTGCATTACTGCCTGAGCTCTGCCTCCTATCAGATCAACAGAGACATTAGATCTCATAGGAGTTCAAGCCCAGTTGTGAACCATGCGAGCCAGGGATCTAGGTTGCCTGCTCATTATAAGAATCTAATCCCCAATGATCTGTCACTGTGTCCATCACCCCAGATGGGACCATCTAGTTGCAGGAAAACAAGCTCAGGGCTCACACTGATTCTACGTTATGATGAGTTGTATAATTATTTTGTTGTATGTTACAATGTAACAATGATAGAAATAAAGTGCACAATAAATGTAATGCAGTTGAATCATCCTGAAACCATTGACTCCTCGTGATGGTGACAACCATCACCACCACACCAGTCCATAGAAAAATTGTCTTCCACAAAACCGGTCCCTGTTGCCGAAAATGTTGGCTGCTCTAAAATAAGGCTGACCCTTCCAAAATTCTGCTGATCTACCTGGCAACTCCTCAGTTCTTGCAATGCCTCAGTTCTTGCAATGCCTCACTAGACAGTCAGGGGAAAGGATAACAACCTTCCTGGGACATTCCAAGTGGACTCTTGATGCCAACGCTCTGCCATCCCCTGACAAGGAGCTTTTTCCCATGGAAGAGTCTCTAACACCTCTGGAAGTTTCTAAGTCCTGTACAGCAAAGCCAGAACTCAGAATGCATCTCTCAGAAGAAATGGAATAAGGAGCTTTCCTATGGGGCCAATGCAGTGACATGAGAAGCTAAGATGTGCTGCTGAGGTGGTGAGTTTTGCAGACTGTTGAGGACCTGAGGCGCCCCCTCCTCCCACACACACTGTGGGCCGTGATTCATCTCTGCTGGAAGCCCAGAACGGCAGGCTCCCCAGGGTTCTTTCACACGGACCCTCTCTGTGAAAGAGAGGCGTGTGCCTCTCCCCATAAGCCCCCACTCATCCTCGCCTTCAAGGCCTTTCTATGCATTTCCAGGAGACATTTCGAGGGTTCACGGGGTGCCCTGGCTCCCAGGCTGTGCAGGCTGCCGTGTGGCAGCTCCAGAAGTAATTATGAAGGCAGAATGGGCAGCGGGAGGACCATCAGTCAACCCTGGACAGAGGCGCCTGTCCTGTGACCCACCTAGGGGCCTGTCAGAAACAGAAATAATTTTAATGAAAAGGCACAGTCCTCAGTCCTTCTAATGCCGACCAAGCAAAACGGAGGGGAGATTTTCGTAAGAGGATAGGACTCTGCTTTTAGCAGCAAAGCAGCCCTGAGGGGTGGGAGTGTAAGAAATTTAGGGGAAAAAAATCCTGGTATATGTTAACAGTTTCTTTCCCCTCTGCCTTTCTCTATCTCAAGTGACAGCAGGGATAAGGACAGAGGTGCTTTATATCCTCGGAAGTCAAACAAACAGGGAGCCATTTGTCAGAAATGGGACCAGTTTGCGACACAAATGGAAAAGCACAGAAATGTCATAGAAGTGTATCTTCCAGTTAGGTGTGGTGGCTTATGCCTTTAATCTCAGCACTTGGGGGAGGCCAAGGTGGGAGGATTGCTTGAACCCAGAACTTTGAGACCGGCCTGGGCAACATAGCAAGACCTTGTCTCAAAAAAAAAAAAAAGAAAAAAAAAGAGCGTATCTTTGGTGCTCTTCTGCTTCCTGTTTTTGCTCCTTCCATCCTTCCGTAGAGCTCAAATTTTCTGTTTCTCCACTTGGCGCCCCTTCCCTTTCCCTGAGCAGCAAAACCCACTGACTGTGAACCTCTTTAGGCCAGGACTTCTCCTTGTTCTGGCCTCCCCAGAACCAAGCACGATGCCTGCCTGGCAGCTGCTGCTTTTACAGTATTTGTTAAAGGAATGAAAACCTCTTCTCAAAGCTCCCAATCACACCTCGATGTAGAGGACTGATAACAGCTGAGAGCTTTGCCTCTTCTCCTGGGACATCAGTATTTTAAAAACAGATCAAAGCGACCTGGAAAAAGTTCAATTACATTCAATGGTAGAGTTCCAGACAGCATTTGATCCTTTCCTTTGAGCAAAGGACCTTCTCCATCCCTAAAACCAAATCACAGAAGCCTGTGGCCTGTCAGGGCCACTGGAAATGGGTGAGTGTAGCATTTTGCATTTGCAAAGAACAGCTGTCAATTTTAATGCATTCAAGGCCTTCTCCTGAAGGGGGAGGGGTGAAAAGCCTACTCTCTGTTCGGTGCTCCCTGAAATCATTCCATTTAAATGCAGATTGGGAGCCTTCCTTCCTCTAAGTGGTCACAGAGAAGACTGAGCAAAGTTGAAATGATAATTTTCCTTAAGAAGAAAGAGAACAGTTTGATTCATTTCCCCATGGCACCCACTGTCATTTCTTTTTACTGTAGCACTCTTCTCTTTCTGTCCCCTTCAACACCCCTTAGGTGGCCTTTCTCATCCCCAATCACCCCAGTTTTTGCATCGATAGGCTTCTTTAATTATGCAAATCTTCCAAGCCGTTAGTATCTTCCTAGTTTAAATGGAAAAAATCCAGCCCCAAGTCCTGCGGTTATCTCCTTCCTCCTATTATTTCTCCACCAGATCCGGGCCCTTTTATATTGAACCCAAGGAAAGATGAAAGGCCACATTGCTGGGAAATTAACAGGAGGGGGCCTAGATCATTAAAAAGAAGACCTTTCCCAACTTTTGATTTTCAAGAGACATTTGAAAATCTCTCCGTTCTGAGCAGCTGACTAAGGCAAAGACAACCTCTCCCAGAACAAAGCCAGAGCTTGCTCTGGTGGCCTGAGAATCCGGGCCCTTGGGGCTCTGCTCCTGACTCTTTCATGATCTTGTCCTGGAGAAGGAACTGACTGGTTTCTACTGTCTGTTCTCACAATATTTAGGGGCTAGTTGGGTAGTTTGGCCCCAAGTCTGCCAGGAAGTAATGAGCAAATGAGAAATGGGAAGCAAGCCAGGCTCTGGCTGAAATGTCCGTTGACTTGCCTCTTCTACACGAAGCTCACTGAGGGTTACGATGTGAGAACTGGACAGGCGCCCAAGATCAGAGTCAGATTAGAGTCCCTTTTAGATGCGTGTCTGCTGCCAAATGCTACCTGTGGGAGGAAGATAGTTCATTTCCTGGGAAATGCTAACAAAGGGCCTGCCCTGAAGCCCCTCCCAAAACAAAGTCCTTCGCCTTTAGATCTCTCTCCTAAGTTGTAAGGCCCCTGACTCCCTCAGGAGGAAAGAGGTCAGGGATCTGACAATGCACAAAAATAAACCCCTTCACATTCTTATCTTCCTCCATCTCAGTGGTTTCAGAGTCTTGCTTGGGAGCATGACACTGAAAACAGAAATAGCTTCAAGAAGACTTCAGATAAGTTCATGGATAATAGAGCCAAAAATGATCACTAAAAGGGAAGTCAGAAAGATTCAGAGCTCCATCTTTAGACAGGTCAGTAGAAAAAATTCCGAAATGTGGGGGGTCAGGATGCTTGGATTCTAGTTCCAGTTTACCCATTGGTTGGTTTTATGATCTTAACAAGCTACTTTGCTTCTCCGGGTGTTAGTTTCTGCATCACTGAAATGAATGGTCTGGTCTATATGACTTTGTGCCTACCCAACATGGATATTCTCAGTCTGAAATGCGTGTGGGTGTGCAAGTGTGTGTACACAAAAAAGGTGAATTGTTTTCCAATTCTTCCCTCCCCTCAAACAAAACCAAAAACAAAACAAAGGCCTGAGTAACCTGCGGACTGGACAAGGGCTTGCTCTCTGCCTGTCTGACCTTTCTGCAAACCTCTTCTTTCTTTTCTTCTCCCTTTAGCTGGAAACCCAACCACCAGGTCTGTGAAACAAAAACAGGGGAAGGAAGATGCTCTGAAATGCTTATTTAGACAGTGCCAACAAATCAAAAGAACAGTTGACACAAATGGGGTATCTAGTTACCATAGATCTTATGAAGCTCATTCAAAGAATGTAATGAAAAAAAATCAAATAATGAATCATTCAGGGAGATGCAAAGGATGGCTCCCATTCTTTTGTTCTCCTTCGTATTTCAGAAGAGAAAAATAGAAAGGAAATTAGAGCAAGAAGTTGGGGGATATTTCAGAAAGCAAAAGGGGCAATGATGAGGAGGATATAAAAAAGATCCAAGGTTAGGAGAAGAGCAGAAACAACGACTAAGTACGTCTAACAAAATAAAACATTGATGAAAATCACACAGGTGAAGAATTTTCTCAGGATGGATCTTTAAAACAATCACGGGAGGGGAAAACAGAGGGAAAGAGATGGTAGCGTGTCGGGTGGAATGATGTACCAAGGTCAAGCTTTCCTGCTTCGTTGTCTTGCTGAAGGCACAAAGACCTGAGCCCTGGGCTAGAGAAGGATCAGTGTGATTCAACAGGGCACCAGAATGTTCCTAGGACCCTGCTGGAGCTGGGCACTCTACTCTGTGCCACACTCTCAACTCAGGGCCAGTTCTGCCTGCACAATCCTGAATTGACCTGTGCTGAATGCTTGATTCATCAAACTCCCACTTACCCAGACATCCCTTTTCCAAAGCGCTTTGCCTGACATCTGCAATGCCTTTCTTTTGGCCAACTCTGTTCTGGCATCAGTTTTTGTCTTCACAGCATGCTGTGGTGGAAGGGGTCTGGGGCATGGATCACACTAATGTGCCCTTGACTCAAACCCGTATTGGCTGTTTGATTTTAGGCTAGGTAGTTTCTTCCTTGATAAAGTAAGGCTGATAATAATATTATCTACCCTGAAGGCTTGCTGTAAGGATTAAGTGAGATCACAAATATGGAAGGATTTAATACAGAGAGGTACTCAGAAAACCTGGGTGGCCTTCTCTACCCAAGCCAAATCTAGCTACAGAGATGAGGAAGTAGCAAGAAGCCCTAGGAAGATAAGAAATGTGTCTAAATATGCTGGTATCCAGAGCTCCCCATTCTGGTCACAAGTGTGCTAATGGCTTTCCGTAGGATTTGGATCCATAATCTCTGAGTGTGTCTGATTATGCTTGTGTGATATGAGAAGATTAAAGGCAACTTCCCTCAAGTAGTGGGAGGCTTCTTGAAAGTTTTAAAGCTCTGTGAGCCCTCAGGTACATCTGCTGATCATAAAAAAGGAGTTGTTTCCAAGGAGAGTGAGAAGAGCTATCCCAAAGTTGCAGTGATCCCTATCCTCCCGGGAGCCCAGGTATCAGGGACAAACACCACTGCTCACAGAATGCAGAGCCCAGTCAGCATCCATCCTCCCCTTCCAAAGGCTGTCACTACCTGTTTTCACTCCCTTTCTTCGGAGGTGACAGGTTGGAGCAGGAGAGTGAGAGAAGCATAGGCAGATATTATAACATTTCTTCCTTTCATCTTTCACCCTTTTCCAGGTGGGAGTCAGTACATTGATAACTTCCAAAGAAGTGTTAGGTTAGAAAGATGTGCCCTGTGTGTATCTCCTGTAGGGATCTCCTGGGTCTGACCTGGGCTAAGAAGCCAGATAAAGAAGCCAAAGAAGGGCAGAAGCCCAGCATTTGTCCTGGGTCTCTTTCCTTCCTCAGTAGAGGAGTCCTTTCCCCTGGGAGGTGGTAGGAAAGAAAAAGTTTGTGTAGAACACAAAACTTAGCAGTGCATTTTATGGGATGTCTTATATTGTTTGCTTTACTTTCGTTCTCTTTTTTGAAGCATGGATTATTTATTGTCCTCAGATAAATTGTAAACATATCAAAACTCATGTTCTATAGTCAGCCTGATTCACTACTACTTGATGATTACTTCTCATGGTGAGAATGTGCTTTTTATCTTTTCTCTCCTCCTTTCAAAATCTGCGTATAACTCGTTTTCCTCCACCGGTAAAACTTCTTCAAATAATTTTGAATGGCTACTATTCCTCCATATTGTTCCATCTCCTTAGCACATCTTTACATTTTTATGCTATAATAATGAGTTCTATTAATACATATCATATATGGGTATTATATATATGTATATATGTACGTGTGTGTGTATATATGTATTCCTTATATGCACTGATACCTCATTGGATTATTTGTGCTTGCCTATCCATTAAACCATACATAGAGCCATTCCTAGCAGGATATGAGAGGCCTAGGAAATTACCCCATGATTTTTTTTTACGGGTAAAATCTGATTGAACAACAGTGGCTGCCTTCATCAAGGGAGCCTGGAGAGCACACAGCAGAAAAACAGTCATCTGGCAACATGTTGCAGGAAAAAGACATTACAAAAGAATAACAAGCTTGAGGTATGCCAGGAGGGACGGGGTTGCTGCCACAGCTTGTAGCCTACTTGCTAGTTGACCCTTCCTCTTCTCTATGAGAAAGTGCCGTGGGAGCCGGAATGTGCCAAACCCTGCCCATTACTCACATTGGCTTTTCTGGGATGGATTTGATAATAAGTTATTTGTGATGAGGGATGGCAGCCACTGGGGCCTGAGTATTACACCAAGTATTACCTGTAGACTGTAAACAGGAAAATGCAACTACTTTTCTGCACAATTTGTAGATTTCTTTGGCTATTTCTAGATTTTTTTTTTTTTGGCTTATATTTGAAAATAATAGTGAGAATTATTTAGTAAGTAAAAAAGTAAAGCCAGGTGCAGTGGCTCATGCTTGTAATCCCAGCACTTTGGGAGGCTGAGGCGGGCAGATCACGAGGTCAGGAATTCAAGACCACCTTGGCCAACACAGTAAAACCCTTGTCTCTACTAAAAATACAAAAATTAGCCGGGCATGGTGGCAGGAACCTGTAATCCCAGCTACTTGGGAGGCTGAGGCAGGAGAATTGCTTCAACCCGGGAGGTGGAGGTTGCAGTGAGCTGAGATTGCACCACTGCACTCCAACTTGGGCGACAGAGCTAGACTCCGTCCCAAAAAAAAAAAAAAAAAGAAAGAAAGAAAGAAGAAGAATAAAACCTCTGTAATTATGCTTATTTGAGGTGAATTCCAGGTCTTGCTCTTTCTAACCATATGACTTCAATCAAGTTACTTCACTTTTCTGACACTTCGGGCAAAATGGGTTTAAACAATGCCTATTTTGAGGGGTTGTTGAGAGAATTATATATAACCTACAAAAGTCTATAGCACATCCTTGGTGTATAGTAAATGCTCAATGATAGCTATTGGTATTAATATTTCCCCACTGTACAATACCCACAGTATCCAGCAATGGTATTGATGACCTGCCATCACGCTAGCATATTAATGATAGTAACACATGCAAACATCATTGGCATTAAAACCATGGTCCACCCTGAGTCCTTGTCCTTGCCCTTGCCCTCATTGTGTTGTTGTCCTCCTGATTTCTCTACAGGCTTTCTATGTGCTCCTGCATCCCTCTAGCTACCTTCTGTGAAACTGAACCTTGCCCAGTCTTAAGAGCAAAGACGTGAACCCTGGAACCACTTGAGGAGCCAGAACTAGGGAGCCCCATATCCTTCTTAGACCTTGGTTATTCTCTCCATGACACCTATTCATTCACATATTGTGGGATTTCCCCATTGTCTCTTTCTCATTTAAAAGTCATGTATAACATGAATCAAAATAAGAAAACAGGGACAGTCAATAACAAAGTGTGTGGAGAACAAGGGACATAAGAGAGCACTCTGGTTCTCCAGGCTATCCGACTGGCCATACTGCTTAAGTCCTATCTTGTACCCACTGCAGTGAGTAAATTGGATTGCTGAGCGAGAAAAAAAAATGGCATATTTTCCTTGTAGTGGAAGAACCTAAAAGGCTCTTTTCCGATTTTCAGATTCAGGTCACACAGTCCAAAACTCTTCTTATCTGCTTTCAGTATATATATATTTAACATCTTATGATGAGGTTTGATCTTCTTTAAGGCTTTGATTAAATAGTCTTTGCACTTCCTGATGTGCAAGTTCATCATTTTCTATCAGAAGATGCCTTGATGCCTCACATGGATGTTAGAATGAAAATGTTATTTTCACCCTCAAGCCATAATGGATTTTTCATCATCGACATTATTATTATTATTATTATTTTATTTTTTGACAGAGAGACAGGGGGGAACGCCTCTTCCCGCCCAGCTGGGCCCTGTGGGCTCCCCTCCGCAACCCTAAGGCGGGAGGCCCAGAGTGGCGGGGAGTCGCGCTTCATCTTCGCCCCTCGTTTGACCCATAGACTCATTAATGGAAGAACCGAGGCAAGCAAGTTCACGGGAAGAAATGCGCCCTCCCAACTGGAGGCCATCAGCTGCCCACTCGGGAACATCTCAGGGTGCCAACTGCGTCTCTGCGGGGTCACCAACCATTTCTAGGACATATGTTTGTCCTTGTGGTATTTGGGCTGGAGGACTCCAACAGAGATCAGGTGTGGAGAGCAGTTCCACAGTCTCAGAAAGAAAACCGTGGAAGTCTTGTTCTCATAGAAGTCATGACAGCAGTCCTTTAAAGAAGCTCGTACCTGTCAAATGTGTTTGTGGCATTAACAAAAAAGGATCACAACAGTCTTCTATTGAGGTGTGGCAGTGGGTTATGTTGCCCTATTTTCTTCTCTAATTGCTTTACATATGTATATTGCTTTATTTCCCCACCTAAGAATGTTAGATCCTCAAGAAGAAAAACTGTATCTCCCATTTTCCCAGTATGTCATTTTCACTCAGAACAATTTGATGCACACAGTTGGAATTTAATCCATATTTGCCAGTGAGATCTTAGAGTATCAAGGAAAACGATTCCTTCAGTTCTGTGACTTTCTCCGAGGTTTGCATGGATATACTTCCGTTGTTGACATTCGAGGCATGTGAAATAGGCATCAGAGCTTTTTACTTGCCTCACCGGGGACTGGGAGGCTGCATGAGCTAATGTCTAGGAAAAACTCAGCGCAGTTAACACACGCACACACACATACACACACACACACGCATGGCGGGAGGCTTATTCCCACCTCTCAGGCTTGCTAAAGTGGAAGTTTCACAAACTCCTGGCACTTTCTCCCGGAAATTGTGTGAGAATGTGCTCCGGGCCCTTCCTTCAGTTTTTGGTTCCCGATTCTATTGTCCAAAGTTGGAAAGTAGGGGTCAGAAATAATGAAGGGAAGGTTAACCAGAGTTCATTGTATCTCAGATAATTAAGAGACCCAAGTACAAGGAATTATTCATCTCTCTGGTCTCCATCAAATGCCGGGCTGTATGTTTTTCTGTAAGCCTTCCACTATAATTGGCTAAGCAGGGATAGCTCTGTTCTTAACCTGCAACAACTGCCCCCAAAACAGAGGCTGATTCAACTGTGGTAATGGGAGGAAGCTAATGGCCAGGCAAGTCTACTCCTCTGATAGCCATGGACTCTCTGGACATATGTCTTGAGGCCTGAACCTTATCTCTGATGTTCAAACACAGGCTCACATTTGGGTGAGGCACTGAAACCTCGCAGCTTGATTTTCCAAACCGTGAGCGTGTACGATCAATGATGGGGTCACGGGGAGACACATACCTGATTGATCCATCAGGCTACTCGTTTTTCCAGATGTTTTCTGACTTGGATTTCAGACCTGACTTGGCATTTGAAGAAGGTCGAGAGCATAGGTTTGCCAACTCACATGCTTTTAAAGCACATATCATTCAGCATAACGACAGCCCCTGAGATAGTTCAATTCCACCTCCCAGTGTGTGCGTGCGCGCGCGCGCACATGTGATTGATTGATTGCTGGTTTTGAAGCTATACAATACTATGGCCTTTTATCCTGGCCTATGTTTCATAGCACATTCCAGCTGTTCAGAGCCACAAGTTGAAAAGATGTGCTGATTGAAATGCTGACTGTACACTAGACATGCAGTCAGCCCCGTACAATTAACAAAAAAAGGGCCCCTCCCTGCTTTTCCCACTGTTCTTATTTTTCCCAAAACTATTTCTTTCCTTCCACAGAAAAGGGGAATGTGCAGAGAAGCAATTAGTTATAATTATACATGTGCTGGAGTATAGGAAAACCAGTCAAAAAGAATTTTCAAGTCCCAAAATTGTCTAATAAAAACTACCCAACAACATCACAATTTTTGGAGGAAGTTAAATTTTTATGGAGTTTGGTGATCAGAAAAATTTGCTAAAAGAGAGTGCTCTTAATCATTACACTGTCACTTTGCAAAGTAATTGTGGAATTAGGAATAATTACACTCTAAAGAAGGAAAATGAAACAATCTGCCTTATGATCTTTTAAAATAGAATTATGATTTGGGCTTTCTCCATAAATCGAAAAGAAGAAAGGCATGAACTTGTGGGTGAGGTAATAACCTGGGGTCTTGGAAACCTAGGTTTAAAGCTTTAAGTAGTCAATGCTGGGACTTTACCTGCTCAGCAATGGGTAGCTATACTTGAGATAATAGGTGGGATTTTATGTGCAGCAATGTAGAGGACGCAGGGGCCCGGGATGGGCTGCCAGGTCTTCCAGCAAGTGCTAAGGCATCCACCAAGGATCATGAATGTGAACAGGATAATGAATCACTGTCTACTTCCTCTTTTGGAAAAACTGTCATATCTCTGCCAACTGAATCACACTATAACCAGTCCCAGGCAATTCAAGATGACAAGTTCCACTTCGAAAAGCGTTGGGAGTCATTCTGAGGGTCCCCGTGTATAGACATAAAAAGTTCCATTTGTTCTTACACTGTGAAAATGACAGAACAAATATTATGGGGATTATGCCTGGGGAAAAAGAAATCTATCTCTAGATATTCCTGCCACCATGGAGAGAAAATCAGCAAAATTTAGAATCTTGGATCTGTTCCACTCACACTAGGATGTTGTTTCTAGAAATCTCCCGAAAGTATGGTACTGACTCTTGGTGGTAAAAGTGGAGAGGCTTAGAACTGAAATCTGGTCGGTAGAAGACTGAGGGTTAAAAGTGGACGGTCAACCCATTGAATGAAGGCCTAGCAGGAAACAGAGAGACAAAAATATAGGCATTAAGAGAATAATAGCTGAATAGTAATAATAATACATTATGTCAACAGCGGTGACAAAGGAAACACTCAATGTATTTATAGAGCTAAATAAACGACAGATCTAGGTCCCTCGTTTTGACTCTGCACAACCTTCTCAGTTGGATTTTGCTTCTGCCTAAGGATTATTTTGGAAAGAGCTATTATTATCCATGATTTATCACGCTGTACTGGGGGGAACTCGTACTTTCCACGGAGACAATTATTGAATTCTCACTGGAGGCTCTTAAAGGAGCCAGGACCTGTTCTGAGGGTTCAGGTGGGAAAGGTGTGCCAGCAGGGGGCTGCAGCCTGGCACCGTGGGACACATGTGCTGTTGACCACTTCTGTGCCCAGATGCCTCAGATGCTTTCTCATTAGGTGCACCCTTCAATCTCCTGGTTACTCTAACAGGACTGGGGAGAGGAATTCACATCTATGGTTAGTCCATGCAAGAAGTTCCTCTGCCAGGTGCCCATCACTCCCAAGGAGTCACTGGTTGCAGCCCGTTCCGAGGCGTCATTGAAATAGAAACCAAGTCAAAGCCATGGCCTAGAAAGACAGTCTGGGCAGAGTTCTGCAAGCAGATTCTTTATTTGAGTAAGTATTCCTTGAAGAAGCCCAATTGTGCAGCTGTGTTTGGGTGGAGGTCATCAGAGGTTTAGAAAAAGAGAGAAGTCATGGTTAATATTAGAAAAGAGCTCTGAGAATCTGTAGGAAGGAAAATGCATTACTAGTTCTAAGCAACAACTGTGAAAATAAACAATGATAAACACCTTATTAAATCGAAAGAGTTACGTTAATAGATAATAACAAGTAGGAGAGCTAATAGCTAGCCGTTAATACAGGCCAATTTATTATTTAAAACATTTATTAAGATTTAACAATAGTCAAATAATTTTTTGTGAAACAGTTATTAAACTGAAGCTCTGCATACATTAATCAACTGATATTTATCATTCAGAATGTATCTCATTATATCCAGAAGGGTGTGTGCATATGCTTCCAAAACAAACTGGGAGATTTAAAATGAACTGTAGTTCATTTTTGCAAAGTGTACATGTGTAAAGATTATTATATTTGCCAGCTGGGTAGCCAGACAGCGAAGTGGACTTGTCTAATTAGGAACAATTGCTGATAAATCAATTCTTTCCTTTTATAGGACAATTACAATTTGTGTGTATATGTGATTGTGTTTTAAATTCTAATTTGATTTTGTGCATTGTTCTGCAACCAAGTTAATTCTTTGAAGCCCTTTTAAATGGTACAAATTTTCCATAAAATATAAATAGGTTTATTGCTGTTTTATCAGTCACGCAAATAATCCAAGATCCATCTATTCACATAATTCAGGCATTAACTGTGTATAATTACTCACACGAAGCCTTCAATCTGGCTTACTATACAGAACCCCAAATACGACTTTAAATTGCTTGCCTACTATTTTCCTCTGTTATTTCTCTCCTTCTCTTTTCATCTTTGCCTATTAAAATTCTTCCTAGTCTTTAAGCACAGCTCAAAGATCACTTCCTTGGTTTCTCTCATTTAGAAGGGATCTTTCTAGCACTTGCCTCTCCAATTTTATCTCTCATTGCATCTAGCATAGTGCTCTGCATTGGGACATTAAAACGATAATTTTTATTATTTTGTATTTATTTAGTTTTTTATTTTTTGAGACGGAGTCTTGCTCTGTCGCCCAGGCTAGAGTGCAGTGGTGTGATCTCAGCTCACTGCAACCTCCGCCTCCCAGGTTCGAGCAATTCGCCTGCCTCAGATTCCCGAGTAGCTGGGACTACAGGTGCACACCATCACGCCCAGGTAATTTTTGTATTTTTAGTAGAGACAGAGTCTCACCATGTTGGCCAGGATGGTCTTGAAATCCTGACCTCAAGTGATCCACCTGCCTTGGCCTCCCAAAGTGCTGGGATTATAGGCGTGAGCCACCACACCCAGCTACTATATATATATATATATATATATACACACACACACACACATATTTGAATAAATGAGTTTCCTGAGGACAGAAGTGCCTAGTCTCCCTGTTCTGGCTGACACCACAGCTCCTGGAATAGACACATGGAAAGAAGACGGACACTGAAGGAAACTCAAATCCACATGTGGCCAAATGAATTCAGGGGAGTGCAATTTACTTACAAGGAGAGGGAGGATGTACAGCACATCCGAGAATAACATCGGTTCTTTCAATATCATTTTGTTATAGTGCTGAAATCCATCCTGTGTGGAGTTGGCATGTTCTCCCCATGTCTGCAAGGGTTTTCTCTGGGTACTTCGACTTCCTCTCAAATCCCAGAGATGTGCCTGATAGTCTCACTGGTGTGTCTACGTGGTCTCAGCGTGTGTGTGTGTGTGTGTAAGTGCACACCCTGCCATGGGACAACATTCTGTCTGGGGCTGGCTCCCACCTGGTGCCTTGGACTGGATGGACTGAACTAGGTGGGTTGGGAAATGAATGAATGAATGAATGAATGAATACAATGATTATACAATAAAAATTTATAAAGTCTATGATAGTAATACAAATACATGACAATAAAACGATGCCGTATGAAAGTGTTCAGTGAGCCCACCATGTTTCTGATCATTTTTGAACTGTATGATGGTAGGAGGTTCTCTGACAATTTCCCCTTTGCAAACATTTATTTATTCCTGGATTTAACTCACCACCACTATGACTGCCGACTCACTGATTCACCAAAAGGTGGGTAAATTCGTATCTTACTTGTTTGTACTAATCTTTCTGAAATGCATAGATCACATGTATTTCAATGTTTACTATTAGAAGTGTTTTGGGTCTTTCTTTAGAAGTTCAGTGACGTTTTTGTGACCAGAAATATGCCGTAGGAACTTTGCTCTTGTTTATATCAATTGGCCTACAGTAAAATTGGTTTTGTTAGATGGTGTTTTGCCTCAAGTTGTAGTTTCTGAGAACTTATCGACAAAATTAAGTGAGGAATTGCTGTAGTAGTCATCATCTTTCTTCCCAAAGTCTGAGATTTGATTGGCCATAATTGCCTGGGGGAAGTACTTTTACTTTTTGGTTTGCAAATCTTAATCTTCAACAATTAAGCAGGAAAACATCTGCCACCCACAGTATGGGGCAGCAAGGCTTCCATCTGGTGGATGGAGTACGAGGCCTCTCTGTTCACGCATACTCAGCAGAGGCAGCAGTGGGTGACAAGCTCCGGGCTGTGCAGTCCGGGTCAGGAGACCTGAGAGAGCCTGCTGCCCCTCTGAACAATTGCACTCACACACCCCACGCTGTACCTTGTCCAATTAGTCTGCAAGGGAGCAGAGACCCGGGGCTTGCATTGTTCTAACGGCCTGTTTGTGTACGGTGTGGGGAGCAGTTTTAAATATGGTTTCAGTGTTGCAGAACCTTGAATTCTAAGTGACCGATGTTTCGGTGCTCCTCACAGGTCCGAACAGCCTAAGGTGTTAAGAAAGAGAAATGTGTATTGAATTTCAGCTCTACTTTCTGGTCAATTTTACCTATAAATCACCTTTTGGGGATCAGAGGAGTCTGTCATCATCTGATCAGACAGTGTCACTGGCTCTTTCAGTGAAGTCTTCTATTGTAAGAATTTAAATGCCTATCCATGAGTAACTTGATCAGATTCCCTAAGTTGACATCACACTGGCAGAGAATAACATATGTTGGGTTCAACCTCCTAAACTTGGTAAGTACAACTTGACCGCTTACAACTATAAGAAGATGTCATCAATAGGATAAAACGTACAGAAGATTTCAAATCACTGAAGATTTTATCTCTAAAATGTTTCTCTCTGAAATGTTTTGGTCCCCATTATGTAGCTGTCACCACTTTGGTTCAGGACAGATGACTTCTTGCTGAGGTTAAGATAATCTTTGCTTGGTTTCTTCACTTCTTAATTTTCCCCAGTCCAATCTAGTCTTTCCATTTTGTCAGAATTTTCTTCCTGAAGTTCTGATCAGCTCTCCCAGTTACTTCCAACGACTCTGCTGTGGGTTTCATGCTGTTACACACCATGGCTCACTCTTTCTCTCAGACTTTATCTCCCCCATATTGACTGCAAGTATTTTATGAGTTAGTCTGATGGAACCAACCCACTGTTCCACACTCTTGGCCTCGTGCCTCTCCCGGTCTGTGTTAGCCTTGCTACAAGGCATTCTCATGCCTGGGTATCAATAGCACAACATTTGATCCATCCGTTAAGACCCATCTCAAACCATGTCTCCCCCGACACCTTTCCAGAATCTTACTAAATAGGATATTTGCTGTTTCTACTGAGCTCTTATTACATACCGAACTTCACTCAATCTGTCCTAGAGTCATTTGTGTATTTATTTTAATTATGTACTCCATTGTTTTCCGAAGTGTTTTCCTGGAACCCTAGACCTATGAGATACGATGCTAGTAGAGTTCAAAACTTAAACAAGTCCGGGCGATGTGGCTCACGCCTGTAATCCCAGCACTCTGGGAGGCCGAGGCGGGTGGATCACGAAGCCAAGAGATCGGGACCATCCTGGCCGACATGGTGAAACCCTGTCTCTCCTAAAAGTATAAAAATTAACTGGGGGTGGTGGCACGTGCCTGTAATCCCAGCTACTCGGGAGGCTGAGGCAGGAGAATCACTTAAACCCAGGAAGCGGAGGTTGCAGTGAGCAGAGATCGTGCCACTGCACTCCAGCCTGGCGACAGAGTGAGACTCCATCTCAAAAAAACAAACAAACAAAAACAACAAAAGAAACTTCAACAAATTTGCAAAGTGCTGTAGTCATTTTTCTCTTCTTAGAGCTTTGCAAGGCATATCAGCATGGCAACGGTTATGAGAGGCTGGATAGTGAAAAAACCTGTATACTTGTGTTTAATCTGAAGCTTCTGAAATTTAATTTGTTCACGAAATACCTATTTAATGTAACATCTTTTAACTAGTATTCCACGGAAAGAACTCATTCTGGGAAATCTTTTCTAGTGTATTATAAAGTCTTTGAGAGTAGGGAATCTCTTTTATCTTTGACTGTCCCATAGTGTCTAGCAAAGTTCTTGTATGTAATAAGTGATCAACGAATATAAGCTGAAATAAGTTTTATTGGCTCCATGAACTATTTGGGCTCCCTAGGAATATAATTTATTATTCTGATTTTATAATTTGTTTTTTTTTGTGTCAACATGGGCAAGACATTTTTTGTTTCTTTTCTTAATTCTATGGCATATTATTCTATTTATAAGATAGTCATGAGGTTATAATAACTATGATGTACTGATAAAAGACATGAGAAGGGTTGGGGGCAAAGGAGTAATAATATAAGGTGCTAAGTAAAATATCACATGGTATGTCGCATTTCTCTGAGATGATCTTATTTTTGTCTTGTCTAGTTTAGTGATGATTGCAGATGCTCTTGTTTATAGACCAATTATATATATCTGTGCCAGATACCACATTGAGCATTTTACACATATTATCTCATTTTGTCTTTGTAAAACCCCCAAGAGGTAAGCGTTCTCATTCTTATTTTTTAAAATAAGGAAACTGAGACTTCAGTAACAAGGCACAGGGTTCCAGACTTGGTAAGGAGTAAGGCTGTTTCACACCAGAGCCCACTTTCTTCACCATCGTGCTAGGCTCACTCACGGGGCTGAACTCGGGACCTCGTGGGCATCCCTTCTCTCTCGCCATTCTTCACTGTCTCTGCTCAGTTGGACCATATTTCCCACCTGCTTACTAACGACAGTCTGTCGCTATGGGCAGCCTTCAGCGTTAAACTCTTTAGGTAACTGAAGCTCCTCTTCTCATTCCATTCCTTGACTACTTGGTGAGGTTGTGGGGAAGGCAGAGGAAACAGATCTGGAGCAGAAGCCTGTGCAATGCACTGAAGGTTTGTGTTTCTCCAGATTCATGTGCTGAAACTTAACCCTCAATTGAATGGCATTTGGAGGTGGGGTCTTTGGGAAGATTCGGGAAGCTCTGCACTCATGAATGAGATTAGTGCCCTGATAAAACAGGCTCAAAGGAACTCATTCTACATGTGAGGACCCAGCGAGAAGGCACCAGCTGTGACAGTAAGTGAGACCTCACCAGATACCAAATCTGCCAGTGCTTCATTCTTTGCCTTCCAACCTCCGGAAGTGTGAGAACTAAATTTCTGTTGTTTATAAGCCACCCAGTCTAGGGGACTTTGTTATATCAGCCTGAATAAATGAAGGGAGCCTATATCCTGGGCTTTTGCTATTTAAACATAGTTGAAATATAAACCCTACCCCGACAAACAGTCTGAAATATTTAGATTTACACACCAGGTAGATTCAGTGTGTAATGGATGTGATGTCTAAAATTTATACAGTTTGGGGGACTCTTTTTAAAAATGCAAAATTACAAACATAAAGTGCGTTATGGAGCATAGGAATAGATTCTTGCGAGAGGCACTGAAGTTCACTCAAGTTCGAGATTCAGTAACTTCTGGTTATTTATAGTCCCACCGTCTGCCCCAAATGTAGAGTCCTACACCAGGGACTCTGCAAGTTTTGAAAAGTAGAAGACACTTTACTTGTCCATAGTGAATTCAGCATTCTTATGCAAACATGGTTTGAGAAGAGTTACAAAGTAAATTGTCAGTGAGTGGCCATCGACTCAGTGCCCTGAAGAGATGCTGAGTGAAAATTGAGTAATTTACCAGATTAGATCATCTCTCTGCTAAGAATACCACGAAGTCCCTTTAGACATGGGTGGTCACTTGTCCAAGTTAGAACGTAAGGAAAAGATGCCATAACTATATTAAGAATTGATAGACTTATGTTAGTCTCCATATTTGTAATTATGACATCTGGTATCACAAATGGAAATGCAGAGACTTGACTTTACATGGTCCTTACAGAGCAGTTTGCTGTTTCAGGACAGAGGCAGTGGGTCTGGCTTTCCATGACCCACCTGCAAGTACACTCCTGTGGAAGATGACCTCATGCCTGTAGGAGATCTGTGACCTATTTGTGGGGCATCTCTGAAATGTCATGCTCTGACCTCTCAGGGTTTTCTTTCTAAGCCATTTACATTTATGCTCATCTAGCAAGCAGGATACCCATTACAGGACACTCCAACTCTCATTTCGAGAATGCTCCAGTGGCAATGTCCTCCAGGGATGCCTCAAAAGCAGATTATCTGCCCATATTCAAAGCTTTGCCCAGCCTCTTTCTAAATCTCCATGACCTTCAGAAAGGTCAAGGAAATGTTACAGAAGATGGATCAGATGCAACTGGAGGGTACAAGTAACTGTTCCCACTCCAGAGGGCATCACTGTAATTGTGCTATACTTAGCTCATTGCACTCCCTCCACCAGAGTTTTCTTAAAGCGTGAGTCTCCCAGGCTTGGCATGTATTCTGTGGACCTTTATTCATATTTGTAGGATTAATTTAATATTAAAAGAGGGGAGATAGAGAGATTGACATCAAGATTGTAGGCTCATAAAACATTCATCAAAACTTGGAGATTGCCTGGTTCACCTTCCATTTTACTTTATTTTTAAAAATTTTATTTGATTGCTTTTATGCTAAAAAGATGTAAGTTCAATCTGGCCATATTTTAGAACTTCGGAAAATGGAGAAAATCAAAAGAATATCATTCATCATCCTAATGTCCTATTATAGCCAATGTTATCAATTACCATATGCATGTTTTACCTACTTGTAATGGTAGCAATGAGAGAGCATTGTTCACTTTTATTTTTGTTTTTAAACTTAACAAGACAGATGAGGTCACTGAGGCCCTAGATCACACGACTGTGTAATATCCACCATACACAGTGGATAATATTGTTATATTAACCAAAAATATGCATCTCAATTTCTTTTCTTTTTCTCCTGGGTCTCCCTTTCTTGAGCTCACTCAGTGGACAGGCTCTGAAATAAAACTACCTGAGTTTGACTACCCACCCATTCCCAAACAGTGTGGCATGAGGCAAGTTACTTAAACTTAGGCTGACTCTTTCCTCATCTGTAATATAGGGTTGGTGGCAGAATCAATCAATACAATGAAAGTAAATACACCAATACTGGATTCATCCCTTGTTCCCACGGCCTTTGGCTTGAGCAGTCAGTCAGTAGGGAGCTCTGGCAGGTAATGGAAGGAGGAAGAATAGTGAGGTCAGGGAGTTAATACCCTGGCCTCTCTTCCTGGCAAGTATCCTGGAGCTGGTTGTGTCCCCTGATTAAAGATCACTGCTTCTTTCAAGGCAGCCAACTCTAAAGAATTCTTTCTCACCAGGCTTAATAACTGCTTCTTCCCTTCCTTGTTCCTTGTGGCCTAGGGGTGCTATCAGCTTAACTGCAATTAAGCCCCAGCTTACTGTACCGTCCCTTGTGGTTCCCCCAACACCCACACAGTATAAACAGTCCCTTTGTTATAAACCCTCCTAGAATGTTCCTATTTTGAGTATACCATCTGTTTTCTGTTGGGACCCTGACTGATACAACATGTTAGTGTTACTTCATCGCCTTTTCAATGAAAAATGAAAGTACAGGTTTTAAAAGACACAAAATTAAGATGGTCTATTTAACTCTTGCACGATCTGGTATGAAAACTGCTAAGAAAACAAAGCTGGGCCTGCCGAGAGCAGGATGCAAACAGCCACAACGGTGCTTCCCATGTTCCGGATAAGAGTCTACGGACTTGGCATGTGTCATACTATTCATCTTCATGGAAAGTCTGCAAGGTAGATATTAATGTTGTGGGACTTTTCCTTAGTTCAACTAAAAGCGAGGTCCTTGTCACACGGCCATGAAAATTTAGGCTCACAGACAATTTGAAGAGTGAGAAAAATGGATTTATTGGGCAAAAAGGGAAAAAAAGGGAAACAGAGACTCTTAGCGAGCGAGAGAGTGTGTTTCCTGCCCGTGGACTTCCCACTTTGCAAATTGAATTCCAGGTACCACACAGGAAGAGGAGGGGCCAGGCTCCTCCCCACCGCAAATGGTGCGGACTTCCGTGGCTCCTTCCTGGTATGCTCCCCAGTCCACAGGCCAGTTGGAGTTTTGCGAGGGAACTCTTCCCACCTGGCTGTCTCAGTGACAGTATTTACATTTTGGAGGTGAGAAAAATTAAGATGCAAGCAAACTCATTAAGTCAGCAGGGGCAGGCCTGACTTCTGAGCTCCCTCAGAAGCTTTGCACCACTATACCAGTGGTTCTCAAAATGTAGTCCAGGCCAGCAACATTGACTTCATCTGAGAAAGTGTTCGAAATGCAAATTTGGGGGCCCCACCCCAGGCTGACTGCAGCATAAACTTTGGGCTTGGGGTTCAGTAGTTTGTGTTTCCGCAATTCCTGCAGGTGATTTGGAGACATGCTAAAGTGAGAACAACTGCACCAGTTGGTGGTTTAATGGTTCCCCCTTCTCTACTGGATTTGTTTTGAGGTCACTTTGAGAGCTGGGAATTACACTCGGGATGTCACATCTTGATAAGACAATACAAGTAACCATTATTGTGCAGTCCCTTAGAATTTACAAAATGCTTTCATGTCCGTTACCTTTTTTGAGGCAGTGAATTCCATGGCTAAGTGAACGGAACTCTCCTAAACCGTGTCAGTTGGAAAACCAACTCTGTTCTCTTGAAAGTCAGTTATCTAATCTGTAAACTTCAGCTTCCTCGTCTGTAAAGTGAGGATCATCATAGTGGGCGCCTACTAGGATTGCTGGGAGGATTAAATAAGAGACTCACATGCAACACAATGCTGGACACATAATAGACACCCAATCAATGCTGCGATTATTTTCATGAAAATCTTGAGAAGTGGGGATTCTTAAAGGTGAGGAAACACCTGCTCAGGCATGCCGACCTGTCTAAAGTGGAGCTGAGAGTCAAAATCAGATCTCCTGAATGTAAGTCCTTCTTTTTTCATACTCCTTCTGAAGCTGCCTTGAAAGTCTAGTTCTTGCAATGTCCTAGTTAACTGATGGATGATGACTCTGAAAGATAATATGCCCGAGGCATATTTGAGGACTCAACTATGTCTTCAGCCCATATGAGTAACATTCCCCTCAGAGTCTCCAACCAGATTCTGTCCAGTCCACCTCCCTGCCAGGTGTCTGGTGAACCTCAGAGCATCATTTCTGAGGTTCGCCCTTTTCCCGTCCTGCTCTGCTCTCTATGGTGACTTCTCATACCCCAGGCACACTTTCTCCTGGAGAAAGTAGAGAGCTATGAGCCAACGGTCACAGAGGAAATGGTTCATTTGGCCTCTTCAGTCCAAGAGACTTCCAGAACTATTGAGAAGGGGGCCAAAAAGGAATGGAAAAGTTAATAACTTCCTTATTTTAAAGCTAAACCTTTATAAACTTATCACGTGTGCTTTTCCTCATGGAGGATTAACAGCCTGACAAGGTTGAACTTTGAAAGAAAAGCTATTTGTGACTTACGGGGGAGCTAGCGGGGAAAAAAAAAAAAAAGGTCTTGACTTTAAAAACAAAACAAAACAAAAAATGCCCAAGCAAACCCAAACGCGTTAATTTTTCTCAGGCCTGTAACTCAGAAAGGGCACTTCCACTTTGGTTGAAACTTTGCAAATGACTCTCCTCTGAGTCAAAGCGAGGTGGGAGCAAGAGGCCTCCTGCAAAGAATTGGTCCAGCAATATTTATAAGAGTTGGAAATAAAGGTCCAGAGGGGAATTGTTCTCAAAGCCTGAAATGATGGAACTGTTCCTGGCAATTCCTTCCTTTATTTCCAATATCCCAAGGCAATTATGGTAACGTTTCACCAAATCTGACCAACCTCTTTTCAAATTCCCAGTGATTTACATAAGAGTTTGAAATTGAGCTTACTTTTATAGGGATTTCAAAGCAAGTTAATAACATAAATAAGGCTTTAGGAAGTAATGTTAAGGACAGAAGTGCCTCTGACATTAGAGTTTGTGTCCCAGAATTTATTAGCTGTACACCTCTGGGCAGATTACTTCCTAAGATGTCAGTTGCCTCCTTTGTAAAGTGGGATAATTATAATGCACTGTTGTTAGACTCAAATGGGAACAGTCTGATCCGATAAAAGTTAGTTATTTCCATTACTATTCGTAAAAACAAGCATTGGAAATTGTTTTGGAATCAACAGTGAAATGCTAGGTACATAGCATTATTTCTGTGAAAGCAAGTCCCTCAGGAGCTCTATTCAACAACAATTTTTAAACCTGAATTTCGTGGTTAATCATACTTAAAAGAAACTATTTTTATCCAGCAGAATTACTTTATTATATATGTTCAGATTTTAAAGTTTCATTAATTTATTAATTCAGATTTTAGAGAATGCAGAATTCCTTCCCCCACTTCCTCTGGTCTACAATAATGAGAATTTTTGTATGTACTATTTTTGTCATCTTGGGACCTCACAAGGTGCTGGAAGAGGGAGCAACATGAATTCAATGTATCACCATCACTATTAGCATTTCTGGTATTATTTGTCAAGGTGGGGTTATTGTTTCTGGCCCCATAAACTTTACAACAGGAGGGGCAGATGGAAGAATCAAACCTGAGCGGTCAGATGGGCACAGCTAACAGCACACAAGGGCACAAGGGAGACTTTGCATGGGAGGCAAAAAGGAAAGATTTGTGGTCAGGGTAGTTGGTTTGGATGGAGTTTGTTAGGCTAAAAATTAAGTAGGGTTCTAGAGGAGATGAGTGACATCAGAAGGGGTACTGCCTATTTTACAGAAATGACTCATCCATGAGAAAAGGCAAAGAACATCGGTAGAAAACCTGAATCGTTTATTATAGTGTTATGTCTACAATTTATGGTCAGAGTCAGTTTGACTCTCATCTTTACAGAGAAAATGACACTTGATAACTCTGAATCCAAACTGAAGGAGGAAATGTAGTAAGTAGCAGGGAAATAGTGGTGGGGCACAGGAAAATTGTAAGTGAGCTTCTAAACATAATCGTGCGCCAAACTGTCAAACATCATAACTAGTGTGTTTTTTATCCAAAGTGCTTGAAGCTGTTTCATAAATTCCTTAGCACCTCATTATTTGGGTAGAGTTTCTAAATTTTGGATTTTTTAAAATGCAGTTTTGTTATTTTTAAGTGCTTGAGATACCTGGAAGAAGAAACTGATCCCTCCAGGTTGTGACTTAGTATTTTTCAAACCTCAGAATACATCTCGTTAGTGGGTCACGAAATCAGTATGTATGGGTTGGGCTAGACTATTTTTTGTATTCTTAATTTGGGACATTTTTCATGTATTATTTGTTATTTGATCATATCAATATCATTTTGATACTTATTGCATCATCGACTATACAAGTATTATGTTGTGAATTTTTCAATTTGCTTATATACGTGCAGTTTCACACATCTGTGTATTGTGTGTGCATACCAGAATGTAATGTAAAATATATTTCTTACCATAGGTCATGGTAAAAACAAGTTTGACTTTCTTTATGCAAAGAATACTTGAACATTAATTTATTAGTGGTTTGAATAAACAGTTCTAAAAATAGACTGTATTATTTAGTTTAAACAGTGCCACTACAAACTCATTTACACTCTTATTATGTGTACTTGGCCCAGCCCAATGCTGTGCAGCTGGCATAAGAACCACCCGGGGAATGTTTCCAAAGCCTGTGTTCTAAGGCTCTACCTAGCTCAGTAGGTCTGGGGTGATTTCCAGGAATCCGTAGTTTTAAAAACAAGTACCTCAGGTGACTCTGACATATTGCTTGGGTAGTACATCACTAGTGCAGGAAATAATTTCTTTGGTTTATGGGGGGCGATGATAAAGTAAACATTATCTTGGTGCCCTTCCAAATTTTTTTTAAGTTGATTTGCGAATGTCCAAGTTAATAAGCTTCAACTCTAAAAGTGATGCCATTTACAGATAAATGAAGCAAAACCTGAAGAGAAGGACTTAGGTTTAAGACCAAAGACTTGAGACCAAGGACTCTAGTTATGCCCAGGGAATTTTGCAAACCTGCCCACAATCTCTACCCCTTGATA
Organism: Mandrillus leucophaeus; assembly: GCF_000951045.1. NCBI lineage: Eukaryota > Metazoa > Chordata > Mammalia > Primates > Cercopithecidae > Mandrillus > Mandrillus leucophaeus. The sequence continues at coordinate 2,275,734 of NW_012107853.1, read as the reverse complement.
AATCTTTTCACGTTTTACTTTAGCCAACACATTTTCAGTTAGTTTGCATTTTGAATGATTTATATTTTTTCATAAGTTTCATGGGAGAGAAAGATAGATGATGGAAGAGAAACAGGAAAGAGTATAAAACAGCAGTTTGTGCAGACAATGTGATGCAAGTAAATTTGAAAAGCATTGTAGAAAAATGCCGAAAAACCCAACCAGGCTGTAAATGATAAACTGTGATCTTTCTGTATTTCTAAATCTACATCTGTTAAAAGTTGTTTTCTTACTGAAGCCTAACATTGGCTATCACGGGCTTTCATTTAGTTTTCTTTTTTCTTCCTCCTTCCCTCTCCTCCGTCCCTCCC
>NW_012107853.1:2228565-2274893 GCF_000951045.1 Mandrillus leucophaeus | reverse complement strand
ACATCACACACCGGGGCCTATCATGGGGAGGGGGAAGGGGGGAGGGATGGCATTGGATTATACCTGATGTAAATGACGAGTTGATGGGTGCTGACGAGTTGATGGGAGCCACACACCAACATGGCACATGTATACATATGTAACAAACCTGCACGTTATGCACATGTACCTTAGAACTTAAAGTATAATAAAAATAAATAAATAAATAAAATAAAATAAAATAAAAAGATTTGTGGGCCAGGTACAGTGACTCAAGCCTATAATCCTAGCACATTGGGAGGCCGAGATGGGTGGGTCACCTGAGGTCAGAAGTTCGAGATCAGCCTGGCCAACATGGTGAAACTCCATCTCTACTAAAAATACAAAAAAATTAGCTGGGTGTGGTGGTGCGTGCATGTAACCCCAGCTACTTGGGAGGCTGAGGCAGGAGAATCACTTGCACCTGAGAGGCAGAGGTTGCAATGAGCCAAGATTGTGCCACTGCAGTCCAGTCTGGGTGACAGAGGGAGACTCCGTTTCAAAAAAAAAAAGATTTGTGGTCAGGGTAGTTGGTCTGGATGGAGTTTTTTAGGCTAAAAATTAAGTAGGGTTCTAGAGGAGATGAGTAACATCAGAAGGGGTACTGCCTATTTTACAGAAATGACTCACAATGAGAAAAGGTAAAGAACATCAGGAGAAAGCCGAAATCATTTATTATAGTGTTATGTCTACAATCTATGGCCAGAGTCATTTCAAAATAACATTTCAAATAATACTAATTACGTATCTAGTCGATGTCTGCATTGATACAAGAAAACCAATAATCTTAATAACATTCCTACTTGCTGCTAATCTGCAGTGAATTTTTATTAGGCATGTGCTTTGGATCGTATACTGTTCTTAGGATGCGGTGGTAAATAAGATGAGCAAGGTCTCTGTCGGCGTGGCATTTACTGTCTAAGTGGGGAGACTGATAACGGACAGTCAAGATAGCAGCAGATAATGGTGACCACTTTGAAGATGACAAAATAGGATAATGCGATAGAGTGTTGGGGAGTCATTAGGGAAACCTTCTGCCCGGGGGACAATGTCATAGTGAGGACAATACCACAAATGAAGACTGGGCAGAAGGAGCTGTGTAAAAGCAGCTGTCACATTAGTCAGGCTTCCCACTTCCTTGTTTAATTTATCCAGTAAATACTTGCAGGGTGTAACATTTGGCATGGTCCAGCTGTTGGGGCAACTTTCAACACGGCAGGGTGAGAAGGCATTAAATAAATAGTCATTTGAACACTCTTGCAAACAGTGCGAGTGAGATGTGGATGATGCGCTTAGAGGTTAGAACTCAGGAACCCAGTTGACACTGAAGGATTAGTGAGATTTCAAATGAAGTTAAGAGTTTAACAAATGAGCAAATGGATTTTAGGTAATGGGTGCCAGATTCCTCACTGTCAGAGAAAAAAGTTATCAATAAGTAACTTTTTTAAGTGGATGAAAGCTAGAATAAACCCCGTGGTGCTGGATTCATGCCAGGACAAGAGACAGTATTAACTCATGTTTGTGTATAGATATATATATGTATGCACACATACCTACAGATAGATACAGATATGTGTCCATACATGGGTTCGCTTTTTACATATGTTCTAGCTCAGTTTGCTGAGGTGGTCTAGAAGCAATGACACCTCAGTAGCAAGGAGTACAGCCAGTATCCAGATCTTGGTTTCTATTAATATATATCATTCTCCAATGAAAGGAACTACAGCTCCTTGGAGACATGTCTGCTGATAGGGCTGGGGCAAGATGAGCTTGGAGTATAATGTACTGCCAGAAAGCCTGAAAGCACTAAAAGATTTAAAAAGAAAGAAAGGAAGAAAAGAAGAAAGGGAAGGAGGGCAGTAGGAAAGAAGAAAACTAGAGACATGTTAAAAGGACACGGGTCAATCTGAAAGATCTTCCAATGGCCAAAATTGAAGCACTCTGAGCAAGAAAGAAATAACATAGTATTGAATTATAACCCAAAGTCTAAAAAATATATACATGGAAATCCATATTGATATAAATAAATATAAGGTGGGGAAGGGGCCTATCTTTCTTACAGAAGCATTCCAAATAATATACATACACATCCTCTTCAGGAGATGGAGCTTAATTCCCCTCCTCTTGTGGCTTGAACCTAGTGACTGCCTTCTAAAAAATAGAATATGAACATGGAACTGTTGTAACTTTACGGTGGTGAAAGCTGGAAATCAATACCTTAACCATGTAAGTGATCAACGTTAACATTGCGAGTGGTAAGTCGTGCTGAGACCATATGTATTCATCTGTTCTCACCCTGCTAATAAAGACATACCTGAGAATGGGTAATTTATAACAGAAAGAGGTTTAATGGACTCACAGTTCCACATGGCTGTGGGTATCTCACAATCATGAAGGAAGGTGAATGAGGAGCAAAGTCATGTTTTACATGGCGGCAGGCAAGAGAGCTTGTGTAGGGGGACTCCCTTTTATAAAACCATCAGATCTCATGAGACATTCCTTATCACCAGAACAGCATAAGAAAGACCCACCCCCATGAATCAGTTACTTCCTACAGGGTCTCTCCTACTACACGTGGGAATTATGGGAGATACAATTCAAGATGAGATTTGGGTGGGGACATAGCCAAACCATGTCACCACATATCTGCAGATATGTGATAAGAAGGCACTTCTCTTGTGATAGTCATTCCCCAAACCTATAACTCTAGTCTAATAATGTGGAAAACATCAGATAAATCCAAATTGAGGGACATTCTATAAAATCCCTCATTAGTACTTTTAAGAACTGTCAGGGTTATGAAAAACAAAGAAATGCAATGTGGTATCTTCAAGCAGAAATAGAATATGAATGGGAAAACTGGTGAAATAGCAATGAAGTCTATGGCTTAGTTAACAGTGAGGGTAAAAAATCAAGAAAAAAACCCCAAAAGATTAAGAAGGAGAGGCATCTTAGAAAGTGGATAATACCATATTTCCTTTCAAAAGGAAACTGACCTCCAGCAGATACTTGCAAGTTGTTAGGGGGCTGAACCACCCTTATGTTCTATTTACCCACGGAATATGCCAGCCTTTGGAATAGAGATCGGGCAGAGGCAGGCTGCTCCTCAGAATACTCAGGGGGCCTCTGAGTCTGCCTTGTACAGGTGTAAGACAAGTCCCTAGGCCAAGCTCACTGTTACCGAGCTACACAGGGAAGGACATGAAGTTTTAATGCATGTGAGCGGTGTGTGACAGTGTGTATCTGGAAATGAGGAGTTCTGGGCTGATGAGCTGCTGCGTCCAGCCCTGCTGAGTCTTTCCTATTCAATATCTTCCTGCATACACAGACACCACAGGGCTGTACTTATTTGCAAATAAATAGCCTAATGTTATTTAGCCCTTCCTGTTTGCCTGTTCATTTCTCTCTTTGCAAATAAGCGAATAGCTCCTACAGGGCAGGAAAAGTATACATACAGCCTTGGATCTCCTTTAATATGGAGAAACCAGTGCCTGTGAATTTCCTGACCACACCCATAGTCTTGGCTTCAGCAAGTTGACCACTAGCTAGATTTTTCTAAGATCAACATTTTTCTCTCTGAGTTTATTAAAATACAAAAGTGCATTATGTTATTTATATTTAAAATAGTACATTGGAGAAATTGGAACTTTAAAGACAAGAGCCTTGTTGAGGGTCACAGAGGGAGTCCACAAATGAGTAAGGAACACATTTCCTGAATGCTGAATCCACTCTCCAAACCCCTACTCCACCTTTCTTTGCATTTGTAGGTGAAGATTATCCATCTTTCCTGGGGTTTCTATGACTTGCTTTTCCCAGTGGCTTTTCAAAGATACATGTTCAGTAGGAAGAGATTATATGTTTCAGGTCCCCAGCCCTATGGTAGGGCTCCTTGGGTGTCAAATGCTATTAGATGCAACAATAATAATAATGATGACGATGGTGCTGGTGGTGGTAATGATGATGGTGATAATGGAGCCCACAGAACTTTGTTACAAAGCCATTGCTGTTATTATTATCACATAGGCTACAGCACAAAGAATGATTTCAAGGGCTGCAGCCCAGGAAGAATTTCATTCCCTTCCCACTTTGAGGAGCCAGAGAGAAGCCTAACAAAAAGATGTTGAAAGCAACCCCTCCATGTGGTCCCACATCACAATACAGGCTGCAGAGCTCTAAAAGGAAGTCATCTCAGCAATTTGTCACTGTCATCATGTCTCCATGGCCAGTGTAGCGCTTGATCATTTGCAAAGCTCTTAAGGCTGCAGGGCAGAAATGAAGGAAGGGGCAAAGGGAATGGCCATACTCAGGAAAAGCTGGAGGTTCAAGACTCCAGATTGAGATCTAACAATAGTTGTAGAGTTTTCAGCAATAACTACAACTTCTCTTCCTATCTGTTTTGTGAGGGTACTTTGTTATTCTGTGATAACAAGAACCGCCCTAAATCTCACTCATGCTGCAGGTCCACTGTGTGCCATCAGGGGACTCTGCTCCATTTCATCCTCACCCCCAGATCTGGGCTGATGGGGGGTCCACCATCTGGAACATCTCTAGATGAAGAAGTAGAGAGATGAGAAGACACCAAGAAGTGCGCACTGGCTCATAAATGTTTTGATGAAAACATCTGCAGCTGACACACGTTACTTCTGCATGCGTGGTACTGGCCACTGTACCTGGCTTCATGTGGTGGGGAAGTGCTGTCTCTACTATGGCAGATGGAGAGAAGAACAGCAAATGTCCTCTTATCCTGTGTGTGTGAGACAGGTAGTGCAATAGGCAAGCTGGGGTGCAGATACCGCATGTTGAATTGGCACCCAGTCTTAGAACGTTTCTACTTTGGCTCCTTTTCTACAGAGTCTGGAAAACTAAACAATGGACTTTCCAGCGAATCTTGTATCACAGGTTGCCAAATGCAGGTTCTGGAGACATAAAATGTAGGCAGCAGTATGATGGGTGGGCATCTCTTGCTTAAGAAAGACAAAGGCTGGGAGGCTGAGGCGGGCGGATCATGAGGTCAGGAGATCGAGACCATCCTGGTGAACACGGTGAAACCCCATCTCTACTAAAAATCATGCCTGTAGTCCCAGCTACTTGGGAGACTGAGGTAGGAGGATGGCCTGAGCCTGGGGAGGTTGATGTTGCAGTGAGCCAAGATTGCGCCACTGCACTCCAGCCTGGGTGACAGAGCGAGACTCTGTCTCAAAAAAAAAAAAAAAAAGAGAAAGACAAAGGCTCAGGAGGAGAAGAGTCCTTACTTGTCCATTTGTTCTTGTAGGAAACACGGATGCCACACCTGAAAGGCAGTAGTCATTTTGGTAATCACCCGAGGCAAGATCAGAAAAAAACTAAAAGAATTGCAGAGATGCTGACGTTGATAACTTCAAGCTGCTGAACCAAGGTCAATAGCCGCTTCTCTCTAGATTTCTTGTAATGTGATACAAAGAAACCCATGTGTTCTGTTACTTGGAGTAAAATGTATTCCTAACCGTTAGAGAAGCAGGAAGAACTGGAGATCACAAGGCTGTCATTTAGCAGATTAGAAAACTGAGGCCTAAGAAGTTAAATGACATACACAAGTCTCCCAGAAAAATGAGCAGACATGCTGGTCTAGGGACTGGAAATATGTGGTTCTTTGATGGCACTTGTTTTTGTTGCTATTGTTGTTGTTTTGTTTTGTTTTACTTTCTCTGGGTCCAAACCAACTCTGCCATAACACTGACAGACACATTTTACGTAATTTTTGCATTAATTTTCCCATCCCTAATCTCTGTAGCCCGTTCTAGCCTTCCCCTCACACCAGAATCTTTCCAATCAGATTGAAAATCCACCTACAGAAGAAACACCATCTTCCCAGTCAGAAACCAAGCCAGCTATGGCTACCTTCCCATCAGGCAAACGTGATCAGTCTGAGACAGGATGTGTCGTATCCCCTGAGAAGTTTTCCACTTTCAAATTACCACTCGGATGTCAAGGGCAAGAAGAAAAGGCATCTGAAGTCAGCGTGCTGAGGTGTAGCTCTGCCACGACAGCGCATGCAATATAGCGGGGAATCATAATTGATTTCTAATGGCAGAGAACATTTAACCCGGCGGCGCGCAGAGAGAGGAACGGATCGAGGAGGAGAAAAGAAGCTGAGCTCCAACTCCCACTTAAAAACTTCTTGAAGTCTAAATTAATTTGGTCCTATCTCACTTACAGGGAAAGTATCTATTTCACTTGCAGCTAAAGTGAGCGTTTGCTTAACCTCTTGGGGGATAGGCTATAGCTGCACGTAGACCTTTGCAAGAAGTGGCACGGTTATCCAATTTCCCTCTAATTGCTCTAACAAGGATGAATTAGGACTTTCATCAGCAGGACTGAGTGATCAGTTTGGAGTCAGCCATGGGCGGTGAAGCTGGTTATTAAACAAAACTACAGTGTTAACTCCTAATAATACACAGTGAGGGCAAATTAAGCAGAAGACAAATATGCCACACTGGTGACACTGGAGAATATGTTCTCTCGACTTTATATTTTAAAGTGTTGCTATTATTAGTGCCGTCTAAGTTCATTTCTAAGGCATAATAGGGAAGTAAATGTTCACTTGAGCTTTCTATGTCGTTAAAAAGAAACCATCTGACAAGGGAACACGGTATACTGTTTAAATGCCCACTCGGACTAGGCTCCACTTTGAGATACATTAATTATTCCAATAACATCGCCTTAGGAGAGCGGACAGAAAGCCTGGACAACACTGTAGTCCCCTGATAATTGTTGCTGGCTGAGGAGGACTGTGGCTACCACTGGCTTTGCTGTCTTTGCTCAAAATGTCACTGTGCTTATCCAAGGTAGCATAAAATAAAACACTTCTATTTCCACCCAGTTTATCTCCAGCTATACTACCCTGCCACTGACTCCCTTTCGCAAGTATAAGTTACAGCAGACATGCTGACTCTGGAAAGACAGGGCTATTGAAAATGCAATTTGAGTTAAATAAATTGATCATATATCATGAGAGTGGAGGAGGAGAGAGAGGACTATTTTCGCGTCTCATCAAAACCTCAGAAGCCTATTCTGGTAGAACCTTGTTAATTTGCAGTAAGGGCTAGGATCGACTTGACTAATTACTGAGCAGTGAGCAGCCTGGATTAGAGGCTATAGGAGCAAACACAATTTAGTAAGCTGGGATCGTGCATCAAACAAATGGACTTTATTGTACAATTAAAAACCTACTTGAACACTGCCTGGAATGAAATCCAATCGCGGAATAAGTGCTTTCGCAATAACACTTTCCAGGGTGTGGTCTCGTGACGAGCACGGTGCCCTTGAAAGCCAGAGTCTCTGCAGGCTAGACTTGGCCCAAGCATTGAATCCCTGTTGACCTTCCAAAAATGACATACCTCTTTGAGGCCCTTCCATTTTACTCACTGAGGGAGAGCAAGTGGGTGTAAACCCTTTTTTCTCCCTACTAGCTCTACAGTCATCATGAGTAAACGTAGGGAGAACATTTTGAATTTAGCTAAGTTGAGTATATGCAGAAGCCCATCCTCAGAGCATCTGTTTTCTTTCCCTCTTTTTATTTTTTATAGTCCCAGGGAAATCAGGATTATAGTTGTTTGACTGTTTCAGACACACCTGCTGGTCATTCACCACCTGAACCCACAATCGGGTATTTGGACTCAGCAGTGAGTCCTGCCATGGAGGCAGCTCTGATGCGACCGGCAGAGGATTAGCACTTCAGGTGGGAAGAAGCAGCAGGAAAGAATGAAAATCTTAAGTAGCAAAGATCTTGTTTTCATCTCCAGAACTCCAGTAATAATGGCCAGTGGCAAGGCTCTCGCTGGTACCAATGTCTTGAATTGCTTTCCCCAAAAACTTTTCAGCCAGATTTCAGCACTGGCTTTCTGCTTTCTCCTCCACCTGCTTGCCCCATTTTTGTATACCCACCAGGCTGGGGGAACGTCAAGAGCTAGGCTGTACTGCACACACGGTCACTTACTGGGCCCTGCTCGTTTGCTTGTGTGTTGAGCTCTCAAACTCCAGAATTGTGCTGGGCCAAGGACAGGCAGTGAGCACCACAGTTAAGCTTCCTGGGGGTGCGTGCCGCCTCCTCTGACCTCCCTGGATACCTATTTAAGCACCGTGGGAAGCTGTCGGGCTGTAGGGGTGTGGTAAATAGAATAAAGTTATGCATCCACATGACTTTGCAGAGCAAAGTAGATGTTCTCTCTCTACTGACTTCAGGTTTTGTTATGTGCCAAGCTTTGCCCAGCGGCATAGGATGTGACATGGCACAGGCTTTCGATGTACTTGATGGTGTGGTCTGACCTCTTGCTTTCCTGCTATTCGCACAGGAAGAGCCTGCTCCAGGTGGCTGCTGCTTCTTTATCCTGGGTCCCAGGTTGAGAGATCTGTGGAGCAGACCTGAACTCAGCCCAGCTGATTTTCAAACCCAAGTCAGGAAAATCACTGTTGTGCTTGTGAGCCAGGGAAGCTTTGGGCATATTCATTATATACCATTAGAACAACAAACCAACCACCAAAACACCTGACTAACACAGGAGGATCCCAAATAAATCAGATCTATAAACCCTGCACTCAAAGAACTTGGACATGAGCTAGGGAAATAAAGCCAATACACTCAATGAAAAACATATGAGATAAAACATGGTAAGTACCCCAAGAGAAGTAATATTAATAAAAGTTTCCTTCCAGCGTGAGAGTGGGGATGAAGCGGGAGGGAGGAGCAGAAAGAATGCTTCATGGTGGATGTGGTATTTGTGCTGGATCTTAAAGCGCTGTGAATCTTGAAGCTCTCATGGAGGGATGAAAACACGTGAAAGGCGAGGAATGCATGCACCTGTAGTTCTAGCTACTCAAGAGGCTGAGGTAGGAGGATGGCCTGAGTCCAGGAGTTCAAGACCAGCCTGGACAACATAGGGAGAACCCATTTCTACAAAAACAGCCTGGACAACATAGGGAGAACCCATTTCTACAAAAAGTGAACGACAACAAAAAAGCCAGGCATGGTGGCACCTGCCTGTATTCCAAGCTACTCTGGAGGCTGAGGTGGGAGGATCACTTGAGCCCAGAAGTTCAAGGTTGCAGTGAACTATGATCGCACCACTGCACTCCAGCATGGGTGACAGAGTAAAGTGCTGTCCTTAAAAAAAAAAAAAAAAAAGGGAAAAAAAGGAAAGGCAAGGAATAGCATCTCTGGCACCCTGGTGGAGGGAACAGCATGCATGCAGGGAAAGTCAACAAGTGTAAGGGGTAGGGAATCCCTGAGAAGGATAGTGACTACCAGCTCCATTTTGATGATCTCAAAAGGCAATGGTTAGCCTATTGCTTTCTATTCATGGATGCATACCTCCCTAGCCATTCAGATTTCCTAAATTATTTCCCAAATTTGAGCCTGAATCTTGCTGAATTGGAGAAGTGGGACAGACACGGTACATTTTGAAACCTAGCCATTATATCTGTAAAGAGAAGTACGTTTCTCCCTTCCACTTTGTTCAGTGTATGGAATATGAAATTCATCTCCAAAAGCCCCAGAGATGACTCTATCGACTGTCCTTTAAATAGAATTAAAATTGACTCAAGACATATCTGCGAATCTATTGAATTACATAGTCCACAACTGAGCTGCAGCTGGTCTTGCAGGAGGAAATTAAACAGACGAGGAGAGAAATAAAGTGGACAGACTGCCACTGGATGCTGAGGTTTCTTGGAGAGGGCACGGAAGGAACAGGTTGTGTCAAATGTGAAACTTGTATCATACCATGAGATTTTTAGCTGATCCACTGAACTGATGGGGCCAGGTAATTTTCTTCATTTATGTGAGGAAACACAGCATTTGGGGTTTTGTTTTCTTCCTCCCTGACTTCAGGAAGGTGTGGAGTTTTGAATGGAAAATTCCAATATTCCATTTGTGTCATTGCACACTTACCATGTGCTGTTTCCTATTCAAGGACTGGAGACAAAGTAAGCCCGAGGTGCTCTCCGTTATCATTCATTTATTTATTGCTCCAATCAGCATCTTTTCTTACACCTTCCCACTTACCACCAACAGACATTTCTCCAACACTGTACTCCTGCTCAGTGCTGACCAGTCCTCTAGGCTTTGGAGTTGCTGGTACAGCAAATGCCCCATCTGAGAAGAGCTCAGCCTCCAGAGTCAGACGCAGGCCTGGACTTGGACGCCCTGCATTTTATAATAGAGTAATGATGGCTTTTAGCCCCTTGCATTGAATCCGGCCTGTCCCTTCCAGAGACTAATAGCACGGTGGAGAGGTGACAAGTCTGCCCCAAATATCCTTTGCCACAAGAGTGGTGACTCTGCTCTGAGACAGGATGAGGACTCTACCTTATAATTTATTGCCATGTAGAAAACCAACAACTTTCTTTTTATAGTTACTTTTTTACTCTTAGAATAAAGAGTGGCAATCACAATAAACAAAGATTGATATTGGGGTTGAAGGGTGGGATGGGGGCAGTTTTAGCCTGTGAAGGAGCAACTATGGACTCTCTGGGTTTGTTTTCATTTGTAGAGAGAGGGGGAACACTTTAAAAAAAACTGAGAGAGGGCTCAGTTTAAACTCTCTGCACACCACACCACAACTCTCACAGACTTTTCTTCTGAATTTGTTCATTCAATTCACAAATATTTGTGGAATGCTTCTGGTGAGTCAGGCACTGTTTCAGGCATTGAGTATTAAGTAACGAACAAATCTGTGATCACAACCTTGACGTCATGAAGCTTACGGCAGCAAGTGACAGATACTAAGCAAGCAATTGATTAAATAGATTGTTAATTACAACTCTAATAAGTGCTTTCATGATCTGATTTATGCAAGAACAGGTAGAAATTCATATGGTGTCTGCATTTTGTGCTTTTAGCTCCAAAACGACCCCAACTTAGGTAATAGGACTGTGTTTCCCACGAACAGGACTTTGTGGGCATCACGCTTCCTTGGAAGGGGCTCTAACGTTAGCTTTTTAGATTCGGTAGATTTCATTGCAGGCCTAGGTATATTAGGGTGACCTGGTTTTCCCAGGTCTGAGAGGTTTCTCAGGACATAGAACTTTTAGTACTAAAACTGGAACACTGAGACAGTTGGTCACCCTAGCATGCTGTGTGTGCGTGTGCATGTATACGTGTTTATGCATACAATGAAAAGTCTCATGCATACGTTGGGAAGTGGTCAAACGAAGCTTACTTCCAGCTGTAAATGTCCCTGCTTCCTTACAAGTACTTGAAGAGTCTGTATATTCCGTAGGCTGGTTGGGAGAGCATCTCTGTAGCTTTTAGTGTGTAAGGTTGAGGGTTGGGTATGGTCTGCATCCACAGTGGATGTGTGGTATCCAGTGTATGTGACATAAAACACAGCCCCTCCCCATCATTTTCTGTGAATTGCGATTGAATGTAATTTCTATGGGAGCTTTGAGCCTGATGCTAAACAGTTTAGCTGCCTTTGTGCCTTACTAATCTACTGTACTTGATTGCAAACGGGCTGCCATTAGCCTTGTTTTTAGAGCTGGAAAATCTGTGTAATTGCTTAGTAATTTATTTTAAACTTTTGAATGGCGTGTATGCATGTGTGACTGTTCAGCGCCCATCTATCTATAGGCCATCTAATGGGTTCCAACGGGAGCGTGCACAGCATACTTCCAGCCTGGCGACTTGCAAACTCATCAGTGCTTCAGGCGTGAGTGGCATTTTAAAGGACCTTTACCATCAGCAGAATTAGCATGCACTATCCCTCTGGAGCCTGTTAACTTTTCGATTCTGACCCCCATGGTGAAAAACAAACACATGTAGTTTATTTGGAAAAAAATGTCTTCAGGGCATTTGTGCTACTCTTGGTTTTGCTTTATAGGACAGATACTTTTTTGTTTTTATCAAGTCTCCAAATAGCAGTGGCCAAAACTAATATAGGTCACTCTCATCCAGGAGGATAAGAATCATGGCAGCACTGACCTGCTATCTCTGCCAGGGCACTTAACAATAGCCCTTGGGTTTCTGTCACCCAGCTTCCGCAGCTTTGGTCCTCTGCTGATGTCCTCCTGTATGTGATCACAAATCTATAGCTGGTTCCAACTGATGAGGAATGAATATAATTTGTGAAGATCAAACATTGCAGGAGTATGCTTAGCTTTTAAAAACAAATTATTTCCGAGAATGCTAAGGCCAGGAGTGGGGACTATGCTTTACTGGACTGGGACTTCCTGGTACTACTTAGAACGTCACTCAATTTCCATTTTTTTCCAGTTGGGCTGTGGCTCATGCCTGTAATTCCAATACTTTGGGAGGCTGAAGTGGGAGCATCACTTGAGCCCAGGAGTTGGAGACCAGCCTAGACAACATAGTGGGATCCAGTCTCTACAAAAAATAAAAAAGAAATTAGCTGGGCATGGTCGCACGCACTTGTGTCCCAGCTACTCTAGAGACTGAGGTGGGAGGTTCACTTGAACCCACGAGGTCAAGGCTCAGACACAGGGAGTGTGTGCAGTGAGCTGTGATTGCACCACTGCACTCGAACCTCTGCAATAGAGTGAGATTCTGTGTCAAAAAAAAAAAAATCACTTTCTCCTGCCAACTCACAATGCATCTTCCTCCTCTGAATTCCTAAAGTGATTGTGCTACTTACTGAGAACATTTTCACATAGTACCTTGTGTCAACTCTATTTAACTACTGGAATCTATGCCATACCTCAGAGCCAGAGTGATTCTAAAACTGCTTGTCACCTGCCCTACCCTCAGTCTTCTTGAGCACTAGGGTCATCCTATGTATAACAGACCTGGGCCTGATGCATGTCAGTTTCATTTCTAACTTTTCATTCTGTTATTCATACTTCCTTGAGTGATGAAATGATGGAGGTGAGGGGACTTATCAGATGGCAAATTTAAAATAGTTTTGGAATCTCTTACTTACCCTGGGACAAATTCTTTACAGAATATATTTTCTCTACAACCTTCTATGGCATTAAAAAATATAAGTTACCACCAAGCTATGATTGTATAGAATCTTTGTTATCCCAGAATTCATTAGTACACTAACCAAGATGGGACTTACACATGATATCTTAGAGATTTTTGCACAGATTATAACGAAACACTCTTTCATGATTTAGTATTTTTGAATGCATTTTATCAATAATTTTATTCCTTTTCCCCTTCAAGCCCCAGTGCCCCATCTGGCCTTTAGTGGAGAGAAACAGGGCTAAGATTACAATGCATCCAGATTTATATCCAAACGCAATCTAGTTGCATTTGGAGCTCCAGAGAGTCAGTCAAGGCTATTATTGGCTGCCAGGATTTTTAGAAAATACATAAATCTCCCTTTGTGCCATAAATACATTTCTGCATTCAGAGCTCAGAGAGAGACCTCATTATACCACATCCTGAGAGAGGGAGAGGCACATCTCATTCCGAGTGACAGGTGACATGTTCTCTGGAAACATGCAAAAAGATTGCAAGCTAATTTAATTCCTTTCTCATTTTTAACCACAGTTGAAGTAATTGCAGCTGTGCAAATGATGCTCCGTAACCTGGAACACAGGAGCTTGGGCTAGGTTATGTCTAAAGTGCAGGTTGACTTTGTGACCAAACCTCAGTGGCATAGGCCTTTGACAACATGTCCGTCTTTGCAAATGGCCTACTGATTCGTGGATGAAAGTTTGCTTACGAATAAATGAGAGCAAGATTTATAAAAGTAAAATTATTCAGCATTGAGGTTCTCAATTATTGGCTGCATATTAGAACCACCTAGTAGACTTTAAAAACTACTGAGAAGCTTGGGCCTCAACCCCATGGGTTGTGTTTTAATTGGTCCAAGGTGGGCCTTGCATTGGTGTTTGTTGTGTGCTCCTTGAGTGATTCTAATGAGCATCTAGGCTTGAGAACCAGTGATTTAGCAAAGTGGTTCTCAAATTTATCATGCGTGAGAATTCTCTGGAGGGTTTGGTAAAACATAGATGGCTGGACCTTACTTCTGGAGATTTTGACCCTGTACATATGTAGTGGGGTCTGAGAATTTGTGTTTCTGGCAGGTTTCTGAGTGATGATACTGCTGCAAGTCTAGGAGTCATACTTTGAGAACCATTGATGTGGTGGGTTAGGAATTGAGGCAGTCATTCCGGTGCACATTTGGGCTGAATTATAAATTAACTTGATAATTCCCTGCTTTCCACTTTATGTTAACCTGTTTTAGTAGTAATAATGCTAATCAAATAATTAGTCATTTTCCTAAAAATGGACCTCTGGAACATGTCTTCCCACTCTAAATATCAAAACAAAATTTCAATCTTCCAAATGTCTCTATTTGGTTATGAGTTAGAAAATGAAGATGGCAAATCCTGTGCTCTTGGGAAAATGTATACATGAATTTCTCATAAAAGATGATAATGCTGAAATGCCAAAAACAGTCTTTCTGCCTTACCTAGAGCTGAAGGGATATCCCTGGAGAAGAAGATAATTTTCGAAGACCTGAGGTCAATTCCTTTTGATCCTTCAGAAAACCTTAGCATCAAGCATTTAATAAGTTGAAAGAAATCTTTCTAAACTAGAGAGTCTTCTAAGTCAGGGTCTTCCTCATCTTACATGATGTCTGCCCTCTCTACCTGTTCCCATTCAGGGATCTGTGTATCAGAGTCATGACAGTCAGGGGAGCTGTTTCGTGTCTTAGGGGCTCTTAATATCTGTTTAAAGTCCCTCTAGCACTCTTAATGCTGCCTAGCAGCAGGGCCCTCCAATAATAGACATCCTTTAGCTCAAAATCATAGCTCTGATCCGTGTTGTAATGGTTTCAGTAACTGGAGTCCAGGGACTATGACTCTAGGATATTTTGGAATAAAGTAGTAGGACTCCCTCTACCTGTACGTACCAAAAGAAATTAAATAGGAAAAAAATAAACCTGCATTTGCAAACCATTATAGGATATCTGGGAACTGAGTCTCAGTTTAAAACACATTGATTATTCTTGAGTTTCTTGACCTACTTTGCATCGGAGTAACAAAAATCATAGCAAAGAGGGCATGTTCTTTGATATTGAAGTTGTGTTTCTTGTGATCATCTGTGGTGCTCTCTCACATCCATTCAAGGGGCAGGAAGATGGACTTGAAATAACTGGGTAGCCTCATTTGGGGCTGAATGATTCACAGCCAAAATCAGATTGATCGTTAGCCACCAAACATCAGGAGGGGGAGGTTAGGCACCAGGAAGCATCTCAGGTCATTGGTTTTGTCCTCTGTGTACATCTTTAGGGCAGTGACAGAGGCCCAGGCTGCTTACGGCCAGTATTGTCCCTAGATGCAGGTAAGACAGACCTCTGTGGGGCTCCACACTTCACAGCAGCACTTCTTTTTATATTTCTCTGGAATTTATTTATTTATTTTTTAAAATTTGTCTTTCAATAGTTTTCGGGGTACAGGTGGTTTTTGGTTACATGGATAAGTTCTTTAGTGGTGATTTCTGAGATTTTAGTGCACCTGTCACCTGAGCAGTGTACACCGTCCACAAAATATAGTCTTTTATCCCTCACTCCACTCCCAGCTTCACTCCCACAAGTCCCCAAAGTCCATTATATCATTCTTATACCTTTGTGTCCTCATAGCTTAGCTCCCACTTAGAAGTGAGAACATACGATGTTTGGTTTTCCATTCCTGGCCTACTTCACTTACAATAGTAGTCTCTAATTCCATCCATGTTGCTGTGAATGCCATTATTCATTCCTTTTTATGGCTGAGTAGTATTCCGTGGTGTATATATACCACATTTTCTTTATCTACTCATTGGTTGACGGGTACTTGGGTTGGTTCCATGTCTTTGCAATTGCAAATAGCAGAACAGCACTTATTAACCATCATTGTACACTGAATTCACCTGGGGATTTTGTTAAAAATGTAAGTTCTGAATCTCTCGGGTGATGTGAATGATGCTAATCTATGGACTACTTTTTGAGGAGGTAGCGAGTCCTACTTCTCTTTGTGGAGCAAGGAGTCTGTGGGGCAAGGGACTGAGCATACCCTGAGCCTGTACCCCTCTTTATAGATTTTTCTATGGGTACTGAGGATTTGAAAAGTCTCTGCTCAGCAGCCTTTTAGCCCACTTACTGCACCTGAAAAGGCCTCTTCCTTGGTGTGTCTTTTGAGGATGTACTATGCCGCTGATCTGCACACTGCTAGGCCTGCTGGTGACCAAGGAAGGCTTTAGGCAGTGAGTGTGAATGGAACTTTGGTGTGTAGGCTAGGGGAGCCATAGACTTGTGCACGAGGTGCTTCATGTGGATCAAAGCCAGAGGTACGAAGAGAAGGGGTATGGGCTAGGTGCCAGCTCTCCCTCAGTGCCAGGTTGCAACAGTGGACTCAGAGAAGTCCCACAATTCTAAGTTTGAATCTGACATTTCAGGTCACTGTAAATTATGTTTATTAAGGTACCAGAAAGAAACAGATTTTAACTAATTGTTCATTATTTTGTTTAAAGCTTTTAAATATTGAGACATATATGTGGTTCTCTTCTTGCATAGGGCCCCAAAATACTTAGAGTAAGTCTACTTCTGGCTGGTATATGTGTGTGTGTGTGTGTTTGTGTGTGTGTGTGTGTGTGTTTGTGTGTGTGTGTGTTTGTGTGTGTGTGTTTGTGTGTGTGTGTGTGTGTGTGTGTGTGAAGTTGACATATATCCAACTATCCAACTGGTATTTTCCAATTCAAGAAACTAAAGTAAATCCAACTGGTATTTTCTAACCTGCATACACATCTCACATTCATTGGTAAAATGTAAGCTCATATTATTTTTTCCCTCTTCAAAATTATCCTTCTTAATTGGTCTTTAAGACTCTTATCTGAGTCACTGGCTTAAGATAACAGACTTTCTTTGTTCTTCTAAACCTCATTCTTTATTAGCTTTGTTTATTTCATATTCAGAAATTTGAATCATGTGTAGGCACAACACAAACCCAAGTTAAAACAACTGCAAAGGAAAAGTAAATCCAGGTCCTTCTGTTCTTTTTAGGGAGACAGAGAGAGAGGGAGGGAGGCAGAGAGAGAGAGAGAGAGAGAGAGAGAGAGAGAGACCATTACAGGTTAAAGAACCACTGTACTCTGGTTATCTGTGTTTGCAATGCTAAGCAAGTATGCATAGCAAATAGAAGAGCTGACAAACCATTATGAACAAGGTAGTGGAAAGACCAGGCAGAAAACAGCTGAGAAATACCAGTGGACCATGTTGAGATATATCCCAAACACTTAGGAATATGTCTTGTTCATCCTTGGTGCACAGATCTTGTGACCATTTTAAACAGGTTTGTTTATTCTCTTGTCACCGAAAGCTAAGCTAGGAAGCAAGTTATAATCACCACATCAGCAACCCATTTCGTTTCTCATAAATATGGTAGAATTCTTGTTTACACAAGAATTCAGCAAGTCAACAAAGCAGCAATATTTACTCATTGTGTGATGATGACCAGCCTTAGCTGTGTTCTCACCATATGTTAGGTATTTGATATGCATTATGTTGTTTGATCCAGACAATCATGTAGAGGCAGGTGATATTTATTCACTTTGTATGAAACAGGCTCAGAGAGGTAGACTACCTTCAGGGAGAAGCCTCTCTTCCCCCCACTCTAAACTATCAAGCTTCTTGAGGACAGGGACTTCTTCTACTTTTGTATCCTGAAGACTGTGTTAGACTCAATAAATACTTGCTGAATTAAATTGAATTGAGAGTAGAATTTGTCTCTACTTTTTCCCTCTGGGCTTACTGACAGAGCTAATGCTTCTTCTAAATTCCTCTGAGATCTTTCTTTCTAAAGGCAGTTCCCAGGAGGGAATCAGTGACTCCAGTCCCCGTGGGGAATTGATTTCCTAGGGATTTCTAGCACTGAGAGCTGTCCATGCTTCATTGGCATTCTGTTGTGTCTTATGCAAGACTATGCTAAGGGAGAGGTCTTGTCAAAGGCAAATAAACCCTAAATGGAAGATAAGCAGATTTTTAAAAAAATCTCTCTTGCAATGGCTATACAATAGATTATAATCACCCCAAGTATGAAATACCTACTGCCACTCTCCTCTACCTAAATATAGCTGGTTTCTGCTTTTTCTGGTATGTGTCCTTACAGCTACAGCCTGCATGAGATACAGAACATCATCACAAAATTTGCAATTTATTTACAGTCTGTGTGAGACACAGAACATCACCATCACAAAATTTGCAATTTATTTAAGATGTGCCAAAAAAAAAAAAAAAGAACGAAAACAGGCTGATGCTTATCACAGAGTGGTGTTGTAAAGATTTCATGAGCTCAAGTATCAGAAACTGTCTAGCTTAGAGTCAGGCTTATAGAAAACATCATTTAATATCTAACTGCAAGTGTTCATTAATCAGAAAGGAAGCTAGACATTACCAATTAGCATAGCTTTATCAATGCACACCCATGATCATCAGCCCTGGATTTTACCGGAGTCTCAGGTCTTTGCTAGTTTATTCATATTACTTGGTTTCAATGGTTACTAAGACAAGACTAGTTAGCAATTTAAATATTTTATTGATGTAATTCAGCTTAGCATCAAGACAGGCATAAAGGTTACTATTAATCTAGAATATTTGTAATGCATATACTGTCATTCTGAATCATTTAGGTTTCTTTTACCATCACCATTACTCTCCCACACTGCTTGATATAGAACCATCTGAAAATTTCAGGCCAAAACAGCTTAGGATAGATTCCAATATATTAAAATAAAATCTGGCTTCAAGATTCTGTTCTTCCATGTTTTAGCTGTGCAATTCTTGTTGAGCCTGATCTTTAGTTTTCTCATCATAAAATGAGAAGAATAACAGGATCAAACTCATAGAATTGTTTAAAGAGGACATAAATAAAATGTATTGGGTGAGAAAGCGTTTTGTAAACTTTGGTAAAGGTGATAGTGTCAAATTATTGTTGTAAATGACATTTGACAGAAATGATTATGCTTTTAAAAGACCTTCCTATTGTTGGAGAAGAAGTTCCAATTAAACACACACTCTTTACTTTCAGTTCTTGAGTTTGGGTCAGAAATTCATTGGATCTAAAGTTTATTTGGGGGCTTGAATACTCAGCCAATTTCTGTCACTAATTGGTTGATATCCTTGTGCTAAGAAGTTTCACACTTTCATAACATTTCTGGCAGGATAAAGTCTCTGAATCTGATCAGAATCATTTAGAGAATGTACACAAAAAAAATGTAAATTGCTTCCAGTGTTTAAAAAAACCCTCACATTTATTCAAACCTTTGAAGTGACTATTTCTAATAAAAGATGATTCCCTTGGGAAAGCGTGAAGTTTGAAAGTTTAGTTTTGTTTGAATTATTTGTATGCACATATCCCTATGGGCGAAACAGAAAATAGCTATTTCCCTGCTTCTTATTAGAGGGGAAGACAGTATATTTTCCATAAATCAAAATAACTGATTACATATAAGAACACTTTTTTTTTCAGATTTGGTTAGCTCTGTAGCTTCTTAACAGCTCCTGCCATTAATTAGCTAGTATGTTTAACACCTACCCCCTTAAGCTTCTAGACGGCAGGGGCCACACATCCTCTGGGTTAAAAAATCTCTAAGGATTTAGGTTCAGTACAAGATATCCTGTGGTTGCTCCATAAATACTTATTGATTACAATGACAATAGTTAAGATGGCACCAATTAAATGGCATTATTAAGAATGAGAAGCATGAAATTAGGCCAAGTGTGTGATATTGGAAGGAGAACTGGTACTAGAATTTGTTGCTGCATTTGTCTAAAAACTAAGGCAAAATATTCAACAAAAGAGCAGGTATAAGGTTTGCTTAGTCAAGACTGTCAATCAATGAGACTCAAGTTCATTAGATAATTGCTTCTGCTGAACTCTGTGTAGAACCAAGCTCATCGAGGAATGAGCTGTACGAGTGAGTATTTTGAGTTTAGGAGTTCAACAAATGTTGGTTGAATGAATGAATGAGTGAACAAATGCTCAGTGTTGTCCATGTTTTGTCTTTTCTATTATTCAGCCACCTGCAAAATAATCCATCAATTATTCAATCACAGAAAAACACGGACATATGTTGCGTACATTGTGTGTGTATAAATTTGTACGTCTCCCAACTGAACCAACCAGGTGACTTCCTAGTGACAGATCTCTGGGTAACCGTTAGGGACATTTGAGCATACATGTTACATTCTCCTATGTAAATCCCTCTTGGAGATACAGGCAGAATGTAATTGACAGAGACAAAGTCATGAGACTACAGTTGAAAATAAATCCTTCAGCTTAGAGTAACAAGGTGAAAGACAGTCTAGGTGAAAATGGATGTTTGAGGAGTGCAAGGAAACGTGGCCAGATATGAGCCAGATGGGAAAATAATTGCCCCATTGCTTAAAAATTGATGCTGACCTCTTTCAAGAGGTCAGTATTACCTGAGACTTCTTCTCTGACCTCTGAGTCGTTGTTTTACAACAGGAAGTCCAACTCCAGCCACCCAGTGCTGCAGATGTAAAGAAGTGAAAATGGCAAATAACTAGCAAGTCATTGTCTTGTCTCTGGGGAAGGAAGGCTGGTGTGTTCTTCAGTTTAGGTTTAAATTGTGCCCATGATGGAGACTGTTTTGGAGAACCACATGTCATTTACAGGACATCTAAGGTCATATGTAAATTTCCAGCTGGATTCTGTGCAGTTTCTATCAACTCTTTGCATCCTCCCCTCTTTGGTCTCACTAATCAATCCCTTTCCTCCTGGCATTGCTATACTTGGCGTGTCTCAGATACTCATCATTCAGCAAGCTGCCACACACACACCCCTTCTTGTAGTTTTCTCTTGGAAGCCAGCTCCTCAGTCCTCGGCAGTTGTAGACAGTGGAGCATTCCCTGAGGATTGGCAAAAGGACTTTTGGCCAAATCATAGTTCGTGTCTCAATTTGCCCCAACCCAGTAGAAGCTTTATTGATTGTTTTTTCCTTATAAAGCACTTTGCAATTATTGAGTGAAAACAAAATAAAACAAACAACTACAACGAAACCTCCAAATAGCTGCATCGCTGCAACTGCTATTATGACAGCACTTTAAGAAAAAGGCACCTGAACCCTGGTGACTATTTACCTTTTGAAGTTTCTATGCTTAGAAGGAACATTTTCCTTCAATGTTAATAATTAAAGTAAATTTCAAGTGCATAATACAGGCTCTTCAAATAAGCATATGCAGAGAGGGTTTTTAAAAAGTTTTCTTGATGACTTAGTTTTTTTTTTCTCTTTCCCTTTTTAGTATTCTATGGAGCTCTCTAATCTTTGTACTACAAAACAGTTCTCTTTAGCATTCAGAACTTGCCAACAGTTGGATAAGATGTAATAAAGTCTCCTGTTGTAATAGTACCCTGCTGACACAGGCACAGATCTAAAAGGAATAGCAGAGAATTAAAGTCTTCTGGCTTTAGAAGGTTTGCATTCTTTCCCAGAAGTCGAATCCAGTATCAGGGACCTATTACGGGTCATCACTGTCTCTCAAGGAAAGAGAAAGTTCTAAGGTTCGTTGTGTAGGAGAAGGAGTGGGGAGTTGGTAAAACACACCGAACATACTTTCAGCTATGCTGATTAAACATCTGATCTTGTCATTGCTGTTATTATTGGTTGATAACATAATAAAATATTTTTATCAACCAATAATAACAGAAAAAGAAAACATGAAAGAAAGATGGAAAGCCCCAACCCTACCTTTTTCTCCTGAAAAGGAGAATGATGAGAAAATTGGCTATGGCTGGCCATCCTGGTGCTACAGTGTCCGTTAGTCCTCCCTACTGCCCCATGCTGATTGGATTTTGAGGTTAGTATTCTGTGGCTCTCTTCTTTCTTGTCCTTTAATCCTCAGGTTGGGCAACAGAAGGGACAGCCATTGAGTTCTTTTCTGAGGTTGAACTACACAGATGAAATTCGATTCAACAACTTTTCATCCAAACTGAGTTTTTCTTCTGATATTATCTACTTCCATCAAGAGAATCCTTTTCTTTCCAGTACCCACAGATGAAATGCTGGCATTATCCTTCAGGTTTCCATTTCTTCATGTGTGCTAATGTATTAAGGCCTGCCAGTTCCCCATGTTTCTCCTTCTTTTTCTATCATTACTCTTGTCCTCCTCCTTCAGAGTTTCATGCTAGGATTATCAAGACAGTTTCCTAACCCTTTTTTTTCTCACTTTGAGTTTCTTATCCTCTAGTTCATCCTGAACACCACTATCAGCCCCTATTTCTTTCTGCTTTGTGGCCCAGTTCCCCAATGAGAGACTTACAATGGTTTTCTATAACCCATACTATAGATTTTCAGAGTTCTTTTTGTGGTAGAATCCTTGTAGACAAAATATTAACACAGAACCCATATAAATTTTTTAACTGCAGAATTGTTCAATTTAGGGAGTTCTGAGAGAGAAATCTGGGATTCCTGCTAAGGAGTTCCCCTTAGCAGCTTCTACCCTCTGGTGCCTCAGTGGTCACTGAATCCTTGCAGATCCCAATCATTCAAGATGACACAGCGTGAGAATCGTTGCTCAGCGGTGGGTCAACAAACTTTTCGTAAAGGGCAGATAGTAAATATTTTAGGTTTTGTAAGCTGCATACCCACACTGGCTCTGCCTCACAGTTCAACAATCCATTAAAAATGTAAGAACCATTGTTAGCTCATGGCCTATATAAAAACAGGCCATTAAGAATCCACCTGCAGAGCTCCACAGAGGCATTTCTTAACCTGATATTACTGAGACAGAGGATGATCCAAAACTCCTATGGCACAAGGGGCCTGCCACAGTCTGCCCCTGAATTCCCACTGCTGTGTCTACGAAAGGCAGGTGAGTGAGGTGCTTCCAAGCACAGGCCCTGGAAAGACTGTTTTTCACTTGCTATCTTTGGACAAGATTTTCTGTGCCTCAGTGTTCTAATCTTCAAAATGGAGCTAATACAGATGGTAGAGACCTCTGAGAAGTATTGTGAGAATCAAGTTATTGCACATAGAGTGGTCAGAACAATGTCTAGCAGATCAATATTGCATACAAATTAGCCAGTAAAGTCATATTGCACTTCTGTTCTACCAAACTTTTCCATGAATATTGGCCTTACTTACCCAAGAGCCTTTCTCGTATTGCTTGCCTTCTTCCTCCCATCTCTCTACGTTCTGGATTCTAGAGCTATAAAGAGGAAACCCCAACTTCACCCACCTGGTTAGTAGTTAGAAACATGGACTACACTGATATCCAAGAGCAGACAATCAGTCTCTCAGATGTGGCTCTTATTGTGATGTTGCTCCCGAAATGGCCCTTGCAAGCAATGGAAATGTGATAGAGAGCAAAGGCTAGGAATTTGGACCTTAATATTGAAAGGGAAATGCACATAGCTTTCTGGAGTAGGCACCCGCAGAAGTGAGACAGTGCTGCTACTAGTGGTTAAATATGTGTGCTGGATGGGAAGGGTCTCACATGCAAACTTGTAACAGGATGGTAACACAGCCTTCTCCTAGCTCAGTTTTCCCTGAGGCCTGATAGGCTGAGGAACATAGACCAGACCCCGGCAGCTCTGCCTCAGGAGGGAGTGCTAGACCACCTGCCCAGGACCAGCTAAGAAAGATTATGAAACTGCTTCTTCCATAGGAAGGGGTTACCCACATCCAGCCCATAGGAGTAGTTGAGGTTGAGAAGCTAGAGTGAGGAGGCATCTCTCTTTCTTCTTCTCTTCTAGCATATGAGAAAGGCTTCAAGGGGGCTACTCAGGCAGCTTGTTGCGAGCCCTCTAGAACTTGAGAAATCTAGAACTGGTGTTTGGTTTCTGCCAGAGGAAGACTAACGTTGCTGGTCACCTGGTGCCAGCACAAAGAGGTTGTTAGGAATGACTCCCTTATTCCCTCCCCTCAAAGCAAGATACTTCCCAGGGCCCAAATGTCAACACCACAGCAGGAGCTGACCTGGGAATGTTAAAGAAAATTTTGCTTGGAGGGAGCACAACTCCCACAGTGGGAGCTGGCTGGGCTGGGTTTCTGAAAGGAAAGTCCTAGGTTGACCCCAAGAATACAGACTTTGCTCATATCAAGAAAGATGCATCAGGGGTCTCAGCAGGAATTTGTTTTAAAACAAAGTACAACAAACAGTAAAAAAGCTAGTAATCATACTTCTGCTACTCAGAGAGTGTTCATGTACAGATTACAACCATACTTTCCATGAAACACTGTGTCTTTTCCTCCTAATTTCCTCTCACCTTGGGCAGGGAGTGGGGTGTAGAAAGAGGAGAGCAGGGTAGGGAAATAATACCCATGGCCCACTTCAGGCTTTGTCCCTAAAGGAAGCCAGACTTGGCCCTAAGGGGAATTCTTAAGCTGAATGAAGTATGGCATTTTCATGATTACAGTGGACTGAGTGTTTTAATTACTACATTGAGACTGCTTTTGTGATTAAAAGGAGCCTAGACAGCTTATAGACTTTTCTTGAAATTTTACCCCAGGGATGGAAAAGATTAATCCACAGTGATTGTTTTAGGGACTGTGGAAGAAAGAGCACATTTACTCTTTTGGTCGCACATTATCAAGTCAGTTTATTCAATGAAATAGGTAATAGTATGTTGATTAATGTTTTATTATACATATGAGACTGTCTTTCAAATAATACAAAGGTTACTGTCACTAAAAGACGAATTCAGCCAAAATTGTGTGTGTGTGTGTGTGTGTGTGTGTGCATACATGTGTGTATGTGTGGGGTGAAAGAGAGAGAAATAAATGGATTCTAGAATCAGAAATGTCTTCCTGCCTCTTTTGCCCTGCTAATAACTTAACCATTCTGAGCCTGGGCTGGTTTCCTCATTTGTGAAATGGGCATAATACTAATGTTTATTTCATGAGAGTCTAGCATTTGATAAAGAACCTGTTACACAGTAAGCACTCAACAAACATGCGATTAGTACGATTATTCACTTCTTATCCTCTTCTACTCACTCCCCACACCTTTCAATCAGGCACGCTTTCTCTCCCACTAGCACCCCAATCGACATGTACACCAGAGGGAACAGCATGGACCTGATTTGTCTTTTTATTCTCTAAAGCCCTTAGAACACTGAGTATCTGATAAACATGTATCCAATGAGTGATGTAAAGATGAATTGAGCACAGGTTCTGCTCTAAAGGGCTCATTATTAAGTTAAAAATAAGTAAAATAAATCAGAGTGGCAACTGCCATAGGAAGCATAGATAAAATCTGGGTTCAGACAGGTGATATTCCATGCAGCTCTGATTAGATTGTGAGATGGGGAATTCCAGATTCACCATTAAATTCCACAGGAAAAACCCTTTATTCCTTCATTTAACAAGCATCTGAATGCCTTGTCTGTGTCTGCAGTCTTCTACCCACTGGTTATAACCAAACAAGTCAGACACAGGCTGCTTCTTCGGATCTTGAGGGTTCCTTGATCAGAAGGATGGGTTAAGAGCCTCAGGCTAGGAGAACACACAGTGACAATGTGAGCCACATGTTCCTGGTGAAGTTCACGCTTCTTGGGTGTGCTGGGGTCAGCTAGGAGAAGGCAGAATGAGATCAAGGCCTGAGTCAGTCTCAGGATGACCCACAAGATGATCAGCCTGCTGGTCTGCAGGATGTAAAACAGCCCGAGGTCAAGGTCATCTCAGCAGGAAAGCCTAAATTCAACTGGCATTAAAGGTAAGCAAGGAAGGGCAGGTGTCCACCCACAGCAAATTCTGTGACCATTTTCCAGGAAAACTGTTGCTCCTTCTTTTCTTTCTTTGTTTCCTCTATATATTTGGCATGCTTTCTAAAAGTGCTGATGATGACCAGCGAGGCCGCAGAGCTGGGTGTCTGGGCTGTTGATGTGCAAGCCATGTGTCTGTCAGCCTGTCAGCCCTTGTGAAGGAACGGTGTAGCCCACCTAGGCCAGATTGAAGGCCACTGTGTTCACGGTGGCCTCTCTGGAGTTGTGGGGAAGGGGAGAAAATGTGTCCACAGCAAGCAGTGGAACAGATGACCTTGATAATTGTAACTTTCCTTCCTGACCTGTCAAATGGTCCATCACCTTTCCCTGTTTAACTCTATCTCTCAGTCTCAGAAACATGTGTGACTCAAGTCACATCAGTTTTCTCTGCAGTTTATCTGCTGCTACCTTGCCATATGTTCCCAAGTTTAAAGTCTTTTTTCTTTGAGGAAGAAAATAGGTTTTAGGTCAAGTCTTCAGATATTTGTAATGACCCCAGGCTATTGACCATGAGGCGTAATGCAAACCTGTGTTTTTGGTGCCAAGCTGACTTGATAGACAATCATTTTTACACCATTTATATGTGTTTTAGAGAAATGTGTATTTATTGACTGTTCCCTGAGAAGAGAATATCAGGCAAAATTTTTAAGAGATGCATTATCCTTCATAGATTGACATCCACAATAGGAAACAAAAAGAAACAAAAACTTTAAAAAAAATTGCTGTCAGGTGGCGACGGGAATGCTTGCATGGCTAGACTCAGAAATTCCTTGACATCTTTCCAGTTGGAAAGATACGCAGGGAGCTAGAGAGCCCCTTGGCCTGAGAGTCAGAGATCTGGGTTCTTTCTCCATATATTCCCTTAACTGAGTGACTTAGATTTAGAGCACTTGAATAAGACATGTGACATTACGGAGAAACAAGGAAGATGATTAATTGAATTCTAAGTTTTCTTGCTGTATGAGAGCATCCTTGTATCACTGTAAAAAATACCTGAGACTGGGTAATTTATAAGAAAAGGGGTTTAATTGGCTCATGGTTCCACAGGCTGTATGAGTAGCGTAGTAGCATCAGCATCTGGGAATCCTCTGGAAGGTTCCAATCATGGTGGAAGGTCAAGATTTGGAAGGGAGATTTCAAGTCACATGGTGAAAGCAGGAGCAAGAGAAAGAGAGGTGCTAAATACTTTTGAAGGACCAGGTCTCAGAAGAACTCACTCACTATCACAAGGACAGTACCAAGAGAGATGGTGCTAAACCATTTATGAGAAATCTGCCCCCATGATTTAATCACTTCCCACCAGACCCTACCACCGACATACATCTAAACTAGATCATGCCACCCCTGGTCCCTCTCAAATCTCATATCTTGCCTGCATTTCAAAATACAATCATGCCTTCCCAATAACCCCTTAGTCTTAATTATTCTAGCATTAACTCAAAAGTCCAAAGTTTGAAGTCTCATCTAAGACAAGGAAAATCCTTTTTACCTATGAGCCTGTAAAATAAAAAACAAGTTAGTTACTTTCAAGAAACAATGTGAGTACAAGCATTGGATAAATATTCCTGTTCCAAAAGGAAGAAGTCAACCAAAAATAGAGGTTACAGGCCCCATGCAAGTCCAAACCCAGCAAGGCAGTCATTAAATCTTAAAGCTCCAAAATAGTATCTTTTGACTCGATGTCCCACTTCCAGGGCTCACTAATGCAAGGGCTGGGATGCCAAGGCCTTGAGCAGTTCTGTCTCTGTGGCTTTGCAGGGTTCGGTCCCAGAGGTTGCTCTCTCAGGCTGTTTAGTGCCTGTGGCTCTTCCACATTGAGAGTACAAGCTGCTGGTGAATCTACTGTCCTGGAATGTGGAGGGCAGTGGCCCTCTTCTCATTGTTCCATGAGGCAGTGCCCCAGTGGGGACTCTGGGAGCTTCAATCCCTCATTTTCCCTCCACACTGCCCTGGTAGAGATTCTCTGTGAGGGCTGCACCACTAAAGCAGGCTTCTGCCTGGACACACAGGCTTTTCCATACATCCTCTGTAATCTAGGCAAAGCTCTCAAGCTTCATTCGCTCTTGCACTCTGTGTACCCACAGGCTTAACACCATGTAGAAGCCACCAAGGCTTATGGCTTGCACCCTCTGGAGCTGTGGCCAAGCTGTACCTGGGCTGTTTTAAGCCACTGCTGGAGGTAGAGTGGCTGGAAGGCAGGGAGCCATGTCCCAAGGCTGCTCAGGGCAGCTGGGCCCTGGGCCTGGTCCATGAAACCATTCTGTCTCTGAAATGCCTTCAAAGCTTTTTTCTCATTGTCTTGGCTACCAGCACTTGCCTTCATTTTAATTATGCAGCTTTCTCTAGCATGTGGTTTCTCAGAAGCCCACTTGAATTCTCCTGAAAATGGGCTTTCCTTTTCTGCTACGTGGCTAGCTGCCAAAATTTCCAGACTTTTATGCTCTGCTTCCCTTTAAATGTAAGTTCCAGCTTAAAGTCATTTATTTGCTCCCACATATAAGTACAGGTTGTTAGAAGCAGCCAGGCTACTCCCACATATAAGTACAGGTTGTTAGAAGCAGCCAGGCTACATCTTGAATGTTTTGCTGCTTAGAAATTTTTTCTGCTAGTACACTAAATCATCCCTTTTAAGTTCAAAGTTCCACAGATTCCTAGGGCAGGAGCACAATGCAGCCAAGTTTTGCTATGAGAACCCCACCCTCATGATCTAATCACCTCCCACCAGGCCCCACCTCCAACACTGGGAATTACATTTCAGTATGAGGTTGGGTAGGAATACACATTCAAACTATATCACTTCCATCCTAAAGCTCTTTGGCCACCCTAAGCAATGCTTAGCACCTTTCTTCTCTAATCTCTAAGGACTATAGAATTGATAGTTTGAACAATTCAACTTATTAGTTATAGTCTATCCTTATTATCTGTTTCTTTTGTTTATTCATGTGTTCATTTATGTGCTTATTCATTCATTAGATTTTTCATTCGTTTGTGGAACGCAGATTTCAAATGTTTGTTTTTTGATCAAATAATGGAGGCATCCATAGAAGGGCTGCTGTAAGATCAGAAACTCAGGCAAATTTCCTGCCTTTCTCTGAAAGCTGCTTTAGGAGTGCAGCCCTTAGGCAACGGACACATGTTTTATAGCCTTTAAGGAAGCCCCATCTCTATAACATTTTATCCAAGTACCCACTAATTTTGGGTGGTAAAGGGTACTGAAGTAGAGACTGCCTAAGTAACAAAAAATGAAACTCTCCTGACATCGCCAGTTACTTAGTTGCCAAAGTTGCCAAGATAAATATTTAATAGGTGATACTGAGACAAAACTAACAAGACTCAAGCCCACTCTTGAGTAAGAGTATTTGCTTCAACTGAGATTTGACTAAAGGAAAACAATTCTTCCAGATCCTTTCAAAGGTAATAGACTTGAATTGAAGACCAGGCAACGAATTGTGAGAACGGAAGAGAGAAAAGGCACTATTACCTTTTTCACAATCTGCTGGAATTTGATGAATGCTGGAAAGAGGTCAGAAGGACCCAGATGGAAAAGTTCATTCAGGTCCGGAACATTTGCTGTGACCTCAGTCTACAAGGGAACAATGCCGTCCCAAAGGCAATGCAAAGGAGGAGATGGTGCTGCCAGAATTTCGAGGCAAAAAAATGATTCAGTTCTTAGTATAGAAATGAAAACCTTGGGAGACTAGAATAGGTAATACAGGTATTCATTTACCAGAAAGGAAGCGACGTGTCTTGGCACAGGAGCAAGCAACCTAAAGTGAAAGCGTATCTGCCCCTAAGTCTCTGGGTTGCAGGGTCCTCATCAATTAAAAAAAGAACAAATACCTACAATGCTGGGTAGGTAATACACATTAAAGAGGGAATGGTGGGGACTGTGTTGAATTGGGAGACTGAAAAGTGTGTGCCACTTCTGAAGACATTCAAAAATATTTTGAATAAATTCTGGACCCAGTTTCATGTTTAGCACTGGGTCATTTATTAATTTGCAATCCTTCGACTAAATTTATCTGTTTAACAAACCTTTGTGTCTAGAGTTTCCCTAATTTTCTATCGTTAAAAATCTATTAAATTCCTCTAAATTTAACAAACGTGTGGTTTGTTGCCATATTGCTGCAAATAATGTACTGATCGGAGTCGGCTTTTATGGAGCTTAAACAACTTCCTCGCAGTAGCCTTCCCCAGGAAAGTCATTCTTCAGCCTCAGCACTTTCTATTCTTTGCTAAATGACCCCTAGGAAGATTAGAGGAAGATGCTGGATAGAGAGCCAGTCGCCGAACACTCACTCTCGGTGGGTATTTGGTTGCCTCTGTCATCCAGAAGCCTGGCTTTGAGCTTTTGCCTGTGGTTGCTCTTCCCATGGTGGCCCCACTGCCAGCTATTGTTTCACAAATGGAAGCTTCCCTTCATCTTCCCTTCCTCTCTGATCCTCCAGCAGCAGTGGCTTAGCTTCCATTCCCTTCTGGTGCCATCCCCTTTCTGGATGAACGTGTGCCTTTTAGCTCAGCCCTGCACATCCCTCTGAGAACTCGGCATCATCTCAGACTAGGTTCAGTGAACCGCCTGCTATGTGAACCCACCTTTGCTGTCACGGCCAAGGTTCTTCCACTCCTCTAGGCCTACAATGAGATTTAAAGCTTCCCTGACTTTTATCTTTGGCAGGACTGCGCACATCCTCCACAACTAGGGCCCAGGGCACCCTGGCTCAGCACTTACGAACCATCTTTCTTCCTGCCATTTCTTACTCAGGGCTGGAAGGCACAGTCAGGGGGAGGTTGGTTCCTACTTGTAGCACTTCTGTGTTTGAATTTGCTAGATTGTCCAGAACAGCCAATATGAGGTCATTGAGCTAAGAACCCCAGGGGCCGGGACAGCTCTTCAGCAAATAGATATTTTCTTCAGATTCCCCCGGCAAGCATAAATGCCTCATTCTTCACCTCTGGATAGAAGAGGCCCTTTTCTGTACTCTTTCTAGCAGGGCCTCAGCTCTTTCTATTTTGGTTTGGATATCAGCCAAAACAGCTCACTTTTTTTTTTTTTTTTTTTTTTTTTTTTTCTATCTGAAAAGCTAAAAGAGGTAGGGGGAAAGGCTTGGCATTCTAACTTTATCCCTACCCCCTCTTGGTTTTCTGAAGTCTGGAGGTGAGGTGGCTGAATGATTGAAAATACCCACAGGGAATCTTCATCTTCCCAGCAGGGAGAAAACAGAATGTGGGCACAGCCTGGAACTGTGTTGGGGTCCTGCCAGGCTGGGGGACACTGAGTGAGAATCTGGGCCCCTTCAGTGAAGCCAGGTGCCATGTTATATACGAGGTCTCATTTGCATCTTTAGATGTCACACCAGCCCTTTTTTTGGTAATCTTTCCTATTTGAAGGATTTCTGGCCCTAATCGTTGAATTGCTCTTTGAGGAATTTGCAGTTTCTTACAGTTCGGGGTGGGTTTTCTCTGGAGGTGGGATTGAGGGGAAGTAGAATCAGCATAATTTGATGTTGGTCCTACAATCACTCGCTCCTCCTTGAAAATATGTGACTTCATTCTCAAGATGTAACTGCATGCTTCCTGGGGGACGCCCACTCACAAAGTATAAGAACCCGTTCGCAAGTGTGTAGCTAGCAGGCAGAGTGCTCAGGTTTGGCCCACGGGAAAATGTTTGGATAGGATTCTAGATAATTTTCTCTACCTGTAAAATGGACATTATACATTATAGCTTCATAAACTAATGTTTGCAAGAATATTCTAGGGTAGCATTATTCTGCAATGCTGTGCCTGCCTGTGTACATACACATGTGCGTACACACATTCACATACACACATACACGTAACTGATTCAGGAACAAAGTAATTTTGCACTGAAGAACTTGCTTACATATAACACCAAGATACAGAACTCAAAGAACAGTTGGGCAGAGGCTTGTAGACTGCACAGCGGCTGACTGTAGTAATAGTTGTTACAACTAGAATTTCTGACTTTGACGCAGACACTGGAAACAGTTCTCTTCTCCGCTGCAAGTCACACTGCACGAGACAGTCTCAGTTTTTCTGCTCAACCCATTTGACAGACAAAGGAGTGGAAGCCGAGATAATCAGAAGGCTGAGTTTCAAAGTAAAACCAGGAGAACTGGCTTTTCTAGTTGGATTTTATCCTAAAAACTGGTAAGTCTGAGTTTAGATGAAGTTTTAAACTCAAGCAAATTCTTATTACATGAGCTTATGACTTGCTAGAAATGAAAGCACATTAGAAACTGCTTATCCAGCCACGTTTTTATAAATAAAAAAAAATGGAGTCCCAGAGGAGTTTGTCTGCATCCCTCTTGCCATTACCTTTCTCTAATAGTTTCTATATTAGTGCCCTCATACCCTACCCCCCAGATTCTCAGTGCTTCAATTCTGTCTAGGGAAAAGCCATATTAAAAACTCAAAAAGAATGAAATCATGTCCTTAGCAGCAACGTGGACAAAGCTGGCGGCCACTATTCTAAGAGAATTAACTAAAAAATAGAAAACCAAATACAGCATGTTTTCACTTACAAGTAGGAGCTGAACAATGGAGCCACATGGACACAAAGATGGAAACGATAGACACTGAGGAGAGGGTGGGAGGGAGGTGAGGGCTAAAAAATTACATTATTCAGTATTTGGGTAACAGGGACACTAGAAGCTCACTCCCCATCAGTGTTCCATACTCATGTAACAAACAAGCAGACCCACTCCCTGAATCCAAAATAAAATAAATAATTAATTTAGAAAACCCCCCTCAAACTTACCAACGCTTTAGAGACTGAAGGTGTTTCTCCACTCAAAGGTTTTGTATTCAGAAAGATCAATAATTAAAGGAGAAAATTTCTTATTGAAGGATATTTAATCTTTACATAAAATTTTGATTTCAATAAGGGGGATATGTTTAAAAAGAGGGATTTTTTAAGTGTCTTGAAAATCACAATTTTTTTTTCATAAAGGACAAATTGCAGTGACTCGATGTAATAATATTAATAATATTGGCTGAGGCGGGCTGATCACCTAAGGTCAGGAGTTTGAGACCAGCCTGGCCAACATAGTGAAACCCCATCTCTACTAAAAATATAAAAATTAGCCGGACATGGTGGTGCTTGCCTGTAATCCCAACTACTTGGGAGGCTGAGGAAGGAATAACTTGAACCTAGGAGGCCGAGATCACACCACTGCACTCCATCCTGGCCAGCAGAGTGAGACTCCATCTCAAAATAATAATAATAATAGTAATATCAACTATTATAATAATGAATATCACTTATTGGACATTGACTATGGCCTAGCATTGATTTCATGCTTTAAATGTTTAAATTCATTTAATGCATCATAACAGTGAGATCCTGTGAGTTAAGTATTTTAATTATTCGTGCTTAAGATAGATAAGGAAACCAAGACACGAAGCTAGTAAGAGGCATGTATGGTGTGCCTGCTCTGTGCCAAGTTCTGTTCTGCTAGACACGATGATAACAAGGATGACTTAGGTGGATCCCATATCCTTATGGAGCTCATTGTCAAGTAGTGGAGAGTGAGGCCAGGAAGTAAATTGATTCTTTGTGTTGAACAAAGAATCACCCTAGGGTCCTGGAGGATTCTGTAAGGTTAGAGTAAGAAGGATCCCGAATGGTCTCCCTTGTTCTCCCTTCAGGTGTTATTTCCTAAACAGTGGGTACAGGGCTCACTAGCCAAAGTCCAGGAGAGGCTGCAGGGGACGCTCAACTGCATTGCCACTTGTGTAGCTAGGGGAGCTGTGGAGGGCAGTGCTGTGGAGGGCAATTCACCTGCAGTGCTCCTATTCTTATCCCACCGTTGCCTCTGCTCTTCCCCTAATCTGTCCTTAGTTTACAGGCTTTCTAAACAATTCTTTGCCTTCAGTCGGGCCATCCAAGGTATTATGAAGAGATGAAGTTGCTGAATGCCGTAGACTTCCTAGTGTCTTAAGGAGTGTCTTAAGACTAGCTCCTTTCTATTCCTTGCAAGAGGGGACAAAGTGTATGTATGTGTATGTAACCTCAGAACAGGCTCCACCAAATTGTAACCTAGTCATGGACTTTTTCATAAAGAATTCCAGCTGCCTTCTCCACTGGCCTCACTGGGAGCTCTTGAGGGCACTGGGATCCAAGGCATCTTGGCTTTTGCTTTATTCTGTTACTACTGCTTTGGGTTTGTGCTGTTTCAATTTGCTGCCTTCTGGAAACTTCCCAGAGGTGCACAGTCTCCATTTATTATCATTGTGCATTTCGTTATTTATACTAAGAAGCGTTTGGGTGTGAACAGCTGCAGATTAACATTCATTATGCTTGCAATCGAGTGCATCAACATCTTTAAGAGTTGCATATAATTTTCTTTGCACCGATATCAACAGGTAAGGGCCAAGGGGAGTGCCCTATAGCTACAGACAATGCTTTTCTTTTGTTTCACTTCTTCCCATCTGAGACAGGCCTAGTATTGCTAGAGCCATTCTAAAGAGATGTATTTACTAGTCCAGTAGATTTCTACAGATCTTTGGCTACTCAAATAGAATAGTTCCCTCTTCTCAGTGCTGTATTTTTTCTGTCCCTTTAAAATGGACAACTTGGACAAAACCCGATACTATAAATCGATCAACAAACTTTGATGTTAGGAGTAGCAATTTCTTCTGAGATGAGGTTTAGCAAGTATATAGAAATCACGGCGAGGCTTCGCAATGCCTCAGAACTCTTGCTCTATTATCAGAGACGCTATGATGTAAGATTAGTGAAATAAGAAATTCATCAAGAAGTGTTTACGGAGTACTTCTGCTGTGATAGACATTGTAACTGTACAAAAATGTATAAAGCATGCTGCCTAATTTCAGAGAGACTGAAATCAACTTGGATAATGCAAGATATATGCTGTGCAAAAGCAATCTAAAGCAGGGCCAGCCTGATGTTTTGTAGAAATGAGAAATAGTGGAGTGGGCAAGGAAGCTTGAGCTATGCCTGGAGGGATGAATTGACTATGTGTGTGGAAGGAGGAGAAAGTCTTTTTAAATAAAAGCAACAGTGTGTGTATATCTTTGACTTCTCCCATATTACTAATTAATTTATAGGTTTGTCAATAAAATTTCTGCAATGTTACTCAACCTGTTATCACATTTCTAATTTTATGTTTTGTTTTAATTTTTTTCCTTGGGCTCAGACCCTAGTATATATTCCAGGTAAGGTGGAATAAACTTGGATAGAAAACCTCAATCATCTTATCTTGAAGAACCAGAGAACAGAATTCAGAGCATTTGCAGCAGCCAGAATTGAAGAGGAGGGGGGATTCTTGAAAGGAGAGAGCCAGAGAGGGGGAGCCTCACATTCTGTGTAAAAACAAACTTTGCCCAAATATCTGAGTCACTTCTGAAATGTACATTCAAAGAGCATACTTTAAGCACCCCAGCTATGGCATAAAGGAAAGAACAGAGCTTTCAGTTGCCTACCACCAAAAAATTGATTGAGCTTTGAGTCTGAGTCCAGTTAAGGTAATTGATTACTAAAACAAAAAATTTAAAACTCTTTGTGGAAACATAACTGATCTACAGCACACAGTGTTTAGAATACAATTCAAACTTACAGACATAGGGCAAAAAGGAAAATGTGACAACCTGTATTCAATAGAAAAGGGAATCAATGGGGACTGGACCACATATTGGATTTAGTAGGTAAAGAGTTAAAGGTGCTGTTACGACTATGTTCAGCAATGTAAAAGAAAATAAACTCATAGCAAATGAATGAGTAAAACTAATTTCAGCAAAGAAAGAGGAATTATAAAGAAGAATAAAATGAAAGTTTTAGAATAAAAAACACAGTAAAGTAAAATTTTGCAATAAAAATTTCTACAGATAAGCTTAACAGCATATTGGCTATGGCAAGAGAAAGAAGAAAGTGCGAGTATATTTAAAGACAGTGAAATAAAAATTATCCAGTTCAAAAACACAGAGTAAAAATAGTTTTAAATGAAGAAAAGTCCCAGAGACCTGTGGAGCAATAGCAAAACTCTAACATACATGTAACTGGAATGTCAGAAGGAGAGGAAAAAGTGAACACAGCAGAAATACTAGTTGAATAAACTAAGACTAAAACATTTTCAAGTTTGGTAAAAACATAAATTCACAGATTTAAGAAGCTCTGAAAACTCTAAGGAGGACAAAGCCAAAAAAAAAAAAAAAATCACACCTAGCACATTAATTCAAACTGTTAAAAACCAACGGTTAAGATAATTTTCAATGAAAAATGACACAATACTTGGAGAAACATTATATAAGCTGACTACAGAATTTTCTTAAAGTGCTGAAGGCAACACCTGCCAACCAGCACTTATTCTAACAGTATCCTTCTAAAATGAAGACAAAATAAATATTGTTTATAGATAAACAAAAACTAAGAAACTTTATCACGAGCAGATATATGTGACAAGAAATACTAAAGGAAGTTGTTCAGGCTGAAAGAAAACTACCTCAGATATGATTTGGATTTTCAAGAAGATACAAAGAGTGTAGAAATGGTAAGTACAGGAGGAAATACACAAGTTTGATTTTTAATCTAAATTTGAAAAATACATATAACTAAGCTAAAATTATAATATTGTATTGTGGAGTTTATAATGTATATGTATGTAATGCATATGGCAATCAAAGCCCAAAATATCAGAAAGCTGTAAATAGATTCATATAATTACTGGGTTCTTACATATTATATAACATGGTCTGATAGTAAATCTAATTATGCTACTAAAAATTAAAGATATATATCATAATCTCTACTAACTATTATAAAATGAAGAGATATAACCAAAAGAGCTAATGGACAAGTGAAAATTGAATTCTAAAGTGAAAATAATTTTTTAAAAGTCTGGAAAGGTAAATATGAGAAACAAGAAACAGAGGTATGAACAGGAATAATAATAATAAAGTGATAGATTTAAATCAAACTTATTAAAACTTACATTAAGTATAAGTGGACTTTAAATACTCCAATTAAAAGATGGAAATTATAAAAATAAATTTAAAAAGTAAGACACAGGTATATACTATCTACCAGAGATACAATTTAAATGTCAAGATAGAAATGATTTGAAGAAAAATGAATGAAAAAGATATACAAAGATTTGTCATAAGGAAGGTACAGTGGCTACGTTAATATCAAATGAAAAAAGACCTTAAGATAGAGAATTACCAGCCGGGTGTGGTGGCTCACGCCTGTAATCCCAGCACTTTGGGAGGCTGAGGCAGGTGGATCACGAGGTCAGGAGATGGAGACCATCCTGGCTAACATGGTGAAACCCTGTCTCTACTAAAAATACAAAAAAATTAGCCAGGCGTGGGGGCGGGCACCTGTAGTCCCAGCTACTCGGGAGGTTGAGGCAGGAGAATGGTGTGAACCCGGGAGGCGGAGCTTGCAGTGAGCCGAGATTTGTGCCACTGAACTCCAGCCTGGGCGACAGAGCGAGACTCCGTCTCAAAAAAAAAAAAAAAAAGATAGAGTATTACCAGAGATGAAACAGCACATTTCATAATGACAAGAGGGTGGATTCATACATAACACAATACATAACAATATTAAAGGGTTATGCACCTAATAATAGCGCTTTAATATGTATGAATATAATATTGATAGAATTCAAAGGAGATATAGAAAAGTTCACAATTTTATATCACAATTTTAGCATCCTTCTCTCAGTTATTGCTGGAATTACTTGACAAAAAACTACTAAAGATATGGAATTACCTCGAAAACACAATAAATCATTGTGATCAAATTAATATTCATAGACTACTATACCTAACAACTATATACAGCTTTTTTTAAGTGCCCATGGTGTGTTACCAAGATAGACCATATGTTGGGTCATAAATCAAGCCTCAGTAGCTTAAAAGTATTGAAATCATATGGAGCATGCTCTCTGATCACAAGGGAATTAGATTATGAATAAATAATAAGATATATATAAAATATTTGGAAATTAATAAACGGATTTCTAAATAATCAGATAGTCAAAGAAGAAGTCACAGAGGACATTGGAAAATATAACTTGATGATAGCAAAATAGAATATATTAAAATTTGCTTGCAGCTAAAGCGGTAACTAGAAGGTAATTTATGACATTAAAATGCATCTATAGAAAAAGAAGGAAGGTATAATATTAATGACCTAATATTGCACCTTAAGTTAAAAAAAGAAGAGCAAAGTAAATCCAAAATAAGTAGAAGGAAGGAAACAACAGATAATAGCAGAAATCAATGAAAAAGAGAACTGACAAACAGAAAATTAATAAAGCCCAAAGTTCGTTCTATGACGAAAATCGAGGAAATGGATAAACTTCTAGCTAGACTTATGAAAAGAGAAAGAAGACAAATTACCAACATCATCAATAAGAGTGGATGTGACTATAAGTTTTATATAGACCCTTAAACAACATGAGGAGTAGGATTGCCAATCCCCCTGCACAGTTGAAAATCCAAATGGAAGTTTTTACTTCCCCAGAACATAGCTACTAATAGTCAACTTTTGACCAGAAGCCTTACTGATAACATAAACAGAAGACTAGCCTGGGCAATGTAGTGAGACCCTGTCTAGAAAAATAGCTGGATGTGGTGGCCTGCTTTAGTCCTAATTGCTGGAGAGGCTGGGGTGGGAGGATTGCTTGAGCCCAAGAGTTCAGGTTACAGTGAGCTATGTTCCCACCCCTGCACTCCAGCTGGGGCAACAGAGTGCTCTTGAAAAACAAAAACAAAAAGAAACAGTTGGTTAACACACATTTTGTATGTTATATGTATTACACACTGTATTCTTACAATAAAGTAAGCTAGAAAAAATGTTATTAAGAAAATGATATGGAAGATACAATATATTTACTACTTATTTATTTTGTTTTTTTAAATTTTTATATTTTTATTTTACTTCAGGTTCTGGGATACATGTTCAGAAGATGCAGGTTTGTTACATAGGTATACCTGTGCCATGGTGGTTTGTTGAACCTGTCAGCCCGTCTTCTAGGTTTTAAGCCCCACGTGCATTAGGTATTTACCCTAACGCTCTCCCTCCCCTTGACCCTACTCCTCAACAGGCCCCAGTGTGTGATGTTTCTCTACCTGTGTCCATGTGTTCTCATTGTTCAACTGCCATTTATGAGTGAGAATATGCAGTGTTTGGTTTTCTATTCCTGTGTTACTTTGCTGACAATGATGGTTTCCAGCTTCATCTGTGTCCCTGCAAAGGACATGAACTCATTTTTTTTAACAGTTGCATAGTATTCCATGGGGTATATGCGCCAATTTTGTTTATCCGGTCTATCATTGATGGGCATTTAGATGGGTTCCAAGTCTTTGCTATTGTAAATAGTGCTGCAGTAAACATATGTGTACATGTGTCTTTATAGTAGAATAATTTATAATACTTTGTGTATATACCCAGTAATGGGATTGCTGGGTCAAATGGTATTTCTGGTTCTAGATCCTTGAGGAATTGCCACACTGTTTTCCACAATGGTTGAACTAATTTACAACAGTGTAAAAACGTTCCTATTTCTCCACAGCCTTACCAGCATGTGTTGTTTTCTGGCTTTTTAATAATGGCCATTCTAACTGGCATGAGACTGTATCTCATTGTGGTTTTGATTTGCATTTCTCCAATAAGCAGGGGTGATGAGCTTTTTATTGTGTTTCTTGGCCAAATAAATGTCATCTTTTGAGAAGCTCATATCCTTCATCAACTTTTTGATGAGATTGGATCACTTTGTGATCCAATCCTTGTATATTCTGGATATTAGACCTTTGTCAGACGGGTAGCTTGCAAAAATGTTCTATTCTGTAGGTTGCCTATTCACTCTGATGATAGTTTCTTTTGCTGAGCAGAAGCTCTTTAGTTTGATTAGATCCCATTTGTCAATTTTGGCTTCTGTTGCAATTGTTTTTGGTGTTTTAGCCATGAAGTCCTTGCCTATACCTAAGTCCTGAATGATATTGCCTAGGTTTTCTTCTAGGGTTTTTATGGTTTTGGGTTTAACATTTAAGTCTTTAATCCATCTTGAGTTAATTTTTGCGTAAGGTGTAAGGAAGGAGTCCAGTTTCTGTTTTCTGCATATGGCTAGCCAGTTTTCCCAGCACCATTTATTAAATAGGGAATCCTTTACCCAATATTTACTATTTATCAAGTGGAAGTGGATTATCATAAAGGTCTTCATCCTCATCTTTACATTGAGTAGGCTGAAGAGGAAAAGGAAGAAGATGAGGGGTTGGTCTTGTTGTTTCAGGAGTAACAGAGGCAGAAGAAAATCCATTCTATAGTGTAAGAGGGTGTAAGAAGACCCACACAGTTCAACTATGAGTTTCTCAAGGGTCAACTGTTTGTGTATATATATATAAGTAAATATATATAAGTATATAAATAAATATGTATATGTAAATATACATGGAAATATATAACTATATAAATATACATATAAATAGATACAAAGTATATGTAAATAAACACATACAAACATACAAAATAAGGGGACATTATGAAAAACTTAAGGTCACTTAACAACTTAGGTGAACAAGTAAATATTTTGGAAAACGCAGTTGCCAATACTAATGCAAGATGAAATAGAAAATCATAATAGTTCTTTATCTATTACAGAAATTCAATTTATTATGCCACAAAGAGAACTCCATACCCAGATTGTTTCACTGGTAATTGTGTTCAACTTTTAAGGAAAAAGATAATTCCAGTTTCCATGAACTATTTTAGGAAATAAAAAGTAACTGTTACAGAGTACTTATTTACTCTCTGTGCTAAGAATGTCACACATATTATCTTATTCTCCACATGTTCCTCTGAGAGAGGTCATATTCCATCCCTACTTTGCCAATGAGAACATAGGCTTATGGAGGGTAAGAAAATTGCCTCGGATTTCATAGTTATTAAATGGAACAGCCTTAACTTGATCTTGAGGAATCCGACTCTCAATTGTACTCAACAAAGGTGCCATACTGTTTCTCCTACAGTTCACCATTGAGCTTTCTATAATATATATGGTAGGCTCACTGTGTATATTCGTTGTATAAATGAACATTGGGCCCAGGGGTAATATTTTCACAAGGAAATATTTATTCTCATGACTTACAAGACAAGAAGGCAATATACCAAGAGCGTCATACTCAATGAGAACCTTGGATTGTCTCTCATTGATAATTCTTGTTTCTTGGCATTTTGAAGCAATTTCTAGCCTCCAGGCTTTTTTGTTTCTTGTATCTTACATGCCCTTTGCACTCCACTGGCTTATCCAAAGGCTATAAAGATGTCTTCTATGCTTCCAGGATCATCTGACCCCACGTGCTTCCTGCATCCTCACTTCATCTGCTCACATTGGGGAGGCTGCACTTAAGATCCTGTTATTTGGAGTTTGATCATGGACAGGACTTGTGATGTCACGTGTTAACGGTAGGTGCACCTACTAAAAAATTGATCTTTGTTATTTAAGGTAAGAATGTCGTAAGATGTAGCTCTTTACTAATTTGGTAAAGATAAGATTAGAAAATGCCAGTTATTAGAATAAGAGATATTTTTACATGTTATTGCTTCAAAATCTGTTTCTGGGAATCTCTTGCTCTTCCTGTGGGCCTTAAAAATTGCAGCTACAACTCATTTACTCTGTGTTTATGTTACAGCAATAGAGGTGCCAAGTGTCCGCGAAAGGGAAAAGCTGAAAAGTTGATGAACTAAGCATGATGTTACTAGAAATGGAAAAAACTGTAGATTCCTGGCTGAAGAAAAATTATATTTACTTACTTAGTTACTTAAACATAGAAAAGAGGCCATATCTTAAAACAAGTGTTACTTGAGAGTGGTTTTCAAGGATTTCTACTTTTTGTAAAAAAATTTATTTTGGGAGGGTGGCAAGTAATGCTTTTAACTTTAAAAAATTTTTTTGAGTAATAATTTGTGTATCATGAAATTTATCTACTTTAAGTGAATAATCCAATTATTTTATGTACATTTACCCATTGGTGCAACCATGAACACAATCCAGTTTTAGAACAGTTTCATTGCCCTGGTAAGATTCTCCATGTCCATTTATAGTCAATTCCTGTTTTCACTCTAGCCCTAGGCAACCACTGATCTACTTTCTGTCTCTATAGATTCATCTATCCTGGACAATTAGTATAAATGGAATCATGCAGCATGTGGTCCTTTATGTCTAGTTCCTTTCATTTAGCATCACGTTTTT
Organism: Mandrillus leucophaeus; assembly: GCF_000951045.1. Classification (NCBI taxonomy): domain Eukaryota; kingdom Metazoa; phylum Chordata; class Mammalia; order Primates; family Cercopithecidae; genus Mandrillus; species Mandrillus leucophaeus. Next base: position 2,232,930 of record NW_012107853.1, on the reverse strand, counting down.
GAGGTTCATTTGTGTTGTAGCATGTATCAGTATTCCTTCCTTTTTTATCACTGAATAATACTCCACGTTACAGACACAGCACATTTTATCCATTTACCAGTTGATATTTAGTTTTTTTTCATATTTGGCTATTATGAATAACTTCTTACACTACAGTGTAACTTGTTTTGTTCCCAGTCTCAAAGCCCAAAGGAGCTCAAATATAAATTTAAATGTGTGATTATGTACTAAATTTGAACAAGTGATTTATCAGAAGTGAAAATACCTTCTATAATCAACACAGGTACATTGAGTATTTGTTATGTATTAAACACTATTTGATATTGTGGAGAATATGGTTAAGATAGAGATGTTCCCATTCAAATGGAGCTTCTATTTTATTGGAGGGAGACACAGTAAGAGAGGAGAGAGAGAGAAGGAAGGAAGGAATGAAGGAAGGAGAAGAAAGAGAAAAGGGGAGAAGGAGTAATGACAAGTGTTATGGAGACAATGAAATTAATTAAAATTAATAAGTAAGTAGGTGATCACTTTAGATTTGGTGGCCAAGAAGGGCTCTTTGAAGAAGGATATTTGAGCTAACGTCTAGATAATATAAAGAAGGCAGGATAGAATAACGAGGGAGCACTGTGATATGGACAGAGGAAAGACTGTAAAGGTCCTAGAGCAAGAATGAGCTTGCCATGCTTGAAGAAAGTCAAAAGGCCAGCAAGACTGCAGTGTAAGGGCAAAGGGACAAGTATTAACAGTAAGAGGTGAAATGTGAGAGGCAGGTGAGGTCCAAATCACACAGAGTTTTGTTAGGCAGCATTTGGAATTTGGATTATACCTAAATTCAAAGGGAGACCATTGCAGGATTTTAGGCAAGAGAGAGCCGGCATATTCTTTAGAATTAAAATTTTATCTCTGGCTTCTAAGTGCAGAGAATGGACTACAGGAGGCAAGAGTGGAACCAAGAAGACTAGTCTGGAGTTACCGCAGTAGTTCAGGGGAGCCATGAGCACAGGTCAGATAGAGTGAAGGCAGCATGGTTTCAGATAAGATTTAGAACTAGAGTAGCCAGAACTTGCATGTAACAATATGGGTGGTGGATTCGGTGATTAAAAGATAATTTGCAATCTTAAGGCTTGAAGAATTCATTGGAAGGCAGTGCCATTTATTTTGATGGGGAGGACTGGGATGAGTAGCAGATTTCTGTAAGGGGAAGGATACCAGGGACCGAATTGAGTTCTGTTTGGGTGGTTTGTGTTTAACGTGGTTCTTAGACATCCACGTGGAGATATTAGGTAGGAAGTTGAAACGTACATGTGGACTTGGAGGGAGGGGTCAGGCTGGAAGATGGGGATTTGAGAATCACTGGTGGATAGGGAGTATTTAACACTGAACAGGATGATCTCTAGGGAGAGCTGGTAGATGATAGGAGAGAAGGGGGAGCAAGAGGCATCCTGACTCTTCCATATTTGGATTTAGGGGCCTTTCTCTTACTCAAGGGAGTCCACTGATTAAAAGTCATAAAATTCTACCCTCATTCTCCATGGTCCTAGTAATAACAGCATTCTTTGAGAAAAAGCGGATATAATTGGATTCATTCTTTTACAGTTTGGGACAATTGACCATTTACATCACTGGCTGGGAGTAGGTGATTGGGGTTCTCCTTCAGGCTATGTGGTGGCCTCAAATGAGGAAGATCAGTGCCTCCACATCGCAACCTAAGCCACGGCCACAGCAGCGGCGTTACCTGGATTATCCGATGGAACAATGAAACTGGAGGCAAGAGATACTTTTGCCTCACCTTGTCAGGTTTTTTGTAACTATTGACTCAAAAATCTACTGTCAACGTTAGTTATGTAATTTGTCTGTTGCTTTATTCATTCCACTCATTTGCATTTAGTTTTTTTTTTTATTATGGTGAACTACATATGACATAACACTTACTATTTTTAAGTGTACAGTTTTGTGGCATTAAGTACATTCACAGTGTTATGTAACCATCATCACCATTGATCTCCAGAACTTTTCCACCTTCCCAAACTGAAACTCTGTACCCATTAAACGCTAATTCCCCATCCCCTGCTCCCCTGACAGCCGCCATCCTACTTTCTGCCTCCATGAATTTGACCTCATCTAAATGGAATCATATAGGATTTGTCCTTTGGTGACTGGCTTATTTCTCCAGCATAATGTCTTCAAGGTACATCCATGTCGCAGCGTGTGTCAGAATATCCTTCCTTTTGTTTCCACTCATATAACAAGGGCTGTATATTGCTGCAGTTAAGCGCATGTGCTTTACAGCCAAAATGCTGGACTTGAAGCCTATTCTGCCATTTATTAGCTATGTGACCTTGAGCAAGTCACTCAGGCCTTAATTTCTCCTCTGTAAAATAGATTTTATAAGAGTAGTGACTTCTAAAGTTTGTTGGACGATTGAACAAGTTAATACATGCAAGGAGCATAGAACCTGAAACGTGAGAAAAAAACAAAGTTGTTATTACTATTTATTAAACATTAAGAATAAAATAAGAATAAAAATAAGAATTAAACAGGAATACTGCCCTCAGGATGCTTATAGATGGAGAAAGGAAATACACCATGTTTAGAACTAGCCATTAGGCAAAGAAGAAATTGCTAAGAATATATAAGGTGTATATAGGAAGGGCAATATGACTTTGGGGAGGGATAAATCACTACCACCTTCAGGGCTAGAGAAGCTTCACTTAAAAGCTGACTTTGAGCTTTTAATGAAGGACAAGCAGGGAAAGATTCTGAGCAGAGGGAGTGTGTGAAATAATAAGAAATACATATGTGTCTCTGCTCCCAGTTCCTGACGTAGAGCTCCTGAAAACCCTTGCAGATAGAGGCACTAGAAGGGTCTTTTGTTCTAATATTTGGTCTTTGACTCTGGTTTCTGACACAGAGCTCCTAAGACTTTGTAATTTCCTGAGTCATAGGAACATCTGACACAGAGCTTCTAAATCCCTTAGAATTTCCTGGGTGATAGGAAGCATCTTTTGTTCTAATGAGATCTAAAATTTCATTCTAATGAGACTTGTGGTGGGCTCCTGGAGAGCTGCAGGGTGGCGGTTGCCAGGGAGATTGATTAGAGGGTTGGAAATTTTAGTCCTACCTGGGCCCCAGACCTCCAAAAACGGCAGAGGAACTGGAAATGGACTTAACCACCAATGACCAATGATATAATTGATTATGGCTAATTCAATGATGTCTCCATAAAAACCCAAAAGGACAGGATTCAAGAACGTCTGTGTAGCTGCCATGTGGAGGTTTCTGGAGGGGGGTGCCCCCAGAGAAGGTGTGGAAGCTTTGTGCCCCTTTCCCCACACACTGCCCTGTGTTCCTCTTTATCTGGCTGTTCATCTATATCCTTTGTAATATCTTTATAATAAACCAGTAAACATGTTTTCCTGAGTTCAGTGAGCTGTCCCAGAAACTTAAAACCCAAGGAGGGGGTCGTGGGAACCCTGATTCAATAGCTGGTTGGTCAGAAGTGTAGGTGACAAGCTGGACATGGCCATGTGACTGTAGTCCCAGCTATTTGGAGGCTGAGGTGGGCGGATCACTCGAGTCTCGGAGTTTGACACTAACCTCGATAACATAGCAAGACCCTGTCTCAAAAAAAAAAAAAAAAAAAACCATAACAACCTACTTACAACTTGTGATTGGTATCTAAAGTGGGAGGCCGTCTTGGGCAACTGAGTCTTCAGTCTTTGGGATCTGACTTTAAGTCCAGGTACACAGTGTCAGAATCAAAACTGAATTAGAGGACAACCATTAGTGTCCACAGAATTGATCACCAAATCCCACACATCTTTTGGTGACCAGAGGTGAAATATTCTATGTTGAGTGTGAATGTAAAAGGAAAAAATACAGGTTTCCTCCTGTTATACAGAATAGCACAAAGAGAAAGCACCATGGCAAGAAACCATGAAACCAGAAAGTGTATCAGTCAGGGTCCTGGCAGGAATTACCACTCACAGCCAGGATAATTAAGGAGAGCTCAAAGTTGTGGGGTTGTGGTCAGGGTTAAGAGAAGCCAGCAAGGGATAGCCAGGGTTAAGAGAAGTCAACAAGGAATAGCCAGCCAGTACCTTGGGGTGAGTAGCAGTGTGGAGTCAGCACCCCTGAGCCTGAGGGGCATGGGAAGGAGGCCCTCACTGAAACTCAGAGAGGAGCTGTAGCAAGAAGGCTGCCTCACAGGCACTGTGACTTTCTATAGATGGATGAAATTATCAATGGCAACTCTGACCTAGAATCTGCTTTCATAAGTTGTTTTCTTTCTTTCTCTTTCTCTCTTTCTTTCTTTCTTTCTTTCTTTCTTTCTTTCTTTCTTTCTTTCTTTCTTTCTTTCTTTCT
>NW_012107853.1:2096980-2228335 GCF_000951045.1 Mandrillus leucophaeus | reverse complement strand
TCTCTCTCTCTCTCTCTCTCTCTCTCTCTCTCTTTTATACAGGATCTTTCTCTGTTGTTCAGGCTGGAGTGCAGTGGTGTGAACACGGCTCACTGCAGTCTCCATCTCCTGGGCTCGAGTGATCCTCTGTCTTCAGTCTCTCAAGTAGCCTGTACCACAGGCAAGTGCCACTACCTTAGGCTAATTTTCTAATTTTTTATAGAGACAGCGTATCCCTATGTTGCCCAGCCTGGTTTAAATTCCTGGGCTCAAGTGATCCTCTCACCTTGGCCTCCTAAAGTGCTGCGATTACAGGTGTGAGCCACCAAGCCAGCCTCATGCATTCTTTATATACTCTGCAATACAAACAGGTGATGTCCTCAATTCCCCCTGTGTATGGGCTAAGTCTTCCAGGGTCAGGCCTCATACTTCTCTGTCTGGAATCTAAATCCTGCTGTGGTCCTGGAGGCAACGTGGGTGGTAGAGCTTGGAGAGAAAGATTCCTCAGGAAAATTAGTGTTGCCTTGTGAAGTAATTGCCTCATTTAAGTTACTAAAATATTTTATGCAGGGGAAGGCAGGTCCTACCAGAGAAGGGTGGAAATGAGAGGTTCAGAGGGATTTGTAGATTCAGAGTTCCCAGGCTCTTCTGATTTATCTGCCAAATGTCCCCATCTCATGCCAGGGGATTCCACTCCTTTCCACCAATGTCTTTACCTTGACAGAAGACACCTGGCAAGTTTTGATGTTTAATTGCCACTGTGACTTTGCTCAGCCATATCTACCCAGCAACTACAGGGACGAAAAGTGTGTTCAAAGGTGTCATGAAGCCTTTTTGGTTTTTCACCCAGGTACTAAGCTGGAAGGGGAAGGCCTTCAATGTGTCCTTCTCCCTGTAGACTCTATGGCTGTCGGAGGCAGTGCCGTCCAATCCCACAGCTTCAGAATCACTATTGTCATTACAGCCCCACAGCTCCTTGACTGCTGCCTGTTTTATGCCACCACAGGTATTAGTCTGAGTTATCCTAATGCCACTGAAAGTCAGATAATCAGTTTCTGTTTCCCTCTTGCAAGATTAGCCTGTGCTCCTCAAATCCATCCCCTGAATCACAGTTGAGGGTTGGTTTCTTGGAGCCACTGCTGGTACCTGTTACCATATCAACCAGAGTCCCAGCAGGGACTAGATGAGTACAAATTACTCAAACTGTGTAGCTAAAGATAGTTTAATAAAGGAATTGTCTACAAAAAGGGTGGTCAGGCTTTAGGAAACCTGACAAGGGATGGTCTAGAATTCCAGGTGTTGCCTGAAGGGCAAGGAGAGGGATTAGTTACTGGAACACGATTAGAGAGAATACAGAGAGAGCTTACAGGAAGGACATCCTGACAGCACCTGTGGCTTTTAGTAGAGGAACATATAAAATCTTATATTAACTTTCCTCCAACTGTCTGATCTCTTATTTGTGTTTTCAAATGACCAAACCCAGCTAGAAGCCAGACAGCAAGAAAGCCTCCAGAGGTCAGCTTCCTGGTGCAACAGGGCGGAGAAGGTAGAGAGTGCAGTTGGAAAATATTGCACAAATATGCAAAGGGAAAATATTCATCAGAGCCAAAAAATCTCGTTTGACTAGCAAAGAAAGTTGATGAAGAGAGTAGTGGAAGATAAGGTTGGAAAAGCCATTTGGGACCCAGCACGCAGAACAATGCCAAGAACTTGTATCCCCTACTCCTGCTTTTGGTAGGTAATGGGCATAGACGACTTTTGAAATGACATAAAGTGAGATGTGCCCTTGGGAGATTAATATGACAAAATCATGGAGGATGGATTACAGTATTAACAAACCAGATAGGGGCCATTGTTGTAGCCCATGATAGTAGTCTAGATAAGAATTGTTGGGAGCCTATGTGAAATTATAGAGAACAGATAATAGGAAATTAAACGCAGAATTGACAAGCATTGGAAACTAATTGATTGCAAAGGGAAATAAAAGGAAAATAGTCCTAGATGACTCTGATACATGCTCTAAAAGGAGGCGCTTGAAGCTTATCTGATGCATGCAGTGTGTCAACTCAGCTGGCTGTTAGCATTCTCATTAGGAAGAAAACTGAACTCTTTGCTAGGCAAAGTTAATACAGTTTGATGGGAAACTTCTAGCAGCCTAATTTGATTTTCTTATCACATTATTAAGATATTAAAGAAAATGATTAATAATAGAGAATCCTATAATGTGAAAGAAATCTCAGCTTAGAGGAAACATTCACACAATGATATTAATCCCTTGATATGGAGATGACATCTTTTCTAGAACTGAGTGAACATATTCAAACATGGGCTATTAATATTTGACATTCCAGTTGAAACACTTGCAACCTATACTCTGAGTATGCTACTCTGAATATGATAGTTCCTACACATCTTCTAGTCTAGAAGGGCCATATGTTCACTGACATTTACTGGATCCCTAGCTAGGTCTTTCAGTTTTAGAAGTTAATGGGCCTTTGAGAACAAAACTTTCTTCTTTATCTACACTACTGATGATGAAAAATAACAATTACAATAACAATAATGGCAACGATAAAAATCAACGAATGCTTCTTGACTCCTTATTACATGTCAGGCGCTATGGGAAGGGCTTTCTAATTTAATTTTCACACATCCCTCTACTGTAAGTACTATTATTAGTGCAATATTACGTAAGAAAAAGTCAAGGCACAGAGAAATTCATTAGTCACCCAAGGTCACACCGCTAACAAGCAGTGAAGCCCAGTTGACAACCCAAGAGCTGGAACTTTACTCCGTGCTACTCTAATCCAGAATACCCTCAAAGGTTTCCCTTGAGGTCAAGGTATGAAGCCAGGGAGTAGTGACCGAGGAAGCCTGCCTGAGTAGGCTGGGCACGGTGGCTCAACCCTGTAATCCTAGCACTTTGGGAGGCTGAGGCGAAAGGATCCTTTGAACCCAGGAGTTCAAGACCAGCCTGGGCAACCTATGGTGAGACCCTGTCTCTACAATAATTTTTAAAAAAAATTATCCAGGCATGGTGGCACCTACTTGTAGTCCCAGCTACTCAGGAGGCTGAGGTGGGAGGATTGCTTGAGCCCAGGAGGTCGAGGCTGCAGAGAGCTGTGTTCACACCACTGCACTCCAGGCTGGGCATCAGAGCAAGACCCTGTCTCAAAAAAGAAAAAAAAAAAAAAAGAATGGTGAACTTAGGTAAATGGAGTCAGTCAATTCGTAGAGGGAGCTGGGGAAAGAGGAAATATTCTTGTTGCAGTCTCCTCCTTCCCTGCGGACCTTTTGTCAGTTCTTCCCATTGTCTGAACCCAATTAGAAGCTAAAGAGGAAGAGGCCCCATTGATACAGGCCATACAAGTTGACTTTTGGCAGCACAAAGCATCTTGGGCAACATCCCAAGCCTTCCTGAGACTTGAATGAGTTTCTGGAGAGGTATGATCTTTTGACTCTTTTTTCCTCTAAACTGCTTTGCCACTATCTCTAAACCATAGAGACCCAGAAATGAAATGTAGCACTTCTGCCAGTTCCTCTCCTAAAGAATCCACTCCTACAAAAGCATTAGGGTACAAGATAAAAACAAATATTCCATTAGGTAAATCTGTTCTTGTAAGTATCTGGCTTTACTTCGTTCAGTCTCTAGGCCCCAGGTGTTCCCCCACCCGTCTTGGTCCCCCCTCCCTTAATATAGTGTGTGCTTACTCTTTTATTCAGTGCAATCTAATTTTATTTGGCTCTAAAACTTGGACTCACATTACTGACAAGTAGCTCAGCAGATCAAAAGTCCATCTGTGGCTGGGCACAGTGACTCACGCCTGTAATCCTAACACTTTGGGAGGCCAAGGCGGGCTGGTCATGAGCTCAAGAGATCGAGACCTTCCTGGCCAACATGGTGGAACCCCGTCTCTATTAAAAGTACGAAAATTAGCTGGGCATGGTGGCACTCACCTGTAGTCCCAGCTACTTGGGAGGCTGAGGCAGGAGAATCGCTTGAACCCGGGTGGCGGAGGCTGCAGTGAGCTAAGATCACACTGGGTGACAGAGCGAGACTTTGTCAAAAAAAAAAAAAAAAAAAAAAGCCCATCTGTTGTCCTGATCCACTCTCTTTATCTTTTCTCATTACTTATGGGGAGTAACATCCATGTATAGGAAGTTAATGTTTGTTGTGTCCATTACACCAGGACTGAAGGAGATGTAGTTGACTAGAGGGTATGATTTAATAAATGAAGCAATATTCATTGTTTCCAGATATCGTCTCAGTCTTGGAAAGGCAGCATAGAATAGTAGAATATGAAATGTAGAGTGAAAAGGCCTAAGTTTAAATCCCAAGCCAACCACTTACTAGTTATGGTCCCATAGAATAGGCTACTTAAACTTGAGCAAACCAGCAAACCATAATTCATGCTCCACTTAGTATTGTGAGACAATTCTCCATCAGTCTTTCTGTTAGCACATTTTGCAAACAGAGATATTGACTGCCTTTGTTCTTTCAAAATGATGTTTGTAGAACAAACATCTCTCTGGAAGGAAAGGTAGGTTCTTCCTGTCCAGTGTAATAGAGGTAAAGTCTATCTTCAGAGCAAAGAGCAAGCATGCTCAATGCCCCCTATAGAAGGCTTGGGTTCCCTATAATGAGAGTTATTGTTTTGTAATATAAGTGATTGTATGTTCAGGAGTCATCCTTAGGGAACTGGGGTTATGGGAGCTGAAGACAAAATGATGTTATTCTAGCCATGGCTATTGCTGTGGATAATACACTTTCATCTTTGAACCAGGGGTTTTCTGTCTTCTGGCAGCATTCATGAGGCTGCGGAATGCTAGCTTATGGGATACAAACTGTGTCACTTAATTTCTCAGTTCTGGACACCCAGCATCTAGGAACGTCGTGAGAGATTGTAGCAGAGAGAGCAGTGGATCAGGAGTCAATATAGCTGACTGTGATATTAAAGGTGTGACTTTGGACAAGTCACATAACCTTGCTAAACCTAAGTTTCTTTGCCATGAATGTGGGGATAATAAAACACGCCACACTTGCCTCAGAGTGTCTGTGAGATTCACATACAATAATGCCTATGCAAGAACTTTGAATAGTGATGTAGGTACTCTATTATGTTTTTTAAAGATGATGGTCATCCTACCATACTCTTCAAAGGAGCATGACCTTTATGGGCATGATAGCATGTACCTGTAGTTCCAGCTACTCAGGAGGCTGAGGTGGGAGGATCCCTTGAGCCAAGAAGCTCAAAACTGTACTGTGCAATGATTGCGTGTGTGAATAGTCACTGCACTCCAGTCTGGACAACATAATGAGACCCCATCTCAAAAGAAGAGTGTCCAAAGGAGCATGATCTTTCTAGTGTAGATATTGGGAAGGACCATACTAGCTGTACAGTGGGCAGTAATGAGTACAGCCATTTCTTGATCATTTTATTTGCTTTCTGTTAGATTTAACAATAATGTTCAATTAACTTTATGTTCACTTAACAATCGGAACTAATGACTTCAAAGAATAAATGCAAGTGAACTGCACAGGCCACTTAAAAAATGAGCAGAAGAGATTTTTGCGATTTAATTGATTACAGTTCCTAAGGAGAGAGGAACTTGAGTAGACATCAGGCTCTAAGAGTGAAATGCCACCATGCTCAGGACCAAGTTGAATACATACTACTTAGAAGGTCAAAACGTATTCATTTTGAGTGAAGATCTGCTGTATGGCATACCACATTGACGAAGCCACTGGCCAAAGAGTGATCCTAGGAAATTTTTTTTTTAAGAAGTAGGTTTAGATAGAATGATTCTACACACTGAGAAATTAATTGGGAGAATATAGATAATCAAACTCTGAGTGATCCTAGGGATTTTTTTTTAAGAAGTAGGTTTAGATAGAACAATTCTACACACTGAGAAATTAATTGGGAGAGTACAGATAATCAAACCATGCCTGCACTATCCCAATGAATTTTTCAATGTATTGCTATGACCAAAAGAAAATCAGTTTCTATGACCCCTATAGCCAAGAAGAGAGTGTATGCTTCCCTTTCTTATCTGGGTATAGCAATAGCATTAGCTTGTAGCCCCTTAGCTTTGTACTTGTTTATGCTTTCCATTGCTCTCAAACAGACCAAGTTTCTTGATCACATAGATCACGCCTTATATTTTGCTTGTAATTCCCCAAATGACTTGTGCAACATTGGGAATATCACAAGCTTGGTGCTATTCAGTTAGAAGAAATTGCTTAAAAGGAAAACTGGTAGGAAAGCAGAAGCTTTTCTTAAGCTCCAATGGGAAGATGGCAATAAACTGTGCTAGAGAAGGTGCTGGAGAAATACGAAGGAATCAGAGTGATCACAGGAGTGGAGGCTCTGGCTGCAGTCCAAGTTAAGTAATTGCATCCTGTCTCTTGAAAGCCCCCTGCAGTTCCAATCAGATATGGTACTCAGTTTCATTTCTTTTCTAATGTCTGTGCTCTGATAAATAGAGGCTGCACGCAAGGATTGGGTGAAAGGCCCAGGAAGCTGAGTAACTGTGACAGAGAGCCTCAATGTTTCCCTGCAGCTTGCTCCATCCCCAAGCTTGAATGGTGAGTCTTAAGTCTCATTCTCATCTTCAGATAGGTGGCTTGCATTATCTCCTGGAGAGAGGGCGTAAAGTCAGAGGGAAACATTCGTGAAGAAACCCAGTTTTTGTTTTAACAATCTCCTCCCTTGCAAGCGAGAACAGTATAATTATCTAATGAGCTGTGAGCCACAGAGACAGATATTAGGTTTTTGGAAACTCAGGGCCTCCCACCAATTGACTTTTGCCTAAATTATTTAGATATTTCATCTAGTTCTGGTCACCATGTTGCCGTCAAAGAGACGGAGGAAAGGAGGTGAGGAGACAGAATCCCCCCACCCCCATAACATCCCCCATTGTACTCAGGTCCATTAAGAACAAGTTCCTCAATAATTTCCTCTTCTCGGCCCATAATGAAGTCAAATTGACTCTGATTGTCATCAATAATTAATGAGTCCAATGGTTCTCTGCATCTCCAGGCCATTTGGCAGATGGCACTGTCGATTTACTATTGTGCCTGCTATTCTGGAAGCTTCTCAAAGTGGTTTATGTTGTAAAATCTAGTTACAAAGAGTTTTACACTTCAGGCATTCTCTGGGTTTTGACATTCTATGCGTTATTTTTTCTTCCTGTGACTATGGCAGAAGAGGAATAACCAAGTTATACTGTCAGAGTTCATTTTTGCCCTCAACTGCAAGATGAACAAAATAAGACAACATATGTGTATTTACAGCCAATGAGAAAACACACTGGTTAAGATAAATGGCACTGTAGGAAGGTATAAAGCACCTAGTGACCCAATACCAAAAAGAAAGATTTATTTTGAAAGTTGAGACATGTCCAAGGAGCAGTATTCAACCAAAATTTGAAAGCTTACAAGCTTAAAAAATTCTTTTTCGATTCCAAGCTAAGATAAATGGCTCAGGTATTAGTGAGAGCTGAGTGAGCCTGGGTGAAAGTTTTAAGTAAAAATAACACACCAGGATTGGTAGATACATATTACATATTAGATGGCCTTAGGGAAAATGTTCACTGAACCTTTTATTGTCAGCGGGGCTGGGATTCTGTCATAGGACTTTTCTTTGACTTTCCTTATATTAATTTGGTGTCAAAGAAAGAGGAGCAGGTGAGGTGGGGTGCCCAGCAGAATATATCTAACATGCAGTCATGCCAAAATAAATGTGCCCTGGATGTAAAGAAGACCTGGGATAATTTCTAGGTTCATACTATAAACCAGCGTTTCCTTTCCAAAGGTCTTCCAGAAAATTAAAACTTGGTAAATCCCATATTCACCAGAGTATATTACCTGAGATTACACTCTCTTGTTTGAAGCCATTCTTCTGGTTAAGAAACAGGAGTCTGGGGCTAAAATGATTTCTTAGAAAATAAGCATATTTTCATTCAGAGGCTTTAAAAAATACCTACCAGGGATAGAGTTCCAGAAAAGGTAGGTCTAAGAATGAGCTTTTCTCTGCACAGATCCTGTCTCTGGGGAACAGGATAAATTAAGGAGTTTGAGAAATTTCTCTTTATCTTCAGAGCATTCACTTAACTTTACCCATAGCTAGCTTGCCATAAAGTAATTGAATTACATTTTAAGTCACAGCTTCATAGGAAACCTACTTTGTGACCATCAGTTTACATTGCAGTTTCTTCTGATTCAGCCCACAGTGTCTGGAAGGTTTAAAATACGTAACCTTTCTTTTTAGAAAAATATTTTTGTGCACTTATGTTGGAGCAGGAACTCTCAGTATACTTCACCTAGTAGAGAAGTGGTCCCAGATACGCAAATAGTGGGGCCAGTATGGTTGGATTGCGAGGACTGACAGCTGTAAGTACTTAAAAATACGAAAAAGTCTGAGGGGGCTTTTCCCATTCTCTCTGGGAAGATTGGGAGCTTGGTATGAACCAGCCAGTGTTTGGATAGAAGTTATATCTTTTAAAAGAGCAATGAGCACATCAAAGCACAGCTGTTGCACAGAAAGGCATTGCTTTTCGTAAACCTTGTCTCCTCCTTGTCCACCATCAGGTGCCGTATTCTACCCAGGTTACACTTACTTTGCACAAGGCCTTGATATGTTGGCTCTGCCAACCCTGCACTGTTAAAACATCTGCTAAACTTCCCTCAGTGGTCACTGAGCATGTCTCCTTCAAGGACAAGTAGAAATGAATTATCTATTGACCTTAGCTGTCAAATGATTGAGAGAAGACATGAGAAACTTCATGTGAATTATGAATGTGGACACCTCCTTCTTCCTCTGTCTTCTACTGTACGGGGCCTCATCTTTATGCTCACCGACATGAAATCCCGGTTTTTCTGCACAAAGAGATGAAGTTGTCAGTATTTGGGAAAACGAAGGCATTAGGAATTAGGCATGATCTCCTAGAAATCAAATAACTCACATGCTTATTGGTCTCTTACAGGTTTTCTGTCCCCACATTCACTCATCATCTGAGAAGAAGGCAGTTCTCTTGGTAAGAAAGGAATGAGAAAGTGCACATATAGTCGTTCCTAGCACTTGTAATCTTTATTTAAAACTGCATTTTGTGTTTTTTTTTTTAATTACGAAATGTTACTTAATCATTATTGAAAACTCTTTTTTTTTATTTCTGAGACAGGGTCTTCTTGCTCTGTTGCCCAGGCTGGAGTGCAGTGACACAATCATAGCTCACTGCAGCCTTGAACTCCTGTGCTCAAGCAATCCTCTGTCCCTAGCCTCCTGAGTAGTTAGGACCACAAGCACATGCTACCACATCTGACTAATTTTTAAACTCACTATATTGCCTATACTGATCTTAAACTCCTGGCTTCAATCAATCCTCCTGCCTTGGCCTCCCAAAGAGTTGGGATTACAGACATGAGCTACCACGTCCAGTCAAAAACTCTTAAAAGACAAAAATATTAAAATCAATCATAACCTTTCAATGCAATGATGGATATCAAAATTTTAAAATAATTATATTTTGAAGTTTTCATATTTTGAATACTAAATACATACACAGCACAAATAATTGGACTCCTGCCAAAGAGACTGTTTTGTATCATGCTTTTAAAACAATAATATAGCAGAAGCGTTTTGTTAGACTATTCAAACTCATTAACAAGGCAATTTTTAAGAGCTGCATACGAGGTATTTCATTATAGGATGTCACATGTTTTATTCAATACTGGTAATTTTGAGAGGTAGAAAATATGGCTATCGTTGAAATAAACAGAGAGGTTCCAGAGCATAAGAATGGGAGGAATTCAGTTCGATATATTTGACAACACAAAACATGTTGAGCATCTCTAATCTGAATATCTGAAACCTGAAAGGCCCCCAAATGTAGAACTTTTTAGAGCACCAACGTGGAGACCAAAGCCTGCTGCCATTTGTTGCTGCTGTTAAAGCCAACACAGATACCTGGCGATGCTGCCGTGTTGTTCTGTCACCTTGAACACATTATTTTTTTCACTGTATTCACGATATGTCTTTTTTTTTTTTTTTTTTTTTTTTTTACTGTTAAGTACTTATGTGTGAATAAGTATAAGAAAAGGATTGCTTATCAGGAACATATAAATTCAAAGTAAGAAATCACAGTGATGCCAAACAACCAGAGATTGTCCACATGGGTGGCTGAGATAGTGACACCTTTCCTTTCTGATGGTTCCATACGCACAAACTTTGTTTCATGCACAAAAGTATTAAAAATATTGTATGAAATCACCTGCAGTCCTATGTATAAGGTATATATGAAACATCAATGAATTTTGTTCTTGGGCTTTGGTCCCATCCCCAAGACATCTCGTTATGTATATGCAAATCTTCTAAAATTTGAAAATATTCTTAATCTGAAACACTCCTGGTCCCAACATTTCAGATAAGAGATACTCAATCTATATTGTAACACCCTGCCATGTGCAAGGTCGTCTGTGGATTCTGGAGTCACAGGATGAGTAAACATATATCTTCTTGTCAAAGGAGATTTCATTAGTAATAATAAATACCTTATTTTATATCACAGGTTATAGTTATATTAATCTTTGCCACACACTGTTCATTTGATCTTCACTAAGAGATGGGTAGAGCTTATGATGTCCATTTTGCAGATGAGGCTCACAGAGTTAAACGACATGTAATTAGCTACTAAGCAAATCAGCAGCCGAGCCACTTTGTTACCCTGTGCCCTTTGTTCTCCCCAGCACTGTCTCCCTGGCAGAGCTCTTGGTCCCATTCCTCCTTTTTACCTGCCTTTCATCATCTGTTGCCTCTGTCCAGGGGGTTGCTATGAGGATGACTAGCTAGTCTCCTGATTCCTTTGCTCTTCATTCATAGCTGTCTTCACCGCATCCTCAGCATGTTGTTCTTCCTAAGAATTACTAAACCTAGGACCTTGCCTATGAGCCTTTGGCACTTTGGGAGGTCAAGGCGGGCGGATCACTTGAGGCCAGGAGTTTGGGATCAGCCTAGTCCACGTGGTGAAACGTGTGTCTACTAAAAATACAAAAAATTAGCTGGGCGTGGTGATGCGCACATGTAGTCCCAGCTGCTCGGGAGGCTGAGGCCAGAGAAGGGCTTGAACTTGGGAGGCGGAGGTTGCAGGGAGCCAAGATGGTGCCACTGCACTGCAGTCTGGATGACAGAGCAAGACTCAGTCTCGGGGGAAGAAAAAAAAAAAAAAGGATAGGCCATGAGATGGTTAAAAGGAACAAAGACCAAGGCTGTGAAGGGAAATCTTTCAAAGGAGGGAAGGAAGGAAGATGGCACAAAGGAAGGAGGGAAAGGAAGGTGAGAACCAAGTTAGCCAAATAAGGAAAATGAAAGCATTGAGGAAAAGAGAAGCGAGAAACTGGTGAGGTGGGGAGGTGGTTGAGATAATGGGAAAGAGGAGGAGGACTCCTTTAAGCCACTGCCACATTCTGAGCTTTGGTTTATTTTGTTTTTTAATGGGCTTTGGCTCTTTTTCTGTTTCTCTTTCACTGCATTAGAGACA
This sequence comes from Mandrillus leucophaeus, assembly GCF_000951045.1. NCBI lineage: Eukaryota > Metazoa > Chordata > Mammalia > Primates > Cercopithecidae > Mandrillus > Mandrillus leucophaeus. The sequence continues at coordinate 2,216,818 of NW_012107853.1, read as the reverse complement.
CCATTCAGATAGGATAGAAAAAAAATAGCAAAATGGTAATAGTCAATTTAGAGGGAAAAGAGAAACCACATACATAGGGGAAAAAATTGCCAGACGCCAGCACAAAGAGGCACTCACCTTTTCACAGGGGTCTTCCTGCCAGCTGGTACAGAGGAGCTGACACAGCTCTTCTCAGAGGGTAGTAGGCACAGCGCAGCTGGAGAGGCAGCTGGACAGGAGGACTGGGAAGGGGCCAGAAATGGGGCTTGAGAGAGGACGGGGGTAAAGCAGCAAATGGGACTGGAGAGGTCTCATTACAGATCTTGGAGGATGTCTGACTGTTCTCCATGACCTATGGGGCGGGGGCAGAGCAGCCACAGGTTAGAGCCGGCATCGTGGGGCTCAGGAGATTGTATGTCCCTAGACTTGTGCAGGATGAATTTCTCATCTGATTTCTTGGTGGCTGTCACTGACTTCTCCTCCCCTGCGGACTTTGTTATTATTACTGTCATCACCTTTTTGTCTCCACTGCTGGAAACTTTCATTGCCAGCTGAGTAATCTTATTTATCCCTCAAGATGCCCCATACCCAAGAGGGCTTGTGATGCACATTGTCTGATGTCAAAGTCTGGCTCTTTAGATATAAGCTGACCAAGAGTAGAACAGAATTCCTTGTTTTATTTTTAGATATTATTATAATTTATAGACATGCAGTATTATTAATCCTATTGGTTAAATATATTATCAATGTGTTCATGATAATGATGATGATGATAGTTTACACTTACCAGCATTTTGAATATCTTGGCAGCTGTCAGAAGTTACAGACATTATTGCATTTACTTTGCACAATTATCCCAGAGGCAGGTACCATTATTATCATCATTTCATACATGTGTAAATGGAGTTCTAAACAGGATAACTTGACCTAGTTATTAACCAAGATTGGAAGCCATCAGAAGGTTTTGAGCAGAATCATGACACGATGCAACATATTTTTTAAAAAGATCACTTTGGCTGCTGTGTGCACTGTAGAGGACAGGGACAGAAACCCAGAGGTCATTTAGGAGGTGGGAAGTGATGGTGGCTTGGACCAAGGAGAGAACAGGGTAGCTGATGAAAAGCAGTCACATTCTCAGCAATTTGATGGCAAACAAAACAAAAATTCTGAGTGATTGGTTGTGAAGTGTAAGAGAAAGAAAGAAGTCATGAATGAAGCTATGGCTTTGGCCTGAGCAAAGAATGAGATGTTATGAACTGAAATGGGACTAATTGTGGCAGAAGCATCTGTGAGAAGGAAGATCAAGCTTTCACTTTTGGAATGATTAAGTTTGCAATGTCTTCTGAGTATCCAGAGCATGGAGTTAAAGGTAGATATCTGGGTTGGTTGTATACATTTGGGAGTCACTCGCATGCACATAACATTTAAAGCCATGCTAGTGGATGAGATCATCAAGGGAATGATTATAGATAGAGAATCTATCTAGATAGAGAATTATTATAGATAGAACTAAGGCTCAAATGTTGGGATGCTCAAACACTCAAATACTTAGAGTTTGGAGAGTTGAGGAGGAAGCAGAAAAATGACCAGGAAAGATCCACCAGTGAGGATCAAAACCAAAAATGTTCTTTTGAGTCCTGGGAGCCAAGTGGAGAAGGTGTATCAAGGGGGGAAGAAGTCATCCACCCTATCAAATGCTGCCAATAGATCAAATAAAATGAAGACCAAAAAATGACCAAGAATGAGAAGCTGGATCTAGCCACATGCTGGTCATTGTTCACCATGATAAGAGCAGTTTTGCTGGAGGCAGACAGAGTGAAAGCCAGATTAGAAAGTGTTCAAGGAGGAATACAAGAAGAGAAATTGGAGACAGTAAATATAGACAATACTTCCAGAGACTTTTGTTGTAAAGGAGTGCACAACAAAGGGTCATAATGTTAAGGAGATGCAGGTATAATTTAAAGATATTTTTTAAATGTGAAAATTCCAGTATGTTTGAATGGAAATGGGAATGGCCCAGGAAACAAGGAACAATGCATGGGAGTAGAACTTCCACAGTGATATCCTTGAGGAGGGAGAGGTGAAGAGATCTGGTACCCAGGGTGAGGGGTTAGTTTTGGCTGGTAGCATGCCCTGTTCATCAATAGTTAACATAAGGGAGGGCAGAATCAGGGCCCAGATGTGAGTCGATATAGGTTTATGGAAGTTCTCTGAGAACTCTTAGAGCAATGGGAAACCAGGTCATCAATCAAGAGTAAAAAGGAGGATGGGGTAGTTGGAAATTTGAGAAGAGAACAGAAGATATGAAGAGTTAACCTATCAATAGTTCTGTTGATTATTTTTTATTTTCCAAATTTGACATTGTATATTAGGAAAAACCATCAAACTGACTGTTTTCTCCTGCTGCATTCTCACCACAACACTCTCAAGACTTTACCTCTGTGATGTGTAGTTCTCCCTCTGCACCCGCACACACCAAGCAATTCTCTGACAGACACCAGCAGGGTGTCCTAAATTTAATTCAACTCTGACACTGTCTGTCTGGAATTAGAGCCAGATCTCATGGATCAAGGGCTCAGTCCCACAAGACTGCCCTCTACTTCGGATACCAATGGCAAGTCTGGGTCTCTGAACTTCTGACCAACTGGAGATGAATTGTGGGCTCCTATAAGCCCCTCATCTGGTTCAACCATTTGTTGGAATGGTTCACAAAACTCAGGAAGGTACTTCACTTGTGTTTACCTGTTTATTTTAAAAGATCTTACAAAGGATACAATTGAATCGCCAGATGGAAGAGATGCCTAGGGGTATGGGGGTAGCGGCACAGAGCACGGAGCTTCCATACCCTCTCCTGGGGCACACAGCCCTCCCAGCTCCTCCAAATGTTCAACAACCTGGAAGCTCTCCAAACCCCATCCTTTTGGGTCTTTATGGAGGCTTCATTATGCAGGCATGATTGATTACATCATTGGCCTTTGGTGATCAATTCAACCTTCAGCTCTTCTCCCCTCCAGGAGTTGGGGTGGGGTGGGAGGTGGGGCTGAACATTCCCATGGCAACCAGACCCCATCCTGAGGCTATCCAGGAACCCCCAGCCAACCATTATCATTAGCATACAAAAAGACACTTATCACTTCAGAGATGCCAAGGGTTTTAGGAGCTGTACGCCAGGAAATGGGAAGAAGACCAAAATATGTATTTCTTATTATAAAACATGATATCACAGATACTAGTTATTTTATAGCATAAAATATACCATGGAAAATAAGCATGAAGATCTTTTCTTTTGAGTCAGATGCATTTGGATTTTTTTCCCAATGGTAAGCATATGTAGCTGACATATTGTGTTACCTTTCACGGCATGCCACTGGCTTCATATAGGACTCAAGTGTGAAGCCTGTGAGTTTGACTGCACTGCTGGAGGGCCCCCTACAGCTACTGCTGCAAAATGCTCCTAGGGCAAAGGCCCTTCAGGGTCCACGTATGAGAACTCTATAGCATTTTCTTGGTCCTTGAACTTTTTTTTGGTTCTGGATTGAATTGGGCATTTCATTTCTGGGATTCCTGTGGATTTCACAACGGTGAGTGTGAAGCACAGCTTAAACAAAGATGTAAAAGGCTGTAAGGAAAAAGGAAAACTGAGAACACAAATGCATTGCAAGGAGATGCTGCTGGAAGCAGCTGTTACTGTATTTTGAAGTGCTACTTATTTTAATTGAAGGGCAATAGGATAATAATATTGTGCAATAACGGTGCACCTTTGTGTGAGACCTTTGGAGACCTCCCCACGCATGAGGTAATGTGGCCCCATATAGTCAGAAGAGTCAGGTATAGCTGCCTTATTTTGTAAAACAAATGAAACTGGGTCTGCATCTTTCAAGAATATTCTGAAAGAACCATTTCTCTAGGCCCCTGATGCAGCAGTGCAAATAAGAGTGAGCATCTGGAGAAAACTGCTGTTGGGTGACTCTTGAGACAATCCAGGGCAAAAGTAGCCAGGAGAGCAGTCAGTTATGCATGTACATTTTTCCCAAGGTAAATAGGTTAAAAGGGTAGGGTGGTGTCAGATATCCAGGCAAGTAAAGATTCTTCTGAAAGCAACGTAGAAGAAGGAACTCACACCAAGAATGCAGCATAGAAGCATAGGACCGTAGGATTTTCAGTATGCAAGATATCTTCAAGATGATCTAGGTTAGGTCTAGTCCATTCCTCTTTTAGCTCTTTGAAGTCTATTTCTAAGGCAGTTTCCCCCAGCTATGGACTCCTTGGATATGCCTTGTCAGGGCAAGAAAGAGCCAACTGGGATTGAAGTAGAGAAACTGATATAGACAATTAAATGGATGTGCTCAGGGAAGGGGTGAATGTAGGCAATTAGCTAGGTAGATCCTAAAAATCCAGTAGTTGAAAGTAGAAGTCTTCCCTGACAAGATGAATTGAAGACTATCAAGGGCAAAATAATTTCCTTTCTGACTTATTCTAGACCAGTGCTCCTCAAATATTAATATGCATATGAATCGCTTGAGGGTTTTGTTAAAATGCAGATTCTGGTTTACTGGGTCTGGAGTGGGTGCCAAGATTCTGCATTTTCATAGTGACCCCCTCTTTTGGTTCAATCACACAAGTGACCATGGTACTGTTGGTTTGGAGACCACACTCTGAGGGGCCAGAATAGAGGCAATTTACTCAGCTCTCCATTTTTGTGTTAAATGCATTTATACCCTCACTGATGGTTTGGTTTTACATTATCTTCTTTCAAGGAGAATTCATTTGCATGAGGTATTTTTAGCTATAAGGGTTCTCTTGATGAAGCACAAGCAAATGTTTCTCTTTCCAGAGGAATGGCCATAGCTGGGAGGGGCATCCTCTGTGGTGGCTGTGGAGCCTTTTACTAGTTGCCACCTACTGGTTGCATGACGTTGTATGACCTTGGGCAGGTCACAACCTCTCTGGGCTTCAGGTCCTTCAAGGATGAGAATGAGATGGATACACCTTGCTCCGTTTACTTTACAGGGTGGTAATGGATGTGAAGCTACTTCCCAGAGTAAAATGTGTTCTCACCATCCTGTTATTTATACCCAACATCCAAAGCGTACGCCCCTTTTTGATTGACAGCACTTGGTAGATTTGTAATGTGTGACAGGGAGGTTAGGCATAATGGTTATTGCTGTGCTCTGGAATGTTTGCTTATTTCCTTAATTTGACTCATTCCTGCTTTGAAGGGGGTGAGGCATGTCACCTCCCTTTCCTAATCTCTGAATTTCTGACCCTTCTGAGATGACAATGTCCCAGGCCGTCAGGACCCAAATCCCACATTTAAGGAGAGGACTGTGATTGTGTTGAATCAAAATTATTGCACACACTGTCATTTTCAAGTCCTAAGAAGCAGTTGGATGTTCTACACATGCATTTTTCTGGTTACTTCAAAGTACTGAGTATGATTCCCATTCCAGAGATGAGGCAGCAGGGGCCTCAGAGAGTTTATGTAACTGGTTCAAGGTCACACAGTTGATCTACACTTTGGCAGAATTTCAAGTGTTGGTATGTCTGACTTCAAAGCCTGCCTTGATTTCATCATGAGAAGCTACCGTCCCTCTTCTTGCCCAAGGATTCTTGCAGTGGAGTTCTCGTAAAGAACCTTTGCCAGAAGCCTTGCTTCAGATGGCCCTGTGGCAGGGCAGAGAGAGAGTGCTGGGGGCAAGGCTGCCTGGCTGCCTGATGACGTGTGCCATATTTGAAGTGGCTCACCTCCACGTTACAGGGCCTGGATATGGGAATAAGGAGCAGGGTCTGGCTTTTTCTGAGGTAGAAGTTATTAGTGACAGCAGGAGATCAGTCTTTCCTACAGGGATGTTGCCCAGTTGTCACTAACAAAGGAAAGGAAAGCCGCTATCAGGAAAGGGAGAGGTGACCTCCACTCATGTACTGAATAGACGGAGACTGGAGAACAACTCAAGAGGAAGAGTTTAGGGAAACGCATGTAAATTGGATTCCCTAGGAAAGGCCAGTGCGGTCAGTGGTATCTGGGTATTTATCTTCCAAACAGTGGTTTCCATCCTTGTCATGATATCTGTATTTGTTAGTCACACTGCATTTGTCTTACTTTTGCAGGCTTGCCTTGGGGGGTGTGTTTTATTCACAACAATCATCAGAAGTGTTATTTCTATGATTTATTGCCCTTTGGTGTTTATCTTCCTCTCTCGGTTTTACCTTTCTTCAACCATTGTCTAACGTTTTAGAGTTTGACTTTTTGTATTTCTATAAGAAGAGATTTGTCTTCTTTTCATATTCATTTTACCATTTGTTTTGTTCTCCCAACATCTTTCACTCTCAGAATTTATCTCTCTTATTTTGAAAATATGACTCCGAGTATGGTCTTTTTCTTTTCTCTACTTGCCCTTCATTTGTTTTAATATTTTACATCTTTTCTGCGCTTTGCTCCTAGCCTGGAGCCTGGGCTTTCTGAAGGGGCATTCTCTGGGGTGGAGAAAGCCTTGGCTGTTTCCAACAGACATGGATTTGGTGCAAGCTGCTTTATATCTCCACGCGCCTCAATTTTTCAATCCATACAAATGGGGGATATTAAAAGCCCAAGAGATAAACTGTGATCTCTGCTTTGTCTCAGAATAGCTCTGAGAGTTGCCAAGAATGAATATTTAGTTTGACGACAGTAAAAGGGATGTTCTTGCTAAGGATATAGTCCGTTTTTCATTTTTCTTATCAGCGTTAGAGGGAGGGCAGGTCTACTTGAGTCATGTTTCTGTAATTTTCTTTTTGACACAGCTAGACTGCTACAGGTTCCTCAGCAGCGGCAACAGTTACAACATCAGCATTTTGCAGCTTTTAATGAATATGCAAATATATGTGTCAGAATCACCTTTTTATCAAACATAATGATAATCCCAATTAATGGACATTAACATTTGAATAGCTGCATTATAGCTTACTAGGCACATTCACAGGTCTTTTCTCCTTTGATGCTCACAATAATCATGTTAGTTAGGATTATTATCCCATTTACTAGGGTGAAACTGAGACTCAAGGAGATTAAGTAACAGCTAGTAAGCGGCAGAGCCAGTATCTGAACCAATTTCTTCTAATTCCCAATTTTGTGTGCTTTCCCGGTATAATGTTGCATCCACATTTATTTTTGTCTATAGCATTGGATATACTTTTGCAAATCACTTCTCATTCCTTGGGCTTTCTTATATGGACTTCCTTGTCTGGTTTCACTTAGCCTAATTTTTTTCATCTATCTGCCTCTCCCTCTAGGCCAGCAACTGTCACTAATGCGTGCCAGAATGGGTGGGTTGTGGTGGCTGCTGCTTTCTAACATCATTAATTTCCAATCTCTTTTCACACTCTCCACTGTAGAAAATGCTTCATCCTTTCCTGATCATCTTGAGTTGTCTCTGATGGCTGAGTGCAGGAAAGTTTCCAAGGAGAAGGTTAATAAAACATTCCCTTCTAAAACCAACCCCTTCCCTACCCAATGACTAGCTCATAAAAGTTCAGCCTGACTTTATGGTAATAGTGGCTGCCCAGACCTGGCCTCCCTTTCTGCTCTGTGCCTTTAAAATTTCTCTGGACTGGGACCTAAGCTTTCACAGGGACTGGTACTCTAAGAGGCACCCTGCTGCTGTTTAATAAATATCAAACTGCTGCCCTGATCCTCCTGAGCAATTGGAAGAGCCTGCGTGCTGCGATGAGACAGTTCCATCCTGGGTACGTTTTTAACACTTGGCCTTCCTCTGGGGACAGCTGTTAGGGGACTTCTCTCATCACGCCAACTGGGGCAGTGCTGTTCAAACTCCCAACACATCTGCCTAAATCTCTTGTCATTTCAGAGTGAACGTTGGCTGTGAATATCTCAGGCTGCTTTTGTTTTCCTAGTCACATGCTACAGCAAGCTCACAGGTTCACTGGCGCTCTGATGTGGCAGCTCACCACCCTCGTGGCTCACATCCCTCCCCACTGACCTCACAACCCAGCCTTTCTGAGGTGCCTATGCAGCAATTTGCAGAGGAACTGTTGCATGGCTTTCCCTTCTCCTTTCTTCTTGTGTACTCTCTCTGCACACTTTTTGTTCTCTCACTATGGCTCTCTTTTTCTAAGAAAGGGGAGAGAGATAGAAATAAATGTATGCTGAACAAATAAAAACATATCCACACTTGATGTACTTTCACTTACACCTACTAAAATTTTCTTCCTGAAATTCGTCTTCCAAAGATATTGTTTTGCTCTCTTGCTCCGAGAGTCCGTGCCATATATTTTTCCTTATGTTATCTGTCATCTCCATCTACTCACTATCCATCTCCAAGTCCAATTCAGAATTGTCTCCTATGTGCACAGGACTCTGCATAGAAATGCTCGTCCTAGCATTTGTCTTTAGGCCAAAATACTTCTAAGCATTGTACTGCGTTCTCTCTTCTTGCCTTCCTTTCTCTTTAGTTCACTTTTTTTCCTTAGTTTCATTTATACACTTAGAATTTCCCTGGTTTTATATATCAAATATTATAATAAATATAAACATGCTTTGTAAACTGCTGAAGTCTGTATCAATATGTAGGATTATAAAATCAGTATATTATTATAGTCAAGGTACTTTGACCAGAAAGCACTTTCTCCTAGTCACAGCCTGGCTGCAAATATTACTCAAGAAAGACTCAGAGAACAGCTACATGCTCCTAATGCTAGAAGGGGTTAATAGTCATCAAATTAGGTTGCAGATCATAACTGAATTATTATTGAGACTTTGCTGACCTGTTTTGTAAAGGAGTAATATTACCTTCATTAATTGCTCCTATTAATGGCCTCTCCAGGTCCACATCTTTTGCAGTGTGAGTTGCCACTTTTCCCATCAAGGGGTGGAGTCTATTTCCCATTCCTCGAATCTCAACTAGACTTTGTGACTTACTTCAGCTAGTGGAATGTGGTGAAAACGATGGTGTGCCATCGCTGAATCTGTGCCTCAGGACGTCTTCCATTCACTTTCAGGCTTCTTCACCTTCACTGTGATAAGATGCCTGCAGGAGCCTGACAGCAAGCCTGGGATACCTTGCTAGAGCACGAGATACCAGTCTGCAGGCATCTGACACTCATGCATGTGAGAGTGCCTAGTGGAGATCAGCAGAATCACACGAGTGAGCTTAGCTGAGACTCTAAAAGAATTACCCACCTGATCATGCATATTAGGTTCTATAGAGAAATAGAACATATATATATATATTTACATATGTATCATTTATATCTATTTATATTTATATACATATCATTTATATATATATTGTATATCAAATACACACAGACACACATAAAAGTGATGTGGAGGAGAGAGAGAGGGAGAGATTTTGAGGAACTGGCTCACACAATTGTAGGGGCTGGCAAATTTGAAATCTGCAGGGTGGTTCAGCAAGTAGGAAATTCAGGCAGGGTTTCCATGTTGCAGTCCTGAAGCAGAATTCCTGCTTTTTTGGAAAACCTCAGTCTTTGCTCTTAAGGCCTTCGAGTGACTGAATGAGGCCCACCTGCATTATGGAGGGTCATCACCTTTACTTAAAAGCTACTGATTGTAGATTTAAAGTGTGTCTAAAAAATACCTTCGCAGTGACATCTAGACTGTTATTGACTGAAAACTAGGCAAGGTAGTCTAGCCAAGCTATTGCATAGAATTAACCACTGCTCCATGTACCTGTGAACAGTGAAAAAGTTTGTTTTTAAGTGCTGGATTTATTATATTGCATTATTGTGACAAAAGATATACTAAGTCAAAACACCTCCTTGCTTTTTATGACCTAATTTGATTCTCAATAAAAGGCTGATCCCCACTGACATGGTGAAGTGCAGAGTCCACTGTCAGGCTGCACCCCTACCTGTGTTTAATCTGCTAGAAATCAGACATGCTAAAACTGACTCAGGGTGGGAGCTAATATTTGCTTATTTTACTTTCTAGCAGAGAGGCCTGGCATCTGGACGAATATCACTCTGAGCTCCCAGTCCAGTAGACAATGCAGCAGCCACCAGCCTAGTTCAATCGTATCTCCTCTTTCATTGCCTTTCTGAGTATGACAGCCTGGCAGCAGTAATTTTTTTTTAATTTTTTTTGATCTGCAGTACCTGATGCCTCCAATTTTCCCTCAGTTTCTTTCTCTCACAATTAGCTTCTACACAAGACTGTTATCAGTCATTTCCTCCTTATTATAACTGTTCTGTTTCTATTCCAAGCCATAGTTGCATCTCTAATCTGGATGGAAAAACTTTATTCCTCATAAAAAATGCTCAGGCAATACACCTAGGTGTGGGAGATCTTTTTATGAAGGTAAGGGGAAAGGAGGCCTTCCCTGACCTCTGGAATCACCCACTCCTATGTATAAGCCATGAAGGGCCACTGCCTTTTGGCAATGTAAGGCTGGGTGCAGGGTTCTCACCTGTTGTTTGTGATCTGAACATCATCTCCTCTTTTTGAGTTACTGAAATGAGTTCAACGGCAATGCTCAAAAGTCATCTTCCCTAGGAAGTTTTATCTACTTTTTCCCAGAGAATAAATCACGTCTTTTGCACTGTTGAAGAAGGCTTGTTTTATTCTATATATCCCTGATTATCTTGTCTTGGGTTGTAGTTGTTTGCATCATGCCTGGTCTTCCACTGGATGGTAAGCAAGTTAGGTGCAAGGATCCCTTCCCTCCCTCTCCTCCTTCTTCCTTCCTTGTTCATATATTAGAGAAAAATCTTCTCCTGGTGCTGGGCTTGGCCTCCGGAATAAAGATATAATAGAGTCCTGAGTTTATGGAGTTCAGTTGTTATTGGGAAGAACCTTGTACACTGGAAATTCTAATGCAATGTAATGAGGGCAGTGGTAGATACTGATTTGAGTTTGATCAGCTATGATAGCCAAATGCTTCATCTCTGGATTGAGGCTTAGCATAGGAAAGAAAAGAACACATCCTTTACACCATTGCAAAGCTTTTTCTTTCTTTTTTTTTTATCCTTTAATTCTAACCAACAACTTTTTTTGAATTAGAAAACAAAAACAAATCTTTCTCCTCCAGGCATATAGTGGAGGTCAGTTGTCTTCTCTGCAGTTTGCCTCACCTCTCTTATGGAACTGCCATGGAACCCCATCCATGGGCAAAGCTGCTATTAGATCCCATTGATCACAGGGATGGTCACGTAACCTATGTGGAGACAGTTAGAATATTTCTCTGGGCCTTTCTTTTGAAATGAATTCAAGGAAAGAAATTATCTTACACTTTGACTGTAAAGATGAGAAGATGTAAGTTCTTTAATTACCAGTCGCCTTGAGTTCAGCTGCCTTATGGAGAAACACAGCATGAAGAATTGAAGGTGACATTCACAAAGAAGCTAGTGAGAACAACAGCTGGATCAGCATTCAGTCTTTGGCACATTCTATCTGTGGTCTTATCATGTGCCAAAACCTTCCCCATACTGCCTAAGCTTGTTATGTTGAATTCCTTGGGAAACACAAAATTTTGACTTATTCAAGCTCTTGACTCAACAGTTTCACTCCAGCCCTACTAGTACCTCACTTTCCAAAAGTCCACCTCATACCTTGAGTATCAAAGACATGCACCTTGTTTTTCAATTGAAAATGTGATAGGAATAAGTATTTTATATCTTCTTTTTTTACAGACTTGAATTGTATCAAGGATTGGATTTAATGGCATATTATGGAGTCTATGATGGAACATCATTTGGCTTTTCAATAATTTGTAAAACAATGGAATATGAGCAGGAACATTCTTGGATTTGGCTTGTGGAACATGAGAGAATTAGGCTTTGTAGCTTAGAAGATAAGTTCCTGAGAGCAGAGAAGCAGACACATCAATATATTTGATTACCAACCAACAGAGAAAGGAGACAACAGGACATTCTTAGTTGACATTGAGGAGAAGGGAAAAGGAGAGAGCAGAATTTAAAAAAAATGAAAATGTATGTTTAAATTATGATACAGCGGTCCCTCAAGTCAATTTCTGTAGTTTAACTGCCATTTCTTCTTCAGAATCATGAAGTAATTTATAGTAATGTAGGTGTCCTAGTTTGAGCATTAGATGTGATACATTTGAATTTATAATTGCATAAATATTTTATTATTATCATCTCTAACCTCACAAAATTATTGAATTCTTACTGTTTGCTTAGTTCTACTTCATGTATGGTCATATATAAAGAAATACAGTACATGGATTTTGCTGCCACATTTTTTCTAACATTATTGGAAAGACCAGACATACACTAAAAAAGATAAAGAAATTTGCAAGGCAACTTAAATTACATAGCAAAGAGATGTTATCTGCAAAGATGTTGAGAATACTGGTTCAGGGGAGCTAATGGAGGTGAAATTTGAAGAGTAGAGCTTTGCTAGTCAAACTACAAGAGGAACACTGGGTCAAAAAAGAAATGAAAAGGGAATTTAAAAAATATTTTGAGATGAACAAAAATAAAAACATACCTTAAGAAGAAAATATTTTCTTTTAATTCAGAAGAGTTGTTGGCTGGGTTGAAAGAAAAAAAATAAAGAATAAACTTTATAATAGTGTATTCTTTCCTTTCCTATAGTGAACCCCAATACAGAGATGAAGCACATTGCTCTAATAGGCGATAAAACTCAAATCAATATCTACTATAGCCCTCATCACTCTGCATTAGAATTTTCAATGTACAAGACTCTTCCCAACAACAATTGAACTCCTTAAACTCAGGACCCTATTATATCTTCATTCCTGAGGCCAAGTCCAGCACCAGCATACAGGAGAAGATTTTTCTCTAATATATGAATAAGAAGGAAAATGGAGGAGAAGGAGGGAAGGAATCCTTGCACCCACTTGCTCACCATCCAGTGGAAGCCCAGGCATGATGGAAACAACTACAACTCAAGACAGAATAATCAGGGATAAATATAATTAAACAAGCCTTCCTCAACAGTTCAGAAGAAGGGAAAAATTAGATAAAACGTCAAAGAGAAGATGACTTTTGAGCATTTTCACAGAACTCATTTCATTAACTCAAAAAGAGATGATGTTCAGATTATAAACAATAGTGGGAGCACTGCACCACAGCCTTAGATTGCTAAAGAGAAGCCAGTTATTTAAAAAACAAATAAATTGGAAGACCTTTAGCTAGACTAACTAAGATAAAAAGACAGAAGGCAAATAAATAAAATCAGAAATGAAAGAAGAGGCGTTACCATGGATGCCGCAGAAATGAAAATAATCATTACGGACTATTTTGAATAATTAGACGCCAACATACTGGATAACCTTGATGAAAGAAATAAATTCTTATAAATGTGCAACCCACCAAGAAGGAATTAAGAAATATACAACCAAACTCGGGAGGCTGAGGCGGGTGGATCACTTGAACTCGGGAGGCAGAGATTGCAGTGAACTGAGATCATGCCGCTGCACTCCAGCCTGGTGACAGAGTGAGACTCCGTCTCAAAATACAAAAAACAAAAGCAAAACAAAAAATATATATATAACTGGAACAAATTGTTGGGCAAACTTTCCAAGAAAGAAATGTCCAGTATCAGATGGCTTTGTGGCTGAATTTTACCTAACACTGAAAGAAGAATTAAAGCCAATTGTTCCTACACTCTTTCAAAAAATAATAGGACCAGGAATACTTCCAAACTAATTTAATGAGGCCAGCATCACCTCGATACCAATGCCAGATAAAGACAGAAGAAAGAAAACAAAAGCTTCAGCCCAATATCTCTGATAAACATAAATGTGACTATTCTCAGTAAAATACTAGCCAACTAAATTTAACAACATATCAAAAAGTTATACACCATGATCAAGTGGGATATATTCTTAGAATGCAAGTTTGGTTTAAAATATATATGCAAATGTGATAAAGGACATAACAATAATTTCAACATTCTTTCATAATAAAAATTAACAACCAAATTTGTGTAGAATTTTTTTCAACACCATAAAAGCCATGTATGAAAAACTCCCAGATAATATAATCAATGGGGATAAATTGAAAGCTTTTTCTCAAAGATCTGGTAGAAGGCAAGGATGCTCACCCTCCTCACTTCTATTCTACATAGCACTAGAAGTACTAGCAAGAGTAACTAGACAAGAAAAATAAATAAAAGGCACCCAAATAAGAAAGAAGTAAAATTATTTCTATTTTAGATGACATCATCCTATATGTAGAAGACTAAAGACTCCAAAATATAAAAGCACCCCTACATGAACTAATAAACAAATTTAGTATATTTGCAGGATGCAAAATCAATATGCAAGAATTGGTTTTGTTTCTTTACAGCAATAACAATCTATGCAAAAAGGAAATCAAGAAAACAATTCCACTTATGATAGCACCAAAATGAAATAACATACTTAGTAATAAATTTAACCAAAGAAGTAAAAGATCTGCCCACTAGAAAATTAGAAAAGGAAAGGGTATAAATAAATGGAAAGATATGTTCATGGATTGGAAAATTAATATCGTTTAAATGCCCATACCACCTAAAGCAATATACAATTTGTTTTTTGAGACAGGGTCTCACTCTGTCACCCAGGATGGAGTACAGTGGTGCAATCTCAACTCACTGCAACCTCTATCTCCTGGGTTCAAGGGATCCTTCCACCTCAGCTTCCCAAGGAACTGAGACTACAGGCACACACCACCATGTCTGGCTAATCTTCGTATGTGTTGTGGAGACAGTTTCATCATGTTACCCAGGCTGGTCTCAAACTCCTGGGCTCAAGTGATCTACCACCGTGGCCTCCCAAAGGGCTGGGATTAGAGGCATGAGCCAGCATGCCCAGGTGCAATGTACAAATTTAGTGAAATGTCTACCAAAATTCAAATGACATTTTTCATGGAAATAAAAACAAGAATTCCAAAATTTACATGAAAACACAAAAGACCCTGAATAGCCAAAACAATCTTGAGAAAGAACAAAGTTGGAGGCATCGTATTTCCTGTTTTCAAACAATATTGGGAAGCTATAGCAATCAATAGAGTGTGCTACTGGCATAAAAATAGATATATAGACCAATGAAACAGAACAGAGAGCCTAGAAATAAACCCAAACATATATGGCCAACTAATTTTCAGTAAGGTCACCAAGAGTACAAAATAGGAAAAGAATAGTCTTTTCAATAAACGGTGCTGGGAAACTGCATAGAAAGAAAAATGCTGCCTGGTTAGATTCCACATATACATGAGATCAGGCATACATTATGCAGGTTTGCTATATAGCTAAACTTGTGTCATGGGGGTTTGTTTTACAGGTTATTTCTTCTCCCAGGTATTAAACCTACTACCTATTAGTTATTTTTCAAGATCCTCTCCTTCCTCCCATCCTTCACCCTCCAATAGGCCCCAGTGTGTGTTGTTCCCCTCTATGAGTCCATGTGTTCTTGTCATTTTGCTCTCACTTGTATGTAAGAATATGTAGTATTTGGTTTTCTGTTCCTGCATTCGTTTGCTAAGAATGATGGCCTCCAGCTCCATCTATGTTCCTGCAAAGGACATGATCTCATTAGGTTGATTCTATGTCTTTGCTACTGTAAATAGTACTGCAATGAACATATGCATGCATGGGTCTTTGTAATAGATCAATTTGCATTCTTTTGGGTATACATATAGTAATAAAATTACTGAGTCAAACGGTATTTTTGTTTTCAGGTCTTTGAGGAATCACCACACTGTCTTCCACAGTGTTTGAACTAATTTACACTCCCACAATCAGTGTATAAGCATTTTTTTTTTTCCACAAGCTTGCTAGCATTTGTTTTTTTGTTTTTGCTTTTTAATAATGGTCATTCTGACTGGTGTGAGATGGTATCTCTTTGTAGTTTTGATTTGTACTTTTCTAATGATAAGTGATGTTGAGGGTTTTTTTTTTTTATATGATTGTTGGCCATGTGTATTTTTTTTTTTCTTTGAAAAGTGTTGTTCATGTCCTTTGCCTACTTTTTAAGGGAGTTGTATGCTTTTTTCTTGTAAATTTGTTTAAGTTCTTTATAGGTGCTGGGTATTAGACATTTGTCAGATGCATAGTTTGCAAATATTTCCTCCCATTCTGTAGACTGCCTGTTCACTTGACAGTTTGCTGTGCAGAAGCTCTTTAGTTTAATTAGATTCCATTTCTTAATTTTGGTTTTGGCATCTTTGTCACAAAATATTTCCTCATTCCTATGTCCTGAATGTGTTGCCTAGGTTGTCTTTTGGGGTTTTTATAGTTTAAAGTTTCACATTTAAGTCTTTAATCCATCTTGAATTTATTTTTGTATATTATGTAAGGAAGGGGTCTGGTTTCAGTCTGCTACATATGGCTAGCCACTTATCTCAACACGAATACTTTCCCCATTGCTTGATTTTTGTCAGGTTTTTCAAAGATCACATAGCTTTTAGGTGTGCCTTATTTCTGGCTCTTTGTTCTGTTCCATTGTTCTATGTGTCTGTTTTTGTGCCAGTACCATGCTGTTTTGATTACTGTAGCCCTGTAGGGTAGTTTGAAATTTGGTAGCATGATGCCTTGAGCTTTGTTCTTTTTGCTTAGGATTGCCTTAGATATTAGGGCTCTCTTTTGGTTCTACATGAATTTTAAAACAGTTTTTCTAGTTTTGTGAAGAATTCAATGGTAGCTTAATAGAAATAGCATTGAATTTGCAAATTGCTTTGGGCAGTATGAAAGTGCCACCTCCAAACACCATTACCTGGAGGTTAGAATTTCAACATACATTTTCAGGGATCATAAATATTCAGAACATAGCACTGTGCAAATCAAAACTTTCAGTTATCTCCTTAGAACTAAAAATAAATAAAAGAATATTTAAATAATTAAAACATGAAATGTACAATATTTGGAAAACCTCCTTTTTTTTTTCTCTGAGGTAGGTTAAGCAGGTGCTCCTAGGCCGGTTATGGTGACTTACGCCTATAATCCCAACACTTTGGGAGACCAAAGCAGGAGGATCATTTGAGAGTTTGAGACCAATCTGGGCAATATAGTGAGACCCCATCTCTACCAAAAAAATTAAAATTTTTTTAAAAAGTGGGGGACAAGATGGCAGACTAGAGCACTTCATGTGAGCAGCTGTCACAGAGAGGAAACAAAAAGACTAATGAACACTGACGCTACCAGCCAATCATATGAGAAACCATGTCAGGATCTATCAAGGCAGCAGATGTCACAGAGAGCAGAGAGGAGCAAAGCTGGACATTGATCTCTCTGGGCTCATTTGGAAGCCAGAGAAACTCTTCAATATGGGAAGGGGTGAGTGAATGAGAGCCCATGGGGGCATTCACAGTCTCCACAGGGACCTGTGCAAGACTGGGAATGGGAAAATTCCCTTGGTCCTCCTGCCTTCTCTGACTGTACTTCTAGCCTGAGGCAGAGAGCTACCTGGACATTTTACAGGAGCAACTTTTGAATCCAAAGGGAACTTTACAAGCTTTTGGTCCTTTAGCAGACCAGCACTGGTGCCATTGACCCAATAGAGGACACACTTGTGGTGCCTGGCAGCAATAAGATTGCTCCACCTCCACTTGCCAGTCAGGGCTGGTGGCTTCCAGCCCAGAAGTCCAGCTTTGAACTGCACTCACTGGCCACTCTACCCACACCCACCACTGGTAGCTAAGGAGGCAATGCTTGCTACAACTTCCAGTCCAGGGATCCCACTCTCATGGGTACTCAGCAGGAGGGCACAGCCTCCTGTTGTCCTGGGAAACACCAAGATGGTGATGGGTGACTCTACTCACCCCCACCACTAGAAGACAGGCAGACAACACAAGATAGAGCTTCCAGTCCAGCAGTCCGGCTTTTGTATGAACTTAGCTGGAGGGTGCAGCTTCCTGTTGTCCCAGGAAAGACAATGGCAGGGTGCGTGACCCCACCTACCCCAACTGGTGGCCAGGTAGCCAATGCTTGCTGGAGCATGCAGCCCAGTGGTGTTGCTTCTTATGAACTCGCCAGCAGAGTGCAACCTCCTGTTGTTCTAGGAAACACACAGACAGCAGATCTGGTAACTCCACCTGCCACCACCACTGGTAGCCAGGTGGATAATGCTTGCTAGAGATTCTGGCACAGTGGTGCCACTTCTGTGTGGGAAGAGTCCCACTTCAGCTGGAGGGTGCAGCCTCTTGTCCTGGTAAATACCTGGATGGCAGGGTGCATGACCCCACCCACTTCTGGCACTGATAACTAGGTGAGCAATGGCTGCTAAAACTTCTGGCTCAGTAGTCCCACTTCTGTCGGAACTCTGCTGGTAAGTACAGCCTTCTATTGTCCCAGGAAGCACACAGACTTCAGAGTGGGTGACCCCACCCACCCCCACCACTGGTAGCCAAGTGAGCTGCACCTATTACAGCTTCCAGCCCAGCAGTCCTGCTTTTGTCTAAATTTGCCAAGGGGTGCAGCCTCCTGTTGCTCTGGAAACACCCAAGCAGCAGAACAGCAACTTCACCCAACCCTGCCTCTTGTAGCTAGATGGGCTATATCTGCTAGAACTTTCAGCCCAGTGGTCTTGCTTCTGCCTGAACTCTGTGTCCCAGGAAGCACACAGACAACAGATTAGTACTGACCCAGCAAGGATATGGCTTGTTTGCCAAATGCAGTTCCTCCTGCCTGAGGGAGCCCGGTGGACAAGAACATCCAAAAAGAGAAGTGCAGACATGAAGACACTAATTGGTGGGGGCTTCTCCAAGTCCCAAGAATGGACTAGAATTGAAGCCATTTGACCAAACCCACCTAATAACATAATCAAACCCCTAAGGGCATCAAAGAAGATAAAAATAAAAAATAACTCATCCAAAGGACATTAGTGTCAAAGAATGAATAATCCTGATCCCACACAGATGAGAAAGAACCAGTGAAAGAACTCTAGCAATTCAAAAAAAGCCAGTGTGTCTTCTTACCTCCAAATGACCACACTAGTTCCCCAGCAGTGGTTCTTAACCAGACAGAAATGGCTGAATTAACAAATAGAATTCAGAATATGGATAGGAATAAAGATCATCAAGATTCAGGAAATAGTTGAAACCCAATCCAAGAATTCTAAGAAATACAATAAAATGATACAGGAGATGAATGTTGAAATGGCCATTTTAAGAAAGAATCAAACTTAGCTGATAGAACTGAAAAATTCACTTCAAGAATTTTTAAAATGCAATCATAAGTATTAACAGCAGAAGCAACCAAGTTGAGGAAAGAACCTCAGAACTCGAAGACCTGCTTTCTGAAATAACTTAGTCAAACGGAAATAAAGAAAAAACCAATAAAAAAGAATGAACAAAACTTTTTAGAAATATAGGAGTATTTACATACCAAATATAGGAGTATTTATATACCAAATCTATGACTCATTGGTGTCCCAGAAAGCAAGCAACATGGAAAACATTTCAAGATATTGTCCGTGAAAATTCCCCCAACAATGCTAGAGAGGACAACATTCAAATTCAGAAAATGCAGAGAAGCCCTGTGAAATACTACATTATAAGACTATTCTCAAGACACACAGTCTTTGGATTCTTCAAGGTAGAAATTTAAAAAATATATATTAAAGGCAGCTAGAGAGAAGGAGCAGGTCACCCACAAAGGAAACCCCATTAGGCTAACAGTGGTCCTTTTAGCAGAAACCACACAAGCCGAAAGAGAATGGGAGCTTATATTCAGCACTCTTAAAGAATTTTCAACCAAGAATTTCATATCCAGCCAAACTAAGCTTCACAAGCAAAGGAAATATAAGATCCTTCTCAAACAAGAAAATGGTAGGGGACTTTTTTTAACCATCAGAACTGCCTTACAAGAGGTCCTAAAGGAAGTGCTAAACATGGAAAGGAAAGGCTGCTACTGGCCACTATGAAAACACACTTAAGCACATAGACCAGTGACACCATAAAGCAACTACATAAACAAATTTACATAGTAACCAGCTAACTACATGATGACAGGAAGAAATCTGCATGTATCAATACTAACCTTGAAGTTAAACAGCTAAATGCCCCAATTAAAAGCCACAGAATGGCAAGTTGGATAAAGAAGCACGACCCAATGATATGGTGTCTTCAAGAGACCCATCTCAAATGCAATGACACCCACACACTCAAAGTAAAGGGATGAAGAAAAATACACCAAGCAAATGGAAAACATTAAAAAAACAGAGGTTGTTATTCTAATTTCAGACCAAACAGACTTTAAACCAACAAAAATTTTAAAAAAGACAAAGAAATGTATTACATAATGGTAAAGGGCTCAATTCAACAGGAAGATCTAACTATCCTACATATATGTGCACTGAAAGCAGGAGAACCTACATTCATAAAGCAAGTTCTTAGACACCTGCAAAGAGACTTAGATAATCACACAATAATAGCAGGAGACTTCAATACCCCACTGTCAGTACTAGACAGATCATTAAGGCAGAAAGCTGGCAAAGATATTCAGTACCCGAACTTGATACTTCACCAGAAGGACCTGTCCTTCTGGTATCTATGGAACACTCCACCCAAAGATAACAGAATATACATTCTTCTCATGTGCAAATGACACTTTCTATAAAACTGACCACACAATTGGACATAAAACAATCCTCAGCAAATTAAAAAGAAACAAACAAACAAAAAAACAAATGACATCATACCAAATACACTCTTAGACCATAACACAATAAAAATGGAAATCAATACCAAGAAACTCACTCAAAACCGTATAATTACATGGAAATTAAACAACCCACTCCTGAATGACTTTTGGGTAAATAATTGAATTCAGGCAGAAATCAAGACATTCTTTGAAACTAGTGAGAACAAAGATAAAAAATACCAGAATCACTTGGACCAGCTAAGGTAGTGTTAAGAGGGAAGTTTATAGCATTAAAAGCCAACATAAAAATATTAGAAATCTCTTAAATTAACAAGCTAACATCACAACTAGAGGACATAGAGAAACAAGAGCAACCAATTCCAGTTAGCCAAAGACAAGAAGTAACCTAAACCAGAGCTAAAATGAAAGCAATTGAGAAGCAAACAAAACAAAACAAAACAAAACCCAAAAAATGCAAAAATCACTGAATTCAGGAGTTGTTTTTTGAAGTAATTAATAAGAGAGACCATTAGCTAAAATAATGAAGAAAAAAGGAGAGAAGAGCCAAATAAACACCATAAGAAGTGACAAAGAGGACATTACCACTGATCCCACAGAAATACAAAAACCCTCATAGACTACTATGAACACCTTTATGCACGCAGGCTAGAAAACCTAGAATAAATTAATAAATTCCTGGAGCATACAACCTTCTGATTGAACCAGGAAGAAACTGAATTCCTAAACAGACCAATAATGACTTCAGAAATTGAATCAGTAATAAGAAACTTACCAACCAGGAAAAGCCCAGGACCAGACCGATTCACAGCTGAATTCTACCAGTTGTATAAAAAAAGCTAAAACTGAGGAGAGACTACTCCTAGCCCATTCTATGAGGCCAGCATCTTCCTGATACCAAAACCTGGCAGAGACACAACAACAACAGCAACAACAACAAAATTTCAGGCCAATATCCCTGATGAACACTGATGCAAAAATTCTCAACAAAATACTAGCAAACCCAAACCAGTACCACAACCACATAGGCTAGGCTTTATTCCTGGGATGCAAGTTTGGTTTCACATATGAAAATCAATAAATGTGATTCACTACATAAACAGAACCAGAAACAAAAACCAACAACACACACTGGGGTCTACTTGATGGTGGAGGATGTGAAGATGGTGAGGATTGAAAAACTTCCTATCAGGTGCTATGCTTATTACTTGGATAATGAAACAATCTATATGCCAAACCACTGAGACATGCAATTCACTCATATAACAAACCTGTACATGTAACCCTGAATCTAAAATAATAAAAAAAAAATCTTTAAAAAGAAAGATGAAATAATTAAGCCCCTGATTTCTTCCCTTCTTTTTCCCCTTTCTATGATATTATCAGACCCCAATGTGGTCTTTTCATTCATCCATTTCTATTCTACCCAGTTCTAGTTTGCCACTAACTGGTAGACCAGTAGAACAGGCTGAGCCTTGCCCAAGCCCCTCTTTTCTCCTCCTTTCTGATGCAATATCCATCATTCACTTGCTTAATACATTTTCTCTTTCTCTCTTTCTTTCTTTCTTTCTTTATTTCTTTCTTTCTTTCTTTCTTTCCTTCTTTCTTACTTTCTTTCTTTCTTTCCCTTCCTTCCTTCCTTCCTTCCTTTCTCTCTTTCTTCCTTTCTCTTTCTTCCTTTCTCTCTTTCTCTTCCTTCCTTCCTTCCTTCCTTCCTTCCTTCCTTTCTCTCTTTCTTCCTTTCTCTTTCTTCCTTTCTCTCTTTCTCTCTTTCTTTCTTTCTCTCTTTCTCTCTCTCTCTTTCTTTCTTTCTCTTTCTTTCTTTTTTTTCTTTCTTTCTTTCTTTTTCTTTTTTCTTTTCTCTCTCTCTCTTTTTTTTAACAGCATCTCACTCTATTGCACAGGTTGGAGTGCAGTGAGGTAATCTTGGTGGGGTTTCACTATGTTGGCCAGGCTGGCCTTGAACTCCTGTCTTCAAGTTATCTGCCCACCTCAGCCTCCCAAAGTTTTGGGATTACAAACATGAACCACTGTGCCTGGCCCCAGATTTTCTTTCTTCATAAGTGGAGCCAAGGTAATTTTCAGGCTTGCCAGTGTTTGAGTAATCCCATATTGTTAATCAATGGTGTCAAAATGTAAGTTCTCAAAACGTTGTTAGAATCTGATTCCTGCTTGGCATACTTAGCATAACTGAGCTTCTTCTCGTTCTTTCTTTGGAAACAAAATCCCACATGTCCAAAAAAGAATGACACAAAACTGAACCTGAGCTTTGGAACTAGATATCTGGATTTAAATCCTGGCTCACTATGGACTAGGAACCTGCTCTCTCTCAGTTAGTGCTCTGGGAACCAGGACTGGACAAAGGAGCTGGGTGCCTGGGCTCTTGGCTGTTGCTGTTTAAACCAAAAGGAATTGAAATCACATCATGAATTAAGGTGGGCACTGAATCAAAGGAGGAGAATAACATGAGAAATTTATAAGAGATAGGCAAACAAATCCAATGTGACGATTCACAGCAGGCGTCTGCAAGCCAGACAGGACAAAGCAGTGCAGAGAGTAAGTAGGAAGGGGTCCCAAGAGATGTGACTTGATTACTCTATAAACAAAGAGAGCTTTTTCAAGGGCTGCTGTGGCCTCCCTCAAGCTGGGAACTGGGACCTTTTTGAAAACTATGTGTTTATTCTTGGACAGATAACTCTAGCCTCTATCGGCTTTCATATCTGCAAAGTGGTTACGCTGCCTACCTCACAGACTCAAATGAAGTTAGCTGGCACATAGTAGGTGTTAAAATAAATAAAAGACATGCCCTCAAGCAATTCTGCATGGCTCTGCTTTGCTCATTTGAGAAGCTTCCTGCACATGCAGGAGGCTGAACATAATCTCCCTGAGTTACCCAGAACCTCATAATGGCCTGAATCTGCCCGCTGCCACCACTGATATTTTTCAACTAGTTGGGCACAGGTTCCTGCTCCAAATCTCTTCTGTTCTTTCAGAACTTTCCTTTTATATTTCTTTCTTAAACTTTTCACCCTCATTAAATTAAGCTCTGTTTTTTGGCAAAACCTTGTTCCTGGGGGAATTCTTTAAAAGTCCCATGTTGAGTTAAAATAAAATATTTCTTCTGCAAATACTGCGGCAGCAGACCTTGTCTGTGTTGAAAGACCTGGAGTCCGCATAGCCTTACGTAGCCCATGGACGTTTCAGTTTGATATCTCAAATTATCCTTGCACTGAAAGCACCGGGGAGGCTGGCTTGTAACTAGTAGGTTCTTTTAGATTTGCTTTACTTCTTGGATAGAAGCAGCTCATTATAAATCCATTCCTTATTGTGCATTTGAAGACAAGAGGAGGAGATCATTCTTCCCAAAGCCTCGCCTTTCTTTTTAGTCACTCGAGCTTTCTGATGTCCTGTCCTGTATCTCCACCAGCGCCTGCCAGAGCTGAGAGAAAGGGCTGTCTTGAGGATAACAATGCCACGTGCTTTCAAACAAGCCTGTCCTCACATAGGCCACTTTGGCCTTTCTTCTTTTTTCCCTAATAACTGTGATTTGACCATTATATTGGCTAAGATTAGCTTTTGTTATTTAGTGTATTTTCACAACGCTCACACATCTTGTGGCAAGGGAACACGACCAATGCATTGTTACTGTAACAATGCTTTACTGGGTCATAAAGCCAGTGCGAAATTATACAACTGCTAAGAATCGTAAGGACATTTGAAACTAGCTATTTTTGTCGTGCATTGGAATGATGTTGGATGAGAGGCTGAATGTCTATGTGCTGTGACTCCTCTTCCTAGCAGCTCCTTTGTTCCCTGCTGGTATCTGCTCAATCCTAAATTACCTCTAGTCCATTCTGAGACTCCAGGAGTGTTTTTTGGGAGCCATGAATATTACATGCAGGTTGAAAATGCAGAGTTTATTCATTTAAATATTTATTTCTTTATTCGTGTACTCTCAGAAGTTTCTCAAGCACTAGTATTTGCCTGATGCAGTGTTAAGGATATAACAAAGAATACCTCTCAGTTTACTAAAGAAGTGAAACTGAGTTTTAGTGTAATGTGTGACAATAAACATTTCTGTGGAAAACACTGAATACAGCACAGTAGTCTGGAAAAAAGCTGTGGGCAGAGATAAGAAACATTTTCATAGAGAAGGTGATTTGCGAGTTGTGTTTTGGGAATGAACAGGAGTTTGGGACATGGCATGTAGGTGAATGGTCGTTGAGATGCCTGATAGCTGGAACCAGGTACCTAGCCTTGGATGTGATACAGCAAAGATTCTCAGTCTTGAATGTGCATCTAAATAAATCATTTGAGGATCTTGTTGAAACGTAGATTCTGATTCTGTGGGTCTGGGGTAGGGCTTGAAAGTCTGTCTTTCATTAAATTGCTGATTAAAGAACCACAATTTTATATATCTCTTAAGGTTTTTTTATTTAACTAAAAATGTTGGTATTAATTTCAAACACACAGCTGGACATGCCTATAGTCTCAGCTACTTGGGAGGCTGAGCCTTGAGTCCAAGAGTTTGAGGCTGCAGTGAGCTATGATTGTGCCACTGTATTCCACCCTGGGCAACAGAGCAAGACTCTGTCTCTTTTTAAAAAATAACAAAATAAAATCCAGCCTGACTGTTAAAAGCAAATTCAAACTTACATAAAAGTTGCAAGAAATAGTAGAAATAGTACGTTTGCCCAAACTCAAATACACCAGTTGTTTATATTTTGCTCTATTTGATTTATTATCTTTTCTCTACATATTTATATACAATTTTTTTCTGAACTGTTTGGAAGTAAGTTGGTGACATTTCCCCCTCTAGCTTTAAATTCTAGAGTATATGTTTCCTAAGAGCGAGGATAGTCTTTTACATTTATCACAATCAGGAAATTTAACATCAATATTAAGTAACAATTATTTAATCCACAGGCCATAGTCTCATATCAAGTGTTCTAATAATGTCCTTTATAGCAATTTTTCCTCCTTGATCTAGAATCCAAACCAAGGCCATGCATTGCATTTCGTTGTTGTCTCTCTTGAGTCTCTTATATTTTAGACCAATTGCTCAGCTGTTATTGTCTTTCTTGACCTTCACAATTTTGAATAGTACAGGACAGTTATTTTGTAGAATGTCCCTGAGTTTGAGATTGCCTGGTATTTTCTCTTAAATGAATTTTAGTAGGTATTATTGGCAGGGATATCACAGAAGTGAGGTTGTGTTACAGATCAGTGAGAATCTGGTGAATGCAGGGTTCGACACCAGGAACGACTGCCAGTGTCTCAACCAAAAACTGCTCCCCTGCCAGAAGCTTTGCATTACCTGCCGCGTGGCTTGGCCCACCCTGCCTGGGGAAGACACACTGGATCTTGGATTCGCTTTGAAACTTGAAATAATAGATCTTAGTTAAGTTCCAGGCTTGCCTTTGCGTCTCTGCCTTATGTTATGGCTGTTTTTCCTTTCTTAGATAGCCCGCTTCTGGCTTCTTTTTATGTGGCTTGCAGTTCTAAGTGGTCAGGCTCTGTCTCCATCTCTAGCATCCTCTCTTAAAAATCTTGCCCTAGCCATGTTATTAGGATGTTATTAGGATGAAACTATGGAAGACTGGATGCTAGACGAGCCTGGTGACTTCGGGTTCCCCCAATGATTGTGCTCCTCTTCTCTCTAATTCTTCATTTCTGCTGTTTTTTTTTTTTTTTTCTGTCTGTCTAGAAATCCCTTTTCAATTCACCTCACCCCTGCCAACTCTTTATAAAGCTCTTTCATTCCCCAAATCACCCATGAGTAATTCCTTTGCTTATTAAAGTTTGAGACGCCCTGCATAAATACCAGGATCAAGAAATGCAGTCTTGGCCGGGCGCAGTGGCTCATGTCCACAATCCCAGCGCTTTGGGAGGCCGAGGCAGGCAGATGACCTGAGGTCAGGAGTTAGAGACCAGCCTGGCCAACATAGTGAAACTCCATCTCTACTAAAAATACAAAAATTAGCCTGGTGTGGTGGCAGGTTTCTAATCCCAGCTACTCTGGAGGCTGAGGCAGGAGAATCACTTGAATCTGGGAGGTGGAGGTTGCGGTGAGCCGATATAGGGCCACTGCACTCCAGTCTGGGCGACAAGAGTGAAACTCCATCTTGAAGACTGGTATCATGCAGAACTGCTACAGGACAGCCAGAGGCAGGGCTGGGAGGCTGTGGTATGGGTGCAGTTAAAATCAAAGGCTCCATGTCTGGCAGATTGTCTTCCTGGCTATGGGAACTTGACAAGATATTTCACCTGTCTAAGCTTCAGTTTTCTCATAGTTAAAACAGGAATTATACAACTACCTATTTTATAGGGTTTTTGAGAAGAATAACTGAGATAACGCAGGTCACTGATTTACAGACTCTCTGTATTAGGACGGAAATTGCAGAAACACTGACTTGGTGCTGAATCAGGGAACTTGTATTCCTCTTGCCTAGGGACAGAATCAGTCTTAGAGGCTGGGATAGGGATAAGCCTGCAGATGGTGGCAAAGTGGCCCTAGCTTCACTGGCCAAGAATATTCAGCACCCAGGAAATAAACCAACCCTTATGAAACTGTCAAAGCCTTGGCAGCAAGGGGATTGGAGCTGGACAGAGCACATTCCAGGACAAGAGTGCTTGTGTGGCTCCTATCCTCAGGAACAGTATTTGGGATCAGAGGTTTGGGGAGTAACAGAAGCAATACTTCAACAAGATTTTTAATGAAAATCACCAGTAACCATGTCAATCTGTTGTCAGAGTAAACTTCCTGTGGTGCCTAAAAAGAAGTGTAAAGGAAAACAATTCTGATCAAAGCCTGAATTCCTTTGTCACAGGCATTTTCTCTGCAACACACCCAAAGGCATTTTGTAAAATAGCAGCAGTTTCTGAAAGGAAGATGTGTTAATAGGATGCGGTTTGGGTGTCATCAGCTCGTTCCCAGAATGGGTTTCGCATCAAGGCAGACATCAAAATGGAGAGTAGAGATGAATTCACTCACAGGCTGGCACTTGATGGCGAAAAGGAGAAAATCAAATGTTTTAGTGGCCTGGATACTACAACACTTGACGGGAACATTTTTAGCTCCATTTAGCTCTCTCAGACTGACGGGGTTATCAAATCATTCTGCAAGAGTGACACCATTATTGGGTACAGTTCTATTCTGCCTTGAAGTTTGAAAGTGTAACAAGTAGCAAATATTTACTGAGCGTCTACTATATGCCAACACTCTGCTAGGCATGAGAGGAGATTGGAAATGTACGTAAAATCAGTTCCTCCGTGCACGTTAGTAACAAAAGTAGCTTCTGCTTGGAATATCTACCTTAGGCTATTTCAAATCATCATCTCATTTGGCCCAGGGGTTGATAATTCTTATCCCCTTTTAGTAACAGATATCTGAGGCACAAAAAAGTAAAAAAAAAAAAAATTGTCCAAGGTCATTCGGCAAATGGCTGAGCTGTTATTCTCAACTGTTATTCTGCTTTTTTACTATACTATGCCACCTGGGAAGAGAAGATATTGCACATATTAAAGACAGATTCAAAAGACTATATGATATATGTGAAATAAAAATGAATGTTCTTTTTTTTTAGAGTCAGTCCATTTAAGAGATGGAGAAACTGAGGCTGGTACATATTCTCAATAACTGTAGAGAATCTGTTATTGAGGGAGGAGGTCTCAAGTGCTTTGATGCCCAGCACTGCCTTCTTCCCATTAACCCTTGGCATTTTGATGTTTGCTTAGCAGGATGAACTCTCTACTTTCTGGACATCTGTGTCCTGCACAGATGGTGTCTGGAGTGTTAGTGTGACTCCCCTCAGCTATAGTTTGGAGTAGGCCAGTGTCATCATTCATTCTAGGTGGCCCACCTCCTGCCAGGGTTCCTCAAGGTGCTGGAAGCAAAGCAGCTGAACACTGCCAGAGAAAGCCTGTCTGCCTCACTGTGAAGTGGATGGAAATCCCGATAGGATGGGAAACAGACTGCTGGGAGATTGATGTGTGCTATCCGCCCTTGCACGGAGAGGAATGGCCACCCTGCTATCGCTCCCTCCTTCCTGCTCCCTGATGAGTGTAGCTGGCTGTTTGGGGTGGCATTGAAGGAGTGTGTCTGGGTTGATTCAATGAGGGACATGGCTCTGAGATGGAACATTTCTGTCCAGAAGGGATGAGAGAGGCATGCCAAGGAGTTGTGGTGGAGACATAGCGCTATCCAATGAATTTATCACTGAGCATCTTGTTCCCATTCCCTAGAAAAAGAAAGAGAAAGAAAAAAAAATAAAAAAGCTAAATACCAGGCAAAGAAAGTTAATCTGTGTCCACAGCATTTTGAAATAATAAAATCAGAGCAGGCTCACTGGATACCATCCATTTCCATTTCACGCTCTCAGAGTCTGAAGACAGACCGATGAGTTTGGCTGGCAGAGTTCTTTCTTTCTTTATTTGGCTAGCTCCCTGACTTCGTTCTTCCCGCTGGAAGGATGGGAAGAAGTCTTAAGGACTGGAAGTTTGACTTAGGAAAACAGCACTCCAGGGGTTCACGTCCTTCCTCTAGCATTAAGCAAATCCATTGGGGAAATTTCAGCATCCGTCTTCTCTGTTCTGTCTTTATTACATACTTCCAGATGGGCTGGAAGGGCACCATCTCCAAGGGCACTGCCACAGAGAGCTTCTTGTTCTGATTATTCCACTGAGTCATGATGAACAGACTGTCAGGGGGAGCGTGACCTGTGTGCGAGTGGCTCAAGCTCTTCTCAGGCACAGCTTGCCCTGGTCCCCAGGCCTGCCCGAAATCCCTGAGCCTGCTGCTCTGGGGTGCACTCAAGTTCCCTGATCTTCTGGGATGGAGGGAAAAGGCAGGTCAGGGATAACCTGGTTGCCTTATAATATCCAGACAACTTTGGTTCTACAGCCCAAGGAGAAAATGAATAATAGTAAGAAAAAAAATGGCATCTAAATCCTCTTTAATCAAAGCATTTGAAAGGACCTGACATGCAGTCATTGTGCTCCAAATTTATTACTACAACAGAACCTGGGAAATACTAATGAAATAGCAATCTGCTAGAACACAATGCGCTATTTATGGAAATGCAGCTCTGCAGTGCAAGGAGAATACAATGGGGCCTGAGGTGGGGAAAGGACTCTCATACTTTAGGATTTTCCTTTGCCCCTCATCATCATCAGGTCCAGAGCAACAGCAATAACAACCGTCTTTAAGAACATTCTCTTTTCAGGCCCTTGCAAGGGACACCAAGCCTTGATGTAGGCTTTGCTATCAGTATCTCCTGTCTCTGGCCTCTGAAACCATGTGTGCACTTAGGAAGGGATGGGGGAGGAAGTGCTTATAATTACCATTAGTTGAGGGCTTACCATGAAGCAAGATTTACAAATTTTATTTTAGTCAATGCTCATCGTATTTCCATAGTCCTAATTTTGCAGATGATGCAATTCAATATCATAGGTATTAAGTAATTTTTACCCAAAGACACATAACTTGCAGCGGGACAGGAATTTGATTCTGGCCAGTCTAACTTCAAAGCTTATGCACTTATCTTTTCCCCACAGACCATGCAATGACTTCAGTTCATGATTTTTGGACCCCTTTTAATAAGTGAATGAAAGATTTCTTATGAATAGCATCCTGTCTCCTACCTCTTGTGCTGTGGGATGACAAAGGAAATCCTTTGCTTCAAATCTCCTTACATGCTGGGGTTCTTTCTATGTGAAGTACAGAGTTAATTAGATAATTAATTAAACAATTAAACAAATACTCTTGAGTACCTACTATTTGCCATGCACTGTGCTAGATGCAAAAGAAGCATTTGAAAAAGGCACATAAAGTCCTATTCTGGAAAGGAAATAACAAAGTTAAAAAGGCACTATTAAAGAAGAATCAAAATAATTACAGTGTGTGAGTAGTGCTACTTAAAAACACTGAAAGAAAACAGAGTACCAGGATAGATAATAATGAGAGCAGGGAAAAAAAAGTTTTCATTGAATGCTTAGGAAGCTGAATTCAGGTCTGTAGGATGAGACACTTTCAAGCAGTTGCAAAACATGGGAGAATAAATGCTAGGCAGAAGATATATCCATGGTAAAGTCCCTGAGGTGGGAAAGAGCTTTCCACATTTAAGCTAGGAAAGAAGGGCCAAGAAACTGGGGCAGGGTGAACCAGAGGGAGAGTTACACAGACTAGACACAGCAGGGTAGCTCAGGCATGTCTCGTTGACCATGCTGTGAAGTTTGGAGCTGGTTGTTCTAAGTGTAATAGTAAACAATGTAAGGATTTACAGAAGGAAAGTGATACATGCTGATTACATTTTGACAATTATGTTTTAATAGGAAAACATGTCTGTGCTCCAAAATTTTAAAAATGAGTTTTTATGGTGTTTCCTTATCTCTGGCCTTCAGCCACCCATCTCCCTTATCAGGTTAGTGTATATCCTTTTCTATATATTCTATATACGTATTCTATATATATTGCATATATATATATGTGTGTGTATATATATATTGGATTAAACATGGATATATTGGATTAACACGTATACATACCATTCTGCAGTTCGTCACCCTTTTTTTCTCTCACTTTATAATATATTTTGGAGATTATTATATATCAGGACACATAGAACCATGCCATTTATTTAACAGCTGTTGATTGGTCAGCATAACATGGTGGTTAAGAACATAGGCTCTGGAGGCAGACTGCCTGATTTCAAATCCTGCTTTGTATGACCTTGGGCAACTCAACTTCTCCATACCTTGATTGGCACATCTAGTAATGGTAAGATGAAAGTGCCCACTTCATAGGATTGTTATGAGCATTAAATGAGTCAATACATGTAAAACATCTAGAACAGTATGTGGCACACATGGTGTGAATAGGCTTCTGCATGTGGCACACATGGTGTGAATAGGTTCCTGCATGTGGCCCATGTGGTGTGAATAGGTTCCTGCATGTGGCATACATGGTGTAAATAGGCTTCTACATGTGGTACATGTGGTATAAATAGGCTCCTGCATGTGGCACACGTGGTGTGAATAGTTTCATGTATGTGGTACATGTGGTGTGAATCAGCTTCTGTATGTAGTACAAATGGTGTGAATAGGCTCCTGCATGTGGTGCGTGTGATGTGAATAAGCTCCTGTATGTGGTACATGTGGTGTGAATAGGCTCCTGCATGTGGTACATATGGTGTGACTAGCCTCAAGTATGTGGTACACATGGTGCGAATAGGTTCTTGCATGTGGCCCATGTGGTGTGAATAGACTCCTGTGTGTGGCATATGTGGTGTCAATAGACTCCTGCCATTATGAGTGTATCATAAATTAACCAGTCCACTGTTGATGGTCATGTCAGTCATTCCAAGTGTTTGCTTTTATAAATGTGACAATGAAATATCCTTGTGGGTATGTCATTTCATTCATGTGTGAGCATGTCTGTATAATAAATATTCAGCAATGAAATTATTGAGTCAAGAAGTGATATATCTAATTTTGACAGGTGTTAATAAATTTCTTTTTATAGACTATTTTTCAAGTTACAAGTTGACCTACTATGTTTCATCAAACTTCTTTATATTTGCCAACCAGATAGGTAAATAACAATACCTGATTACAATTTTATTTTCTGTTTCTTTTAATTTGATTGAGTCTGAGCATTCTTTTTTATATTAAGAGTTATTGCACTCCTTTTTTTTTGTAAGTTCTCTGTTCAGGTCCTTTGCTCATTTCTTTTTACGCTGTTTCTCTTTTTCTATTTAACAGTATCTGTGTAGGGGATTAAGGATGTGGGTTCTGGAAGAGACTCTCTGGCTAGAATAACGTTTCTGCCTCTTATTAACTGTATGATCCTGGGCAGGTTAATAAATCCCTCTGTACCTCAGTTTCCTCTGGATAGCCTAGTATTTATGTTATATGGTTATTGTAATGCTTAAATGAGTTATGAGACACTGCAATATACAAACAGACAATGGCCAGATCATTAATAAAAATAGAACTCTGACCCACAATCTGCAATAATGAGGCCAGGCAGCCAAGACACATTCTTTGTAGCAACTGGTCCTGATTGGAAGTTGAAGCAAAAATTAGGGAAGTCATCAAGTACTGATTACATCTTGGCCCCAAATCAGTACTTGACGTTTTCCCTAATTTTTGCTTTGATTTCTGGTCAGGACCAACCAGAAAAAGGCAACTATGCTCCCCTAGCCAATAACATAGGTGCCCTGTTTCGGTTAGCCTGCTACCAGCTTGCCCACACCAACAGTCTCCAAGTAGGACACACCCGAAGCCTTCCCTTGTTTTCTCTACAAAGGTTTCCCTCCGCCTATATCTATCTCTGCTGAACACCAGTGGTGGTGGCTGACTCCCTCACTATACCTAGCTCGGAATAAATTGCTTGTTCTTTCAGTGGTCTTCATTTATTTCTGCAACTGCTCTATGTAAAATGCTGAGAAAAGAGTTTGGCATGTAGTCAATATAGTAAACATCCAATAGCATACAAAACACCAATGGCGTGTGGTGTTATGAATCATTTTTCTCTTCTTCAAATGTAAGCTCCTTGAGGGAAAAGGCTACTGCTAATACGTTTTGAAATCCTCCACAGAGCCTAAAATAATGCCTTAGAGCTGAATGAATCATGCCTGAATGTCAAACAAGCCTAGGAGTTCAGAGGCTAGTAATCACATTGCAGTTTCAAACATTAAGTTCATACATTAACCATGGGAAAAATTAGATAGAGGAGGGGCCATTGGCTCCATTTATGCTGGTGTACAGACAAAAAAATAGATGGAAAGGGCTGAAAGATAGTAAGGTATTGTAAATCCAGATGTGTGAGCTGTGTGGTTGCTAGCAAATAATAAGTATCTTTAGGTTCCTTCCATGTAAATTAGGGTAATGCTAACTGTACAGAGGTATTGTGAGATGTGTGTGAATGACATCATAAGCAAGTCCCCAGTAGGGTTATTTTTTGATGAGTATTTGTTATTTGCATTTACATAATATCTTACTCTTTGCCAAACACTTTTCTATCTGTGAATTCATGTATTAACCACAGTATACTGTAAAGGTAGATAGAACCAGAATTGTTACTCCTGTTTGACATGTTAGAAAACTAAGATTCTCAGCCATTAAGGACATTGCCCAAGGGTGCAAGGCTAGTGTGTAAAGATGGTGCCAAGTGTTAATCTCAGGCTTTTGTTTCCAAATTCTATGTTTAGTCCACTAAACTCTACTGCTTCATAGATCCTCTTTGCATATTTGTACCTCTTTTGGATAATTTTTTTAAAATGAAAGTTTACTGGGCTTCTAAGACCCTCCTGGGGAAAATCTAAAGACCAAAGTGCCAGGAACTATGTGTCTCTGCATCTCTGACATCATTTCCACGAGGGCCAAAATCCCCCAAGTGGAGCAAGGGCTGCAGAGTCTGTCCGTGCCCACCACGCTCCATTCCCTGTCCGTTTGATTCACCCCTGCTCACTGGTGCCATTTCCCCCAAGGCCCTTGGCCACTGCAAGAAACAGCAGCTGTGGCCATCTAGTTCATGCCATTGATTAAATGGAATTTATACTTCAAATTTGGAAATAGATGCCTTCTTTTCAAGGCAAAACAGCTATCCAAAATCAGGCAACTGAGCTCATTGAGCTTCCAAAGACACTTCTTTGACCATATACTCCTCATTCCATTCCAATCAGCCTTTATGGAACGTGTACTATGTGTTAAGGACACAGAGACTATAAATCTCTGCCAAATCACCCCCGCAAATGTTTCCTGAGCACCCACAAAGTGTTAGTCCATATGCTGTGTTCATGGATAGAGAGTATGAGGAGAAACGGCTGAGGATATACAGAATACAAAGAAAATGGAACCCTGGATTAAAAAGTGAACCCACTGAAAAATGAGACACTGGGATACAGCAGAGCAAGAAAGGGTAGGGGAAGTCAAGAAATGACTGAGATCCTAACTCTCCATCCATGTATTAAGATCTTTAACGGAGATGAAGCCCATACCATTTTAACAACCCCCCAAATTATACTGCTTCTGCTTGCTTTTGAATGGTTTTTAAGGACCATTCTATCTTTGGAAGCTGCGTTGAAGAGAGCTCAGAGATTCTAGAATCCCGTAATCCCACATCCTAACCATCACATCCCTAACTTACACTAGACTCCAGACTAATTTTTAAAAACTAATTTCAACTCCCCTTTCCCAGTTATTCTGCTTGCAGCTTATTGAAACCACCCATTTTGGCCCTTAATCATATCTAGCCATGGGTCTCCTCATTAGACCACTGGCTGGTGTGAACATAGACCCATTTCTTTCAGGCATCCACACTCTGCAACAAGACTTACTGTGTTAACTTGACTTATGGGATAAGAGAGGAACTTGGGGCTCCCCTCCTCTCCTGCCATCCTCAAGGGATTCGGTACTGCTTCATGCTGTCTGCTTTTGTGAATATCTGCAGGGCTTTAAATAGAATCCTGTGGGAATAACTCATTTTAAAGGGAAGTTGAAAGCACTTAACTCAGCCAGAACTCGGTATGCATCAAAGGTATGTATCTGCACAGCAGGCACTGTTCTCTTAGTCCTGCTCTGGTCAGAATTGACCACAAATGTCCTTTCATTAAGTGGTTGTTAAAAGCCTTATTTTTGAAACACAGGAGGAAAAAAGAATATAAAGAAGAAAGGAAAAAAAGGAGTCTGAAAGTTTTCTTCAGAGGCTTCATAATTCTAAAACTTACAGGAATGCTTTCCTAAAATTATGGGAATGTGAGGACAAGAAAGAAGGTAAGCAAGGTAATTATTATAGTTCTTAGTATTATCTCTGAAGAAATATAACTTGGTTAGAATCCTTATTATTCCTGTTCCTAGCTATGTAACTTTGGGTAAGGAATTGGGCATCTTTGAGCCTCAATTTTGTAGTCTATTAAACAAAGGTAATAACTGTAGCTTCTTGCAAAGGTTTCCTGAGTGGATTCAATGTAATGAGCAGTGTGAGGAACCCAAGAGTAGGTCTGTAGGTTTGTGGACACACAGTAAACCTTTGCTAAATGGTAGTTGCTCATCATCGTCGTCGTCACCGCTGTCATCTTCCATTCATTTTGTGAACACCTGATTAGCCTTCTTTGTTGGTCACTGTGGTTGGCTCCACCAGGGTATAAAAATGAATCCAATTGTGGTTCCCACTATTGGGGAAGTTCGAATCAAAAAGGGAGGATAAAACACACACAGAAATAACGTGAATACAAGACAGGAAATGGGAGTGCAGTATGGAGTAGGTAGGAAGTGCAAAGAGAGAACAGAGCAAGATGAGATTATTTTCAGCCGGCAGCAGGGTAAGAGGTGTGTATTCAGGGAAAGTTTGATGGAAGAGAGGAGTGTTTTGTCTGGGTCTTGTTGGATAGATAGGATTTGAAGCAGCAAAGGAAAAAAGTCATTCCATGGGGAAGACACAGCACCATCCAAACCATCAAAATTCAGAGCAAATGGAAGGAAAATCGAGTAATTCAGTTTGGATTGAGCATAGGTTGTTTAAAGAGAAAAGAAAAGTGGGACAGACTAGACAGGCAGATTGAGAGCAAATCATGGAAGCACTGTCATCAGTTTTAATAAACATATTCTCATCAAAGACTCTCAGAATTCTTTGTAGGCACTCGGAAGAATTGGAGCCAGAGCCCCTTGGTGACTGTCCACCCTGCTGTCTGGGGAGAGCTATTTCTGCGGCCCTTAGATGTGAAATCATGACTGACCCTATGCTCCAGCTTTGCAGGGGCGGCAGAGCAAGAACTCTTTTGGGCACCTGATCAGGTGTCTCAGGGGCTGCTGAAGAGATGTCATCTGGTCTCCTTTGCTGAAATGTAGTCATATTCCGAGTACCCATCCAATCATCCTGTTTCTCCTTTCTATTCTTCGTTTGTTCGCTTATATAAAACTATATAAGACTTTATGGCTATGAAGAAAATCAGGGTGCTTGCCATTGACTTTTAGGATGGAATGTGGTAATGGGAACAAAAATAAAGTGTATTGAACTCCTGTTATGTCACAAACCTTACCTTAGTGGTTTTCTTGTATTAAAGTTCACTTGGTTTTCACGACTACCCCAATATACAGTATGTACCAATGTTTTCCAGATGATGAAACAGATGTTCAGAAAAGTGAACCTCCTGAATTTCCCAAAGTCTAGTAGCCAAAAAGTGACAGAAGATAGTTTCATACGTAAACCTGCCTGGTTACAAAGCATAAGCCCAGTCCACTTGAAAGTCCATCACTGGGTCCTTTGAGGAGTTATCGAGTTTTTTCAAACTAAAATGAATTGCCTAATTGTCAAAGTATAGCCCTGGTAAGAGGTGGGCAATATTTCTTTGTCCTTTTCCAGCTTATAGCTCCTTAACAACTTTACCCGGGAGCAGCAATTATGTTTGATTTGTTTATCATTATATATTTAGTATCTAGCATGTTCTCAATAAATATTAATAGAATAAATGAATCCTGGTCTCAATCCAGCTTTTGTAACTCCAGGAGGTAGCATGGTACACTAGTCAGTCCATTGACTTTCTACTTACCAGAGTCCAAAGACTTGACTTTACTACTGTTTACCATGTGCACTCAAGACATTTTAAATCTACCAGAGCTTTGATACCCTGTTCTGTAAAACAAAACATCTAAATCTGTTGTAGCTACTATGCAGAATTGTAGTGTGAGGGTTAAATGAGATAATTTCGTTGAATAAATATTTTCTAAGCTCTTGCTTTGCACAGGATAAGGCATGGACGATGACTACAAATAATGAGCCTGTGAAGAAAACTATTTTTATACAAATAAAAGTCGAAGGGCTGTTATTATATACAAGGCATCATCAGCTTAATATCAAGAAAACTTCACCCCCAAGACCTGCAGAGTTCCCTACTGATTTTTTTCCCTCCCTGTTGAAAAATTGAGCACATTCTTTTTCTCATGACATTTCATCTAAATCAAGTTGTCAGGAAGGTGTAATTTCTTCTAGGTGTGCGTATGAAAATAGATAGGCTGCTTTTTCCTTGGGGTCATTAGCACTTACCTATTTTCTGGACCCCTGGTTTGCTGAAAGCAACAATGGATGACATTCACAATCAGAAGGACTGGCTGAACGTGTTTCCTGGTACTATCACAGTTTTGTCCCTTGGCTTCCCCCAGAATGCCTAGTAAGTTTATCAGAGGCCTATAACACAATGTTTCTCCTGAATATGCCCATATTCTTATTTCTAAGATTGAGACAGCTCTGAAAATCAGCAGTAAACCCCAACCCAGAGATTAGGTAAAATTTAGATCAAAATTTCAGAATTAGAAGACAATTTAGTAATCATTTAGTTTTACAGATTAAGAACCTCAGATCCATCCACTCATCCATCCATTTATTTACTCATTAATTCAACCCATATTAACAAACCCCTGCTAAATGCCATGTACTGGGAATAAAATATTAAATGAGTTGGGGGTTCTTAATTACCACATCTTGATGATATTTTATTATCCTGATAATAAGAACAAGGGGAACTATTTTTTGTGTATGCCACATGATCCAGAGGGGTGCTTTCTCATGCATTATTTTATTAAATTCTCATAAATATATATGAAGTAGGTTTTATTATTTCTCTTTACAGATGGTAAATCGGAAGCTTAGGGAGATTAAGCAACACACCAAAGATCACATAATTAGTAACCGAGTTAGCATGGCAACCCAGCTCTAACTCAGACCCACACTTTTGACATTACACAGGGAAATTCCAATAGTCCAGAGAAGTGGAGGGATTGCTCATGACATCACAGGAAAGCTATTACAAGAGCCAGGGTCTTATGATCAAGTTACTGTGTGTGTGAATGAGAATGTGTATTTATGAGTGTTTTTCTTCTAAAAACTGCTATTTTCATCAGTTAAGAATTTTGCCCTTGGTACCTGTGCTAAGTCAATAATCTTATTTTTTCTTTAAATAATCTATTAAACTATTCAAAATATTCCTTTAGTGTGGGGAAGGAAAGTTTGAAATACATGGAGTGTATGGTGCAGAACTTCTAAATATTTCTATGGGAAAATCATATCAACTACCTGAAGCCTTATAGAGGACAAATGTGATGACATCTTTGAAAAACAATTACCTTCAAAATTGCAGTTCCATCAATACCTGGGCATTGATAGGGCAAATCATTAATCGATCAATTTACAGTCTCTCCGGAAAGCGTAAGATACTTTATAAAAAGGTCATCTAGATCAGTGATTTTCAACTTGAATATGCTTATGAATCATCAGGATCTTGCAAATGAAGATTTTTATTCAGTAGGTCTGAGATCAGGCTTGAGAGTCTGCATTTCTAAGATGTTTCCAGATGATGCTCACTCTGTCCATGAACTTGGAAAAGTGAGTCATCTAGGCCAACATAATTTCCTATTATGGCTCTCAGATGAAGCAGACAAAGATCTTAGTCTCAATAAGGTTTTATATTATGTTGAATATTATATTTTCAACTATAGGTTTAAAACATTACCTTGATTGTTGACCGAATCCTTTACAAGACTATTCCAGAAAGGTAGTGATTGTCAAGCAGACCAGAGGCACATTTCAAGTGGCATTTCAGAGAGAGGTTCTATTTGATAATCTAATCATTGCAGGTCTCAAGTACAGAGTGAGAAAATGTGAAAATAATTATACCATGCACCTGATTTCAAAGAAAAAAAAAAGATTAAAAATAAGCTTGACAAATTAAAATCATAAGAAAACTGAAAAGAGGTACAAAGTAGTACATTCAAGGCCAGAAACCAAAATATAAATGTAAGGTGTGATAAGCCAGGGACATACTAAAGGAAAGACCTGAGGTACACACCCACTTACAAGCTATGGATGAATCAGCAAGAAGATGCTACAGTGGGACGGACATAGAAGTGCCACAGTACTGTAAAGTTTTAAAGTATTCTTTCTGTGAGAGCTTGCCCTGTGTTATCAGGAAATTACATATGACATTATTTTATTTTATTTTATTTATTTTTTGAGATAGAGTCTCACTCTTTTGCCTAGGCTTTAGTGCAGTGGCACGATCTCAGCTCACTGCAACCTCCTTCTCCTGGGCTCAAGCAAGTCTTGTGCCTCAGCCTCCCAAGTAGCTGCAATTACAGACATGCCCCACCACACCAGATAATTTTTACTCTTTTAGTAGAGATGGGGTTTCACCATGTTTGGCAGGCTGGTCTCGAACTCCTGGCCTCGTGTGATCCAACCACCTCAGCCTCCCAAAGTGCTGGGAGCAGTGCACTCGGCCAAGTATGACATTCTAAAGAAGATGTAGAGATTTTAAAAAGTAGCAGCCTCACATATCTTTAGGTCAGAGAAATATCCTCCATCCCTGAAAAATTCTTCACTGTACCCTCTTTGCTCAGATGGTTTATTCTTTTTCTCCTGTCATTTACATTATATAAACCTGAGCTGTACTTAGATCCTTACTCAACAGGAGGGGCTGTTAAACTTATTGGTGTACCCGCAGCATACATACCTATGAAATCCAAGTCATAAACTAGTAAGATTCCTACTTTGCCTACGCAGTTTCAGATGTAATGTGTCGAGTCTACTAAAAAATAACTGGTATTTATAGAGTTATTACAACAGAGACTCAAAAGGTTGGCTCAATGTCTCCAACAGAATGAGTCTGGGAGCAAATTCTTTTCTGCCCATAGACTAACACTTGACATTCATTTAGGACTTTTTGGTTGAAATGCATCAGTGAATAGAGGTACATTAGACATCTGGGAATTCACATGAAAAGCAAAAATTCAGGAACGAGTTTAGGGCCTCTTCTAGTGCTTCTTGTTTTAAGTTAATTTTATTTTTGTTCTGGCTTATTATTGGGATGCTGTCTCAGAGCAGTGAATGACCTTGTAGGTAAAAGCTTAATGGTTGAGTTGATTTGACTTGATTTTAGGCAGCAGGCGTTGACTTCTTTCTGTTTCTTCCCATACGGCTGGACGTTCTTTCGGGTTCTGTGCTGGTCTAAAATTTCCCTCCATGGATAAAATTAGCTGTGTAGTAGGGGTACCAGTCACGCAAGTAGTATATTCATTCACTGAAGAAATTTCATTCATTCAATCAGTCATTTGAAAAAAAAAATGCTGGGTTTTTGCTCTTCAGTTGGAAGAACATATGTTTCTACCCATGTATCTTTAACATCTTGCTTTCTCCCATCCCACTCAGCCAAGAAGGAAGCAGCATTCCTTGTTCCCAAGGGGAAACACAGACACCCAAAAGCAGATCTGTCTAAGGTGGCCACACAATGGTTTCATCAGGCCCAGAAGTAGGTCCAGGTAACTGGCTGGATCAGACTTTCAAATATTTTCAGTTTCTAGAAGAGAGTGGGTGTGTGGAGACAGTGAGTGGATAGATATATGGGCATTTTTATTGACCTCTAATGAGTCGGCTACTGTGCTAGAAGCTTATATTTTTCTTTCTTCCCTTAGTATTCTTATGAGAACGTCCTTGTTGTTATTCTCATTTTATTGATAAGAATGATGAGACCCAGAGAAGCTACAAATTGTCTAAGCTCATCTAATGACAAAACTTAGATACACAGATGGTCTCATTTACTCCTTCCTTCCTTCCTTCCTTCCTTCTTTCCTTCCTTCCTTCCTTCCTTCCCTTTTCCTCATTCCCTGGATTGAGTTCTGTTGTATGACAGACTCTCTTAAGCGGTGTGAACAGAAAGGTGATTGTGGCAGGTATCCTGCCCTTCAGGAACGATAGAGAAGTATTACCGCACTATTCCAAGTGCCACCCCAGAAATATGCAGGCACCACAGCGCCTTCTCCCAGGCTCCCTGTGTGCGCTGGGCTGCCTTCTGTGTCTCTGGCTGCTCTGGCTTTGCTCCCCAGAAGGCCTCCCTGTGCCCCTTCAGGCCCAGGGTGACAATGGATTCTTAGTGTTGCTAGTTCCTGGATTCCTCACCAACCTTCGTTGGTTTTTTGTTGTTGTTGCTTCCGTGTTTTAACTTCACTCACACCTCTGTGAATAGCCCTTTCACTAAATTTCTTTCAGGTAAATCCTTTCACATGTGCCATCTGTTTCTTGTGGGGACCCTGACTGACCTACCCATTGATCGTCAATGTTAACTGAAGTATTTGTATTATAATATGTACAAACATATTAAACATGCCATCCTTGTAGTTTTAGTACAACTAGAAAATCAAAAGGAAATGTATTACTGAAAACACATGAAACTAAAAGCCAAATGAAATAAACATTTCTAACATACTTAAATATGGTATACTAGGTTGTTTGCCTAAACTACATTGCGGTTATGTGTGGGTTACTGAGAGCCATGGAGTGAGATCCCTTGTGTTGGCATAAATCTATCACCATGTCCAATGTGGTGACTCAATTCTGCCACCAGATCTCTCTGATCAAGTTACTGGGAAATCTTTATTCCTGTAGTGAACATTGAGGTCATTTGACCTTCACTTTGAAAGAAAGTATTATTTATGTATTTAGTCAGTCTCTGCTCTTTCTCACTAGCTTTTAGTATTAAAGAAGTACAACTTGTCACTATCACTATTGTAAACACAAACACAATCCCAAGGACTTTAATTGCCTGAAAGTACTCTATAATATGAAGGTGACCATCCTGATGACCTAGAATGTGTTTTTATTAATTTTTGTATTATCAGAAATAAAAACATAAATCTAAAATATTTCTAAATGATTGGATTATGTCTGAGGACCCTCAGGTGCCAAGACCTGAGGCCACAGGGAAAGTCATAAAAAAGTAATAAATAGGAGACCAAGAGGATCAGATTTGCACATGGTGTGGAGGGAGAGGAGATGGAGGATGGGGGATAGGTAGAAAAACATCCCGTCCAAGGTTTGTTTTAGTGCATCTCAGATATAATTTTAAAATATGGTGGAGGAAAAACAGTAAGACTTCACTCTCCATCCTTTTTTCCTACCATCCCACCCCAAATTAATCAGATCACACTTTCAATTTTCTTCCTGAGTGAGGAGGAATACTGCAGGCAAGGAAGCAGGAAGTTAGGGCTGAATATTGGGCAACACCATGGAGTAGACATGACTTAATCCCTCAAATATGGAAAACGATAGACCAAAAGGTTATGTATGTTTATATAACCATATATACATATATATAATATATATATAACTGTATAACCGTATATAACTATCTAACAATATATATGGGGAGACAAGAGAGAGAGCGAGAGAATCATCAGCAAGGCAGCAAGAACACGCCACAAGATTTAGAAAGCCTGCATCCTGACTCGGCTCTGCTAATAACGTTAACTTCTTGGGTGAACTTCAACAAAGCATTTCA
The DNA here is from genome assembly GCF_000951045.1 of Mandrillus leucophaeus. Classification (NCBI taxonomy): domain Eukaryota; kingdom Metazoa; phylum Chordata; class Mammalia; order Primates; family Cercopithecidae; genus Mandrillus; species Mandrillus leucophaeus. Next base: position 2,173,933 of record NW_012107853.1, on the reverse strand, counting down.
CCTTTGAGGACGCATTTCTCTGACTTATAAAACTGGGAAAGAGGATCGAACTGGACTATCTTTAAGATATAACAGTAGCACTCTAACCCAAGTTCTAGTAAAAAAAATACATCATGTGGGTTTTTGCATGTGAGCAAGTGTGCCTGTATATCAGTAAGTTCCCCCTAAAAGTTAACCTTTGAATTGGTTCCCAAACAAGCCAGGACTCACTGTGGATTTCAGAGTCTCCTGGACCCTGACTTTGTTGTGGCTCCTCTCCCCAGGCACCCATTTACTTGGCTGCAGGGTGAAAACAATTTAGAAGGAAGGGAGGGACTCAACCTGGCAGAAGAAGTCAAAATGCTCTGAGCCTGGAAATAGCTCTCTGAGCAGCAAAATCTTCCACCATCCACTTTCTGAGGTGACCCCGAGAGGAGAGGAAGCTCTAGGTGCATCCCCATCTTCTTAACTGATGACTGGTTGGGTGACCATATTGGAAAGGGAAACTAATCTTCCCTGCTTTCTGTTCTAGAAAGGAGAGCACATTTTCTGTCTCTTCCCACACCAGAGAAATGTTGTAGAAATCACTTCCACCCTTCTGTCCACTCCTTCTCTCCCACGTGAGTAGAACTAATTAAGCCCAATATTCCAAGTTTGAGGTCAACAGGCCATATTTGCTATTGTATGGAGTTACATACCTGGAAAGTAGGGGTCAGTTCGTCAGTGTCCTTTTCCTTGATTGTGGCCTTCTTGGAGGCTTAGTGCAATGGACTTTCGTTTCCTCTCTCTGTGCAGGCACACCTGGAGAGGTGTTGATATAGTATAGGAAGTAGGATACTTCATTTTGACTTCAACATCAACAAAAAAGCTGTGTTCTACCATTACTCAAAGCCTTGCATTTCGGGCTGGGAGGGTAATTGTCCAGAGAAACAAGAGGGCTGTTCAGTTCTTAGTTTGCTGGTGATCTCTGTGTGTCTCCATTGATCAGATCTCTGGAAGGAAAGAGGAGAAAGATAGGAAGGTCCAAGCATGTGTCACCGTCAACAGTGTCTGGATCAATCCCACCTCTGACTCCCCATCTGTAAACACTGTTGCTACCATAGTGGACTGAGTGCCCCTCCAAACTCGGTGTGCAGTTCCCTGGGTGCATAGAGAGCTGCAAGATTTGTCTCAGCCCCGTGTCCTGACCTTTGGCACGACTTTGTGCAGATTGGTGCTGCAGAGCTTGGATTGGCTGAACATTGCTAGCTGTCTGCTGCTACCTCTTCTTGGGAAAAAAAAAAAAAAAATCTATTATTGCTGTGCCTGATCTGCTCCCGAATAGAGAGCTAGCAATTACCATTCACCAGGTGGCTCTAAGCTTTTTCTTTGCTTTTAGGGGCAGAAGCAACTGACTGAAGCATTAAGCTCATTAAAACTACCCCATGTGGTATGAGCATGTCATGGGTCTTTTTCTACCTGCTTCCAGGAGGCGAACATCTCGCCCCTCGGTAGTGCTCAGATGGGATTAACTAGCTCTGCGGCCCTACACAGGTGTTGCCCTGGACTCAGCACATTCTGACAACTGCTGCTGACATGGAATGTGTAGTCAGTTTCCCAGCCATGTTCATGGTACCTTGTGCCTGCCAGTAGGAGGGCATTCACTTGTGCTTCTCCAGATTAGCAAATGATCCTGAGGGATGTGCGAGTGAGTTAGTGAATCCCGTGTCTCATGTTTTTAAAGTTTCCTTTTTACATAACCTGACTTACATACATGCATATGAGTCCAGGGCATTCTTCAATAGCCCCCCATGCTGTCTGCCAGGTGCAGAGACCCCATCTCAGTGACATTCATTCATGTGTCAAGCCCCTGACTCTCCAGAACTTTGGTCTCCAAGATCTTCCTACAGCCCCTATTCCGGTTGATATTTTGTTTGTTTTTCTCAACTTTCTTCTTCCCCTGTCTCTCCAATTACATTATCGGAGATAATCATTATTAGCATGATAAATCTGGCTTTCACATTTTCCTGTGTGAAAACTCACTAATATGTCTCTCTTTCATCTGTCCATCCATCCATCCGTCCATCCATCCATCCATCTTTCCAACCATCCATCCATCCATTATTAGCTTGTCTATCTATTTCTATCTACCTACCTACACACAGACACAATCAAACACCTGTCCACATTTCAAAGCTTCCGGTTTATCTTTTGATGAGTTTAAGCCTCTGGAAGGTGAGGGCCAGATCTGCTTATCTACATATCTATGAAATGCCAACCCTCCTCCCAGATGGCGGAATTGAGAACCGTGATGAAAGCTGTTGGGTCTGCCCTGCCCTCTCTGTGTGCCTGGCACTGTGCTCACCACTCTGTCTGGTTCCTCTCACCTACTCCTCATGAGCCTGTGACAGAGCTGCTAGCGTCATTTCTGCTACGTAGTGGGGAGCAATAAAACCTGGAGCAACTCGCCTGAGTTCACACAGCTGGGCAGCGGCTGGGCAGTGGCTCAGACCCTGTGTGTCTGACCCCATGGCCCATGCTCTCCAGCACAATTACTTACTGCATCCTGATTTAATTGTCATTCTCTGTTAGGAACCTATTTTTTTATTTCATTTTGTTGTGTTTCTTATTTTTAGGGCAAGGAGCTCTAGAATCTCATTTTTGATCCCTCTAAGCTTAATGGCAGAGCTTAGAAGTAATACTTATCTGTGGCAAACAGTTTCTCAAGTATTAGGAGAAAACAAAACATAAATAAAAACAAAAAATAAATAAAGAAAAATCCACCTCAAATATATGCTGGCTTGCACAAAAGGCATCTACTTGAGCCTCAATCACAAAAATCTTATTTTTTTCCTTTTACAGATGTAATTGTCACATATGTTCATTATGAATTTGTAATGAGGGCCCAGAACAGATGGTGCAGACTTAAAATGACATACACTGTGGGCTCTGCTTTCTGTGATGGGTGGGGCTGCTGCCGCCCTCCCCGGGGAAGGACTCTGTGTATGTGGTGCTGGGGAGGAGAGGATGTCTTCAGAGAGGCCCCTGAGGCCTGCCTGGACTGTGGAGGGGCTGGGTAGGAGGCTGCTGGGCGCAGGCCACATTTAGCTAGATCTTGGAGTGGAAGTTTGGAGCTGATCTTTGTACCTTTTACAGCTTTCTTGGTGTCCTAATTAATATCCTCTTGCTGCAGGGTTAGAGCAGGGTATTTATTTAGCTCAGAGTTAGTTCAGGCAGAATTGTGGAGGTGACAGGGAGGGCTTGAGCCTGGTGTCCATGAGCCCCTTAACAGGAGCTGACTCATGATGACCTAAGAAGGAGCACTCCAGCAGGCTCTGTGGCTTGGTGCCGTTCTGCTCCGAACTCATCTCTTCTTCCAGTGAGCTTGGCCTGCTCTGCCTTTTATGCCTGGGGCTGGTGGCTGGGGTGGGGTCACTCACGTCGGTGATCTGGCGTATTAGTTCTTGCTGACCATATTTATGGAGCAGGGTTGACACATGTGTCATGCCACTTTATATGCACTCTTTCAAATTATGCATACTTGTATATATTTTGAATCTCATTTGAAGTGACGTGAGATTTGAATGGAGGCCTGGTGTGGTGGCTCACGCCTGCAATCCCAGTACTTTGAGAGGCTGAGGCAGGTGGATCACCTGAGGTTGGGAGTTCAAGACCAGCCTGACCAACATGGAGAAACCCCGTCTCTACGAAAAATACAAAATTAGCCGGGCGTGGTGGTGCATGCCTGTAATCCCAGCTCCTCAGGAGGCTGAGGCAGGAGAATCACTTGAACCCGGGAGGTGGAGGTTGCGGTGAGTGGAGATCACGCCATTACACTCCAGCCTGGGCAACAAGAGCGAAACTCTGTCTCAAAAAAAAAAAAAAAAAAAGGTTTGAATGGAGGCCCATTTGCTTGCAGAGCCCATGCATTGTCTAATAGAGTCTCTTGCTAGTGTTACATTTTGTTAAAGAATAAATTTGTAATTTTCTTCTCTAAGAACATTAATGATTTTCGGGAGATTTTTTAAAAAGTTAAATTGAGGCAAGAATCCTTAAGATGAGATCTATCCTCTTAACATTTTTTTTAAGAGTGCAATACAGTATTGCTAGCTGTAGGCACAATGTTGCATAGCAGACCTCTAGAACTTAAGTGAAAGTCTGAGATGAGACAAGTGAAAATTCGATGGTGGAACTTTAGTTTTGAGAACCAAGAGGTGGCTCTGACTGGGGACTATTCAGATGATAATCCTCCAGTCATATCACTAACACTGTGCCTACACTTAAGGATAAGTTCGTGTTAATCCTTCTATGCTCCCCTTCTCCATAAGAACCAGAGAAACTGCAGAAATCCCTTGTCCTAGGAGAAGTCATGGTCCACTGTGGGGAAATGAAAACACATCGTGATTTTTCCATGTTCTCTCCCAAATATTCAGGTACTACGTGTGCAGGTTGGTGAAAGGAAACCAAAGCACAGGGAGTGGGCTACAACTGCGAAGGCCATGTACTTGGGCTCCCTTTAAAACTGAAGGTATGGTCAGGAGCAGTGGCTCATGCCTGTAATCCTAGCACTTTGGGAGGCCAAGGCGGGCAGATCACCTGAGGTCAGGAGTTCAAGATCAGCCTGGCCAACATGGTGAAATCCCATCTCTACTAAAAATACAAAAATTAGTCAGATGTGGTGGCTCACCCCTGTAGTTCCAGCTACTCGGGAAGCTGAGGCATGAGAATCACTTGAACAGGGGAGGCGGAGGTTGAATGAGCTAAGATCACGCCACGGCACTCCAGCCTGGGTGACACAGTGAGACTCAGTCTCAAAAACAAAACAAAGCAAGAAAAAACAAACAAACAAAACTGAAGGTCGTTTTGCAGGTGGGAATTTTTAAAAATCTGACAGATGAACTGACATTATTTCTCCCACCTGCCAGTATCATGTACTATGAAAGGAGGAGAGGCAACTACTAAATTGGGTCTGCTTGCTGGTGAGGTGGCATTCATTGATTTAAAAGAGAAATAGAACTTTTATTTATGTAAGACGTGTCTCACAAACTTCAAATTATAAGGCCTTATTAGATTATCGATAATGAAATAAACATTTTGTCCCTATTATATTCATAGACTTTTGGAAGAGTTTGTAACAACATAAACTTTTCCAGATAGAGGCAGTTATGGCATATATAGCATACGTAACAGCATGGCCATACTGCAATGTGGGTCTACACTCTAGGCAGTGGACTGGGGATCCAGACCCATGCGTTCTAGTGTTGGTGCTGCATTTGCATCACTGCAGCTAAGTTGCCACCATCTCAGGCTCTTCTTCATCAGCTAAATGAATATTGTGAACTCGGTGCTTCTTACTTCGGAGAAATGTTGTAAGATCAAATGAGGGAGCACGGTCAAAAGCCTTTGGTAAATTTTAAAGTGCTTTACAAATGTCTGTGGTTTCTAGAATATCATATTAATACAGGGGTTCTCAACCTTGGCACTATTGATATTTTGGGCCAGATAATTCTGTTCAGGGAAGGAAGGCTGTCCTGAGAATTATAGAATTTCGAACAGCATCTCTATCCTTAACCCTTAACTGTCCTTAACTAGATGCCAGTAGCACCCTCAGTTGTGACAACCAAAAATATTTCCAGACATTGAATCACCCCCAGCTGAGAACCACTATGTCACTATGATGCAGCTTCCTCATCCTGGAATTTATTAAGAAGAGAGGTGATGTTTAAGGAGATCAGATTCTTAGTCCCTGTTTTCCACAGGAGGTTTTAAGAGCAGCCTGACAAGGCTTTTATTCAGAGAAAGAAGCCATGGACTGAAGATATTCATTTAAATTATAATTTGTTGAGTATCAACTATGGATTTATCCACGTGCAAAGTGATCACCATTTATGTTGGAATGCCAGGGAGGTCTGGGTGCAGTGGTTCAGGTCTGTAATCCCAGTCCTTTGTGATTCTATAATACGTATATATTATTATAGTTATATAGTTATAATTATATAACTCCGACTTGAGATCAGGAGTTCAAGACCAGCCTGGGCAACATAGTGGGACCCTGTCTCCATAAAAAGAAGAAAAAAAAAACTAGCTGGGCAGCATGGCATGTGCCTATAGTCTTAACTGCTTGGGAGGTTGAGGCAGGAGGATTGCTTGAACCCAGGAGTTCAAGGCTGCAGTGAGCTATGATCACGCTACTGCACTCCAGCCTGGGCTATACAGCAAGAAGACCCTGTCTTTTAAAAAAAGACCAAAAAAAAAAAAAGTGCCAATGGAGGGAGGTATGGTGTTAACCTTCAAAAACAAGGCAGTTGTCCAGAGAGAAGCCAGCGAAGTTGGCAAGTAAAATTCTAGTGATAAATAAAATCTAGCCCAGAGTAGATGGGAAAAAAGAATGTCTTAGCAAAAACAAAGCAAAACAAGTTAAGAACTTACCAGGCCTTATCACAGTTTTTTAATGACTAAGCAATGAGACAATTAAGAAAAGCTCAATACAAAAAATAATGCAGAATTATAAACTCGAAGCAGATTCTTAAGTTTTCAAATCTATGTGGCAGGCATTAAGCCTACTGCATTCCTAAAAGTGACCACTGAGAACAGGTTCTATGATGTGAACAGTCTCCTAGGGTCTTGGATTGTTGCGCCAGATGGTGTAAACAGGTTTGAACAAGCGGAGGGAAAAGCTGGGGTGATACCATCACAGGATCACAGTTTAGTGTCAATCTCCCTCAATTAACATTGACCTTGGATGCATTGCTTAAATTCCCTGAGCTTTGGCCTCCTCATATGTAGACTGGGAAGAATAAGCTTAATGACACTTTTGAATATGAAGATGATTCTCATGAGCCACCATCTATAGAATATGCACCCAAAGTGTCTAGTTAAGAAATGGGATGCAGTGGCAGTAGCTGCTCAAGCTATGACTGTCACTACAAGTACTAATAATAACATCTAACATTTATTAAGCTCATATTATTTGCTAGAAAATATGCCAAGTCTTTTGCATGTGTTATGTTCTTTGTTAGTTCCACAGAACAATTTTACAAGATGATTACCTATAATAATTTTCCATATGAGGAAATTGAGGCTTAGCAAAAAGTTTCCTGATCAAGATTATACATGTCCAAAGTAGTGGAGCTGGAATTTCAAGGTGAGCTCCTGGTCCTCACAGCCCACCCTCTTATCAAGCATGTCAGCAAGAGCTTGGCACCTGCATCTCTAGCATAGCTTCTTATTTGTATGTATGTTCATTCTTCATTCATCCTCTTTAAAAGGGACCTTGGCTTTAGATATTATTCTTATGCCTGAAGAATAATTTATATATTAATAGAAAAGAAAAGGGGATTGAGGGATTGATTTTCTCTGAAGCACCTACAGGCGTGTGGTCTGGAAAGGGCACTGACATGTGTCTTTCCTGAGTCAAGCTATCTTTTCTGAGTACTCTGCAACCCCCTTCCTTATCTGCATCCTTCTGCTGAGGAGTACCATCTATTACATTGCCTCCAACCCTTCGATATCTTGCTAGGGCTTTGTTGCTCTCTCTCCTTTCCCCAAACCTGTTTCTAAGAAGAGATGTGATCAGCTTATTCATGTCAGGGGAGGAAAGTCAATGGAAGCTTACCATGAACTCTTCTGAGGTGCATTTGAAGTTTTCAAAAGGATTTTAAGTCAGATAATTTAATTTAAGCATTGATAGCACAGTAAATTACGTATTTCATGAGTAATAATGCCGTGGAGAGTTTTCCATGTGTTCTGTTCACCGTGTTGGTCCTGAGGTCATTCTATAGTTATGAAAAAAGCTGTGCTCAGTGGCACCCCTATGAAGTGAGCTGAATATCGTGTTATCAATGTTACTGAATTGAGGGGAAAACAAGTATTTTTGTTGTCAGTTAAATTTAGCAGACCAACAATTATCTTTTTCTTCTCCCAAGTCTGGGACCATTTGAGGGTAGATAGAGGGATTAGAGATGAAATTTTAAAACTTAATCTGTTTGGAGAGGAAGCAGTTTAGACACTGTAGCTTTAGATTTACTGCCAAGAGCACTAACTTCACCCTAGAAACAGACAGACTTACGGGCCTTTTACTCACTGTCATTGCCCCCAGCTGTCCCATAGGGGTATGAAAGAGAGCAAATGCAATGAGGGGTAGAGAGAGAAGCCAGATGCATTTTTCTAGTGTAAGACATAGAAAGAGATAGCCAGAGAAGTAATATGGCTTCTTTAACACCGCTGACTTCTGGTCACCTGCGCTCCTAATTCTACAAGATGCTTGCATATAATGTACACACTGACTATACATCAGTATTTTTCCATGTGCACTCCTATGAATGATTGTAAAACCAAAGTAGGAATGACTACAATAAAACAAGTTTGAACAAGCCTGGGTTGTTTTTTTTTTTCCTAGGATTTCTCTGAGCCAACAATGCATAAATGTATACTATAAGTGGAGGTTGTTCACCACTCAGACTTTGCCAAACATATGCGCCTTTTTTTTTCTCCTGGGACATCAAACACACCTTGACAAATTCTGTTTCAAGCTAATTGTGAAGGAGGGGATTATTTTCTAAATTAGTGAACCGTTCACAGAACACTGGAACTCTGCTAATAGAAAGGAAGTCATGAAAAAATTAGTAAGTTGTCCTCATCCAGCATGAGAGAAAGACTGAGACGGACACATTCTGGTGTGGCATTCTGTTATATCACAAGCATATTTGTATAAGGCACATGCAATGTAGAGATTTTTTTATAGCTTTTGAACCAAACATGTGTATAAAGTATGTATGTGTATATATAGATATATACATTTATATACATACACATATGGGTGTGAGTACACATACACAAATGTGTAGTGTGTGTATATGTGTGTGTGTGTGCATGTATATATATACCAGATATACGTGTGTGTGTATATATATACATACCATATAATGCATAAATATACACTATAAGAGGTTGTTCACAACTCAGACTTTGCCAAATATATGTTCCTTTTTTTTTCTCGTGGGACATCAAACCCACCTTGATAAATTCTGTCTCAAGCTAATTGTGGAGGAGAGGTTTATTCTCTAAAGTAGTAAGCCATTCAAAGAGGACTGGAACTCTGCTAATGGATACATACCATATATACATATGGTACGTGTATACACACACACATACACACACAACACACTACATACACTACACACACACATATATATATATAGCTTCTGGGTTATGAAGTGATTATTTTTATTTTCTGCTTACTTTGTTCTAGCTGATATTCCATGTAAATTTCAATTTTTCTCTCTTGTGATTTGGGACACTTTTACTAATTTGGTGAAGCTCCATATGATCCATTTGATCTTGGTATATGGAAGTAAATCAATGATCTAGTTTATAAGACTGTTGGAATCCTGTCCCCTTGGTTCTAAACTCCAACAGAATGTTAAGATTACTGGCTCTGCGAAGATACCTAGGCCCTGCTCAAAGGTTCAGGGGCTGGCCAGGAGGGAATTGAACCCTGGTGAATGCTCCAAGAACCCTGAGGTTATCACAGCCTTCTTATGACAGTTGCCTCAAGTCAGAGACCAGTGTCCTTCATAATTGATTTTTCTTCAGTTACAAAAGTTTTTGTTCTTGCACAAAGTTTTTCCCCATGAAACTTGTGTGTCTTTTTAGGTGGAAATGTGAGAGACTGGGAGAGGTGATGATCTAGAAAGAGATGACTACATATCCTGGTTATCCTTCCAAGTATCATTTAAATGCTTCTTCTTATTATAGTGCTTGTGCTTGAGGACAGTGTCACACTTCCACGGCAATGTAGTTGCAGTTGCGATGGCACTTCCATTATAAACCCCTGTTTTCAGGCACTCATGACAGCCTTGGCAAAAATCACTCTTTGGGTTGAAATTTCTCATATCCGTTCTCACCTCAGAGGTGAAATTCTTGTTTTGAGTGTCTGGCAGAAAGCTCTGTATCTGTGACTGTGTAAGTCCTCTCAAATGGCCCATGGGGGTGGGAGTCAGGGGACTAGGGATTTAATAGGAATGAGGTCTAGGATGTTTGGGGTCCTCATTGGCATGGTATTTGGGAATTGGGACCCCCCACGATCACTTCGTGGACCCTGCTCTGGAGTAACTATGTGATTCTGCAAGTGACCCTGATTCCTGGGTATTGAAGAGACTTTGTTAATTCTAGAAGCAGGTCAGTGAAATGATGCTGCAGGGAAAGAATGATTCTCACCATATCCATCTAGGTACACTATGTGGAAGTAGACAGTAGTCTAGGGCTACAGTCTGGCCTCACCATCATTTTCATTTCATATTATTCATACAGAGTTTGCAGCCCGGAATCCCTTTCCTGCCATATTCTACCAAAGCTTTAATCCAATTCATATGCCACCTTCTCTGTGAAGCTCCTGACTTGTCTTCTCCGTTGAATTTCTTCTTCCTTGGTATTCTGATAGCATGGTATTTGGACTACTGATGTAGCACTCATTTGCTTTTATCTCCTAGCATCCTAATTTATGTGTTTTCTGCTATGCCCCACTCTGCTATTAGCTTGAAAGCTTCCTGAGGAAAAGGACTCTTGAACTTCTGTAGACATTGCAATACCTTGTATAAATTGAGTGCTCAATAAATGCTTGTTGGATCAATTCATTTCATTATCACCACTTATTGAACAGCAGCAACATGCCTAGCACTCTTCGAAGCAATAGGACAACTTTTTGATATTTTGAACCAAAAGACCTAAATAGATATGGTTCTTGTCCTTCACAAACATTCAGTTTTGGATGCGTAGCAAGGCTGCAGACAAATAAACTCATATTTAAAATATAAAGCTGGCAGACCAATATAAGACCTAGTGGTAGAGTTTCAACACCTGCCTTTCATGGACAGTACCTGTTTGAGTGGGAGACGGCACGTGTGCACCACCGAGTGGGCCACAGTTGAGGAAAGAATCCACCAAATGCTCTCTGGCCTGGATCTCTCTGCTTCATCAATGTAATTGGAAGCTTTATAAAAAAGTTCTCAACAGAAGTGAAACCAAACTGTTTTCTATCGTGGTTTTCAAATTGTGAATTGTTGTGAGATCTACGGCAAACGTTAGCACTTTAGCAGCAATTTACTTGGGGAGAACGCATATTCTTTAAAATGGGCAGGCTATACTGTGCCCTTGTTCATGTAAGATTATTGAAAAGTAAAGATAACTTGAAATACGAAGTGTGTCTTAAAGCAAGGTTTTAAAATATCTTTCCTGCCCCATTTTCAGCACGTCTATTATTAATGTCTCCACAACGATTGATTTCAACTGTTCCTTCTCTCTTCTTGTGTCTCTGTTGTATTGAATTTGAGGTTTGCTCTGCTGAGGAGACCCAGCCTGTCAGGGAGGATGTGGGAGAAGGATCAGAGCCAGCACTTGCTCCTTTAATTCTGTCTGGCGTGTTGCTACCTAAAATGACACCAGGAGCCAGCTCGTGGATGATCCCTTGTAAGTTCTCGCCCCTGTGCAGTTGCCGCATTTGTTACCTTATTATTGAACAAGCTATCTCTTTGGATAGAGTGCCCCTCCAGTCAATTTCCAAATGGATTTGGATGTTGGAAGATCATCTCAGCTCCTGTGATTAAATCCAACTCAGGATTTAAAAGCAGGCATTCTGCTCATTGGGATAATTAACTAAAGCTTATCCCACTTTATCCCAAATCCCTGTTGACCTATTTTAGGTGTAATGTTTTAGGAGTTGTGATCCAGAGGTGGAAATGGAGTCAATCAGCAGCATCTAGCCACCCTCTCAGTCCTAGTTTCCCCTCCCCAGATTTCCTCCTTGATAGCCTGACTCTCCAACCTGCAAGTTAAACTGAGTTCAATGCTCTTTTTTTAGAAAGCCCGCCAGATGCAAGCTTGGCACTAGGACTCTAGTGGAAAGGAGCACTGGGACTGAGTGAATCAGAGAGGCTCTGGCTCACCTTGAAGGCACTGAATACTCCCATCCACACGACCTTGAAAATGTTAGGTGTGATGCTCAAAGCAGTACAAGAAAAATGTCCCATTCTCTAGCAGTGCTAGCCATTGCCATGCTGAAAGCTTCCCTTCTCTTTTCTCTCCACTTTCTCATGACCCCCCATCACAGCCAGATGCATGCGAACACATGCACACACACACTTACACAGAGTTAAGGGAGGGAAAGGAAAAGGAATAACAAAGGAATCCAGCAAGGAGGTCTGAACACTCAGATAAAACAAAACCCATCCACTCTACTCTCTATTCTTTCCTTAACTCTGGAAGGAAAAACAAAACTAGCAAACAACCCAACTAATTTTACAATTGTGTAATGCGGCAAAATAGCATGGAAATGGTCATGGAGAGTTGCTCTTTACATAGAAAAGTTTTACCGTTGCATGGCAGGCTCAGTTTCTTTTCCTTCCTTTCCACTTTTTTGACCTCTGCCGTTATCTCTAGATTTATCAGCAATGCTAGATGGCTTTTTCGCATCAGTAAGCACCATCCAAAATATAACAATCAGAAAGAATCAGAGTAAATAAATCAATGTCCACAAACAACCGACCAATTTTGGCAAGTACAATTTATTCATAAAAGCTACAGTTCACTGGGGATTCTCTTGCCTTGCATCCACAATGCCCTTGATTCAGATGCCAGCCTGGTGGGCGCCAGGTGGCAGCCAGGAAGGGAAGACATGCATTGTTCCATCCAGGTTGCTTTGTTCCTCTAATGCCTCTGGTCTCCCTCCTTTTAATCTCAGAGGCATGCTTTATTCTAGAAATTCTATACGATTGTTATCCTAACTAATTGAAAATAAAAATTAAAGTTGAGTTGCCTTTTTTTTTTTGGAGGGAGTGGTAAAAAGGAGGACGCCGGGTTCTGTCAATAGGCTCGCGAGCTCTGAGAATTTCCAATGCCTTCCGATCGTGCGTATCATTGCTCTTCAGAGGTCATGATCATGCATCGGCGGAGACCATCTTAGCAGAAAGACTCCATGTTTCAGCTCTGTATTCTGTCTAGGATTAATTGCACATTTTTCCCAGTGGGATCCTGTGTTTCCTGTTTCTAGCCGACACTACAGATCTTTTGTTTCAGATACCTCACTTGTTTTCCAGCTTACATTTACATTAAGAAGGATGTATCTTCTTCTCTTCGTGAAAGCCTGTTTATGTCCAGGGTGGGAGGTAAGGCTAAACATGCTGCTCTCCCATTAGGAACATGAGGAAGGTGAAAAGGAAGTAAGACAGAAGAGAAAGACAGACAGAGATGATAGGCCACAGTTTGGGTGGGAGAAAAGGACAGGAAATATGGATAGAGAACATTCTTTTACCCGTAAACATGAGCTCCTGGACCTGAAAACACAGTGTAAATAATTCTGCTGACAATAATTAATTAACAATAATAGTTTGCACTGAGAGCTCAGCTTTCATCGGGCAACCTCAGAGCACTTCACAAACCACACTTAATTAAGCCTGCGGCCCCCCTGTGGAAGGTAAGCAGGTATTAATAGCACCCTTTTTCTAGTGCTGACACAAAGGCATGGTGGAGTTCTGTGGCTTGCAGTAACTTGTTATTCTGAAATTGCCACTCAGTGGGGAAGAAAGGAGGCTTCAGTTAGTTTACCAGCGTCCACGTTGGTGTCACTGAAGTGGCAGCCGTGACCTGCCTGAGTGACCAGTGTGTACAGCTGGCAATTAGTTGCCAACCTAACACAAAGTGCACTGTGCATGCAGTCCATGCCTCTCTTTCTCTTCTAGGCTGACTGGCTGGTTCGTAGTCTCTTCTTATCTGGCCGGAGCACGGAAAATCCTGTCTTCCTGTTCCCAGAGCAAGCTGGGATGAACTCTCCTGCACAGACAGCGTTTAATTTGTGATGGTTGATGAGGTTAGTAACCTTGCTCTTTACCGCTGTGTTCTCCTGGCCGGACTTTCTTTCTGCTGGTGACTTGTCATCTGGGGCTGATGGAGAGAGATCCAGGAAGGACAGAAGAGAGATGCTCACGTCTGCCTGGGTGGTGCTGACATTGCCCTTTCCTGCTCATCCTCTGGTTGGCTCTCGGTTGACAGCTGCTGCTACACCCCTACTCTCCCATCCCTCGATCCCCCCAGCTGGAACGGAGGCAAGATTAGCTCTCCTTGCATCTCATGCCAGGGCTGTGTGGTGGATTAGGCTGGCAGAGAGACCTGAATAGCTTCATCTTCTGGAGCAGGAGAATCTTCCTCAAGGTCACCCTGTGATGCGCACATGCTCGTGAATTGCTCAGGGAAGCCACCTTCCAGGTCCACTCAGATCCCAGCTTGACACCAATACCTTAGGTTCTGACTTATACGAGTGATGCCCCAAACCTTTCTAGTATTGACACTGCTGTTTATGTCAAACATTTTGCAGAACACACCCCTTGTCAATTCCCCCACAATAAAATTTTATGTTATTTTAATCCTTGTAATACAAATGTTGTAGGGAAATGCATAATGGCAAACAGCTATTATAAATTCAGTAATGATTTCACATAGAAACTTCTTTTGTAACAATATATAATACACTTGAAAGTAAAGTAAGTGTGGCATATTCACAAAGCACGATTTTTTCAGGCAAGAGACAACACTTAATGAACACTCAAATTTGAAATTGCTTGCAATAACTCCATCTCATTCAAGGGCACTTGGCGCCTGAGTTGGAAACTTTTGGTTTATAATGTATAACCATAGAAAAGTTGGGGTTACTAAGCCTGTGAAGATTTCCTGAAGTATACCTAACTCGGACCAAGTGGCTGAATTTCTACTGCCAGGGATGTACCTGTCCTTTCTGCAGAGAAGCATAAAAGCTGTATCCGCACAGTCCATCTGGGAAAACGCCTTGAACCCTCTTCCGTAGGTTTCTGTTTACCTCTCATTACTCTTGAATTTCTTTTAAATGACTTTTTTTCCTGAGAATATCAACATGTTTTGCTAAAAGTGACCATGACATGGATTGCAAAAGCCGTACTAAACAGGACATGTCAATGGTGGGTCCGCAGGGAATCAGAGGTGGCTCTAAGTATGCTCATTACTTGAATTAGAATTCTTCTTTCCTTACATCATCAAGGTCTAGGAGGCCAACAAAGAGAGGCAAGGAGAATTCAGGGCTGAAAGAAATCATTAAAAAGAGAACAGATTGTTGTACAGACCAAGAATAGCTTGATGCCACTCATGGCTGGCATTTATTGGGCTCCTGCTAGGCCAGTATATTTACAGAGACTCAATAACAAGATATATGAAAAATGTAGATATGATTACTGTTGTTGCCGTCTGTTTTCTTCACAAGATTCATGAAGGGTGGCTGTCTTTATTCCTGTTGTGGAGAAAACACAAGCTCAGTGTGATGTGTGACTTGCTCAGGGACATGAAGCTGGTAAGTGGCAAAGCTGGAGTCAAATGCAAGCTCAAGTCGAGATGAGAAGTGCAGGTTCTGGCTCTGTGTATCTGTTAGGAGGCACAGTTGTTTCTAAGAGGGTAGAGAAAAGCATAACTTGCTGCACACAGTGGGGGCTGTCAGTATCTGGTGTCCCTCCCAGTAGACAGCTGGGTGCCCCATGTGTGGTGCAGTGTGAGCCCACGGCAGGGTTCCGCCACCCTGAAGAGGAGTGATGGCTGATAGTTTCCACAGAGATGCTGCTATGAGGAGGAATGAGAGATTCTAGTTTTTGCTATAAATGAAATATCCCAGAGCCAGGAGTTTTAAGTTCCAGATATATCAGTGCTGGACTTTTTAACTTATGTAATTTCTCCAACTCTCACTTTCTTTTTCTGTAAGTTGACGTTTCATTCATACATCAGCTAATTTTTTGAGTTCCAGCTTTGAACCAGCTGCCCTGTTGGGTGGTTTTCTTGACATTTTAGGAACTCAGTGCATTGATATATTTTTTAAAAAAAGGTAATAATAATACAATGTAACATGTAGAGTAGCAAAGACCTGGAAAAATTGCTATGGGTGCCTGGTGAAATCAAGGAAGGCTTCACAGAAGAGGTGATATTTGAATCAGGTCTTGAAGACCTACAACCAGACAGGGGATTGAACTTAATTTTACTGCTCTGTGTGTGTGTGTGTGTGTGTGTGTGTGTGCGCGTGTGTGTGTGTGTGTGTGGTATTTCTACTATGTACCAGTTACTATGCAGGGCAGGGCTTGCGGTATGTAACTGTGAAAAAGACAAAAATCCTATTCCTAAAATGCTCAGTCTTACTGGGGAGAGAGACAACTACTATATGCAACAAAATATTGCAGTAAGTACACACAGGAGGACCGCCAGAGGAGGGGGAGAATTTCAAGCAGAGAGAACAGGTTGTGTCAAGATGATAAATCCTGAAAGGGCTCAGCATGCCCCAGCGTAGTGTTTATGGATGCACATGCAGATGGGGAGGCTGGAAAACAATGCAAAGGACACGCTGTGGAGGGTCACACAGGCTTAGTCAAAAGCTTGGATTTTAATCTGAAGAAAATGGAGAACGTTAATCAGAGAAACAGGCTAAATAAGAGACTTTGTTTCTTGCTTTTGTTGGTGGAGGGAAGGGGTCTAGTGAGAGATGGAAAGAAAGATCCCTCTGAAACTGGAAATGATAGCCTGGGGAGAAGGTGGCAGAAGGAAGGCATCCACACAGGACGCTATCACCATGGCAGCAGCAGGTGGGCTGGCGGAGGGAGAAAAGCTGCCCTAGGAAACGGCTCTGAATTAGAAGAGGCAACTTGCAGATGGAAGAGGGTTGGGGTGAAAGGAGGACTCAGGGGGTAATTGATAGGTTCCCATCTTGGAAGACTGGGTAGATTAAGTATGGGATGTAGTTTTCCAAAAATCAGCACTACAGCTGAAAGAGAAGGTCAGAGGGAGAGATCCCGAGTTCACACCCGGACATTCTCCGCCATATGCTGTTGGTTACTCAGGTGCACGTCCCCTTGGTCAGGTGGCGAGTCATGACCAGACCTCAGCAGAGAGAAGCTGGAGGCTTGAACTTTGTAATTATAAGGACAGGGGTGCAACTGCAGCTATGGGAGCGAGGAGAAAGGAAGGCCAAGGATAAATCCCTGGGAAAGGGAACATTCGGGGCTTCCACTGAGGCAGATAAGTGTTACGGAGATCGAGGAGAAAAGCCAGAGAGCTATGACTAAGATCCCGGAGGCTGAGAGAGGATGGGAGGTGGGCAAGGCAGCAGGGCTGCAGAGCAGGATGAAGAGGGACAATGACTCATTTTTTTGGCAATTAGGGGCCCCCTGGGGGATTCAGGAAGGATGCGCACCTCTTATATAAGCTTTGTGAGGCTGCTCTTGGGCCAATGAGACAAAGCATGTAAAGGCAATAGACTGTGAAATGCTAGACAACGTCACGGAGGAGTTCTCTGCCTGTATTTTTTCTTTCCCCTTCTCCACCTCTCATACACTCCCAAACACTATTTTCAGCTGCCAACCTGTATTGCCTATGCCCCACCCTGCAACTGTGCTGGTGCCTTTCTTCATTTCTTATTTGTGCTGTTCTGTCTGCCAAGACTTGCCAACCACACCCTGTGCTTTACTGCCTCTTCCCTCTCCTTTGAGACTCATTTTGAACATCTCCTCCTCCAGGAAGCCCTGATTCTTAGCACTGGGGATCACCCTCCTCTCCCGACCTCACATACTCAGGCCAGGCTAAAATGCTCCTCTTCTGTTCTTCCATAACTCATCATAATTCCACATGTATCGTCTATTAACTGTTTACAACATGTCCATTAGGATGTCCATTGTCTGTGTTCTCTTTTGAGCACATTTCCCTTAGAAACCCCATGTTCCAGCCCGATGTCAGACACTTAATAGGGCCTTGACAAATAGTTGTTGAACGTGAATGAACAAATAAGATGCAGACACCCAGGCATTGTTTTCCCTTTGTAGAAATCAGAGCGCTTAATCACTGAAGAATAGTCTTTGACCACTCACCTAAGAAGTGAAGCAGTCAGTGGGGAGCTGTGACCAGACAGGCTGACAGTGCTAATTAAAACATCCAGCCCACGAGTATGCAAATCCAGAAACAGCATGTTAGGGAAGATAATTCCTGATCCAAACCCATCCCCAGAGCTTTTCCCTGAGCCCAGCTGTTTAGAAGCAATCTGCAGCATGGCCATTTGATAAAGTTATTTCTGTGTGGTAAGGGTGGGTGGGCATGCAAGTGTGTGGAGCCAGGGCAAACAGGGCCGGAGTTGATGGGAAGTCAAATTGTAAAGGCTTAAGGAATGAAAGCACAATGAAAATAATCCCTGGAGACCTCATCAAGTTTGGGGTTAGAGAGCATGAACAAGGAAAGAATTACCTGATTGGTATATTTCCCTGAGACTAGCTGACTTCAATGTTCAATATAGCATCAGGCCACAGACCCAAATTCAGAGGCACAAACCTTAGACAAATGATCTCAGCAGCCTTTGGCCTTCTGGAGTTGGTGCTTAACTCCTTCTAGTCACCATGTTTGACAGAGAGCAAGACCATAAGTTTATTTGGCAGAGAGAGTTGTCTTCCAAGAATCTGAAATGCGATTCAGAGGAAACATGGTGGTTGAGAGAGAGGGAGGTTTGGGTTCTCATCCCAGCTCTATTGCACACTGGCCATGTGAGCTTGTGCAAATCACTTCACTTCTTTAAGCCTTTGTCTCCTCATCTTTAAAATTAGGAATTTTGGACTAATAGATCACCGGGATTCCTTCTTCTATGACAATACAATGCCACTGTCCTAATTTAATAGATTAGGAGACATGCTAAGTCCGGGTTCAAGGGTGCCATCTCCCAGCCTACTGGTTTGGACCACTCTCTTTTCCTTACACTCAGTCCTGTTTTTGTCATGTCCATACATTCCCAATGTATATATTTTGCTTAGTCTCTGTTATCTTCGTCTCCGGGCCTTTGAAATTCTCCTTTCCATGATCTGCCTTTCAGCAATACTGCTAGGCAATTGTGAGCCTCCTAGACCTTTCATAGAGTAGGTACAGAGAACAAAAAAAGAAAAATAGGAATTTGGTACATTTATGCCAATGCATCCTCGTGGAGCTCACACAGTTCTCTGCAGCTGCACACAAACCCAGCCAGGATTACTGTCTAAAGAGCCTCCCTCAAGTGTCTGCAATAATATTCTATCATAGTGTCAGACCTGGAGGAGTTCACCCTTTGATGCATGCACTCTGGACTGCTGTCTTCAGGCTGATTCAGCCAGTGGGGATGTCCCTGGAAGACGCCAGGACCTGCTCTGTGTGCTATTGGCAATGGTGACACACCATTCTTTTTAGCTATGAAGGAGGTGGCTAGAGTTTTCAGGGAGCTGTACAGAACTGAAATCTCTCCTGCTCATAGAGAAGCAATGCACTAAATTGATAACTCTTGAAGCAGGGCCTGAATTTTACCTGGGTTTCTTTCCAAATTCTCAAATGCTAGTCCTCTAACAATTCAGCCTTCATTATCTGTGCTCAAGAGCATCAGCAGGGACTCAGTAAGTCACGGGAATCTGTGAGATTTATGTAATAGCCTCAATTTATTCAACAAATATGTATGAAGTGCCTACTATGCACCAGCTTTTCTGCTACAGGCCATGATTACAAAAATGAATCAGCCATAAATTCTGGCATTCAAGATTCTGAGTCCTGGAAGAGAGAGAATCAAAAAAATGGGAGAATTTGTCATCAGAACTATGGAGTTGGAACCTGCTATTGGAGCCAAGGAAGAAGATGGCCAACTGTCCTTTGGGAAATTGGACAAGTTTCTTATTAGAGGAGTTTTTAGAAATGGAGAGTGGGGAAGGTCGCTAGAGGAAGAAGAGGATTGCCCCGACAAAACACACATGTGAAAGGTACGGCTGCTGGGGAGAAGGTTTCAGGGGCTGGGCACAGGGTGTGAGGCAGGAAGAGGCAGGAGAGGAGGCAAGATGTGAGTTCATAAGGGAAGGAGAAGACGGGTTACCAAGGTTGCATGTTCCACGTGGTGCTAGGGCATTCCTCATACCTCATCTCATCTGATCCTCTCAGACGCGCAGGGCTCAGACCCTTCTCTAACACTCAAATGTTATGCATGAAACCTAGGACAAGTTGCTAAACAAAACTAACCTTTTAAAAATCATAGTGAAGGCTGGGCGCACTGGCTCATGCCTATAATCCCGACACTTTGGGAAGCCAAGGTGGGTGGATCACGAGGTCAAGAGATCGAGACCATCCTGGCCAACATGGTGAAACCCCATCTCTACTAAAAATACAAAAAGTAGCTGGGCATGGTGGTGCACGCCTGTAGTCCCACCTATTCAGGAGGCTGAGGCAGGAGAATCACTTGAATCCAGGAAGAGGAGGTTGCAGTGAGCCAAGATTCCACCACTGCACTCCAGCCTGACGACAGAGCGAGACTCCAGCTTAAAAAAAAAAAAGAAAAAAAATAGCAAAATGGGTATAATAATATCCTCTTA
This sequence comes from Mandrillus leucophaeus, assembly GCF_000951045.1. NCBI lineage: Eukaryota > Metazoa > Chordata > Mammalia > Primates > Cercopithecidae > Mandrillus > Mandrillus leucophaeus. Next base: position 2,153,567 of record NW_012107853.1, on the reverse strand, counting down.
CGGGGCTGGTATAAAGCTTAAACCCAGAAACATGAGGGATTTCTGTTTCTGGCTGTTAAAGTGGTGCCTCGTCAATGGGCAGGTTCTGACCAGCCAACTCCTCTCCTTGGAGGTCTGCTTTGTGAGAGCTGAGCAGAGATAGAAGCGGAGGATAGAAAAGAATGTTCTTTCCTTAATACTCACAAAGTCACATGTACATAAGAGATGCCTGGAAGGCTGAGCTGGAGCAGTGTGAAACACTCAGGTCCTCCACCCAGGTGGGGTGTGGTGCTTCGGGGAGAGTGGCCCAGTGCAGGGAGAAGGGCAGCTGGCACATGTCTTGAGCCTTGTTTCAGGCATAATATCAGTTATTTTAAATTTTATAACAAAACCACAGCAAATAATAATAATAATAGTATCATCTACTATTTGCTGAGCTGTGACAAGACACAAGATGCTAAATCAAACTTTACTATGTGACTTATTTATTTTCTGTATGTTCGGTTTAATCCTCACAGAGGCCTTATGAGGTAGATATTATTGATTCCCATTTTATAGGTGAGGAAATTGAGCCACAAAATGATCAAGTCTTAGAGCCATTCAGTTCATTAACTACAAAGCAAGGATTCAGGCTGCACAGGCTGGCGAGTTTTGGAGGAGAAACTCAAGAGTGAAGATTTTCCTCCAAAAGGGAACAAGGGGCCTCAGTTTTACCTCTTCCAGGGAAGAGTCTAGACTCCTGAAGTCTTCTCTGCTTGCAGTGGGAGTGGAGTAGTCCATAATGGACTGGACGTAGCAGATCAGCCCCGCAGAGAGGAGATAACTGTCTCAAAATAGTCACAGGGCAAGACAATGCAGAAAAACATAAGATAGAGGCTACGCGGGGAAGCCCTGTTCTGCTAACCTCCTTGTGAGCTTGCTTATAACTATGTATTACCACTCAGAGTCACAGGCAATAATTACTAGGCAGGAATTGAGACTGAAAGGTGAGATGAGAGTGGTTGGAGCTGCCTTGTCTCCCTTTTCCGGGGCTAATATCCATGGGCAGGGGATGATGGATCCCTTTGGATATAGAGGAGGGGATAAATTTAGAAATTCCAGATGTCCTGTGCCCCTGATTGTAGAAAAATCTCCAGCAACTCTATCCAATACTAAAACTGTCATATTCAAAGCTTTTGACAAAATGACCAAAGCAGGGTATTAGAATGAATAAATCTGACTTCTCTGCTGCCTCATTAGGACAGAGCTCTTGTGGGGGCCCCATCCCAGAACCTCAGCTCCCCTGCTGCAGCCTCATGAGAGGACCCTACCCCACCTTGGATGCTTGGTGGATAATTTCATTTTAACTTTTGTTTTCCATTTTTTGATTTGGCTCTTATTGCCTGAACTTCACTGTGTTGTTTCACGGCTACTGCTATTTTGGGTTTGTGAAGTCATTTCTATTCTTAAGTGAGGAAGTGTGGTCAGACAGTGAGAGACCACAGTCAGGAGCTCCAGCATGTCCTCAAGCTAAGGAAGCACACAAAGCTAGATCCAATCCCGCATTTTGCTTTCCAGGAGGCAACTGAACTGTTGTCTCTAGAGGGTAACCCAGGGGACAGGGAGACCTTTGTGCTAGGCTTTGGGGGCTACTGATCAGTTTGATTGGTTTGTGAACAGGCATATCTGGACACATCAGGCCTCCTCCCCAGTGCTCCATGTGCACATGGGGAGTGAGTGCCACAGCCTGAGAGTGGAGGCCCTCCCTCCAGTTGTGAGATCCCCAAAATTCAGATACAGGGTGTCTCTGCTGCACCAGCACAGTCAGAGTGGGCCTGCAAACCTCTGCAACTTCCTGGCCTAGTTCAGGGACTGGCCTTGCCTGGAGAGGACCAGGTATCCCCTTGTACCTTAGAAATAATGCTCAGCTGCCATCTCACTCACCAACACATCCATTCCTATCCCAGATTTTGCGGACACAACCAAGGCGCCTGGCAAGCTGGCTCACCTCCTTCTCTCCTTCCTGTATCAGCTATAATTGAGAAAATGCTTTCCTGTCTTAAAAATGTATGGACACAGAAGATGAATGGAGACTAAGAGCTAAATCCACTATTACTATTCTACTCGAACCTGCTCTTTATTTTCCTCGGAAACTAAATAATGGATCTAAACTGTTTGCTATTACTTTAAGGAGCTGCTGATGCATCCTAGAAATCTTTGAAAACGTTCTCTTTAGATTCACAATTCTACTTCAAATACAGCCATTTTCTACCCTCTCCCCTCTCCCTTATTGTTGTTGTTATTATTATTAGTGTCTTGCAAAATCTTTGCAAGGGAAAGGAACCTTGCTTGGCCAGGAGTTCCAGCAAAGGTTTTTCTTTACCTTGACTGAGCCAGGATATTGTCAATGATGTCAGGGCACGAACTCCACAGACACTTGTCTTATTCCTAATTCTGGTGACTTTGGTGCTCTTCTAGCATTTATTACTTTCTGTAACATCTTCCCTTAGACATGTGAGCACTGAGAAGAGAAGAAACTTAGCCAAGGTCATATAGGAATCTGACGACAGAGTTAAAACTGTCCCCATGTCATCCTTTTGCTGCTGGACAATGAAACCAAGGACTGATATTCCAAAGGAAAGGAAAAATTAAATTCATTAAAGGTCTATTACATAATTGCTTAATTACACAATTTTGCTGCTACTAAGGAACTTCCTAATCATTTATTCCAACTCCAGCTTATTGCTGGTGAAGAAGTAAGATTAGAGAGGAGTTCAAGTGCCTGTCCAGCTCAAGGTCATCTGCGTAGGTGATGACAGGACCACGTCCGGACTCACACATCCCAGTTGAGGGCTTTTGTCTCCCTTCTATTTGTACTCGTGATTTCTGCAGGAAACAGGAGGATTTAATCGGCTTACTTGATTATTTGGGTTATACATCTATTAAGCAATTGCTGTGCAAAGACCAATCCAGTGAAACAGATTGCACTGGTTCTAATGACTACGGCATGTTAAGAAGGCAAGGTCCCTGGCTCCTAAAGCTCAAAATGTGAGAGACCACCAGGGCACACCCGCGTCTCTCCTTTACTCTCTGAAGTAGCAATTCTTAGTCATGAGCTCCTGTTCCAGCCACCAGAGGACATTAAAAAAAAAGTGCCCCCTCCACCTTTGGCTGCTGGGTAAGAATTTCCACGGGGAGTCCTAAAGCATGTGCTTTCTGCACAACTTCCACTGGGGACTTTGAAGAAGTGCATTGTTAAGAGTCACAGCTCCGGCCAGGCGTGGTGGCTCATGCCCATAATCCCAGCACCTTAGGAGACTGTGGCAGGTGGATCACCTGAGGTCAGGAGCTCAAGACAAGCCTGGTCACCACGGTGAAACCCTGTCTTTGCCAAAAATACAAAAACTAGCCAGGCATGGGTATGGTGGTGCACACCTTTAATCCCAGCTACTTGGAAGGCTGAGGCATGAGAATCACTTATACCTGGGAGAAGGAGATTTCAGTGAGCCAAGATCATGCCACTGCACTCCAGCCTGGGTGACAGAGGGAGACTGTCTCAAAAAAAAGAGTCACAATTCTAGAGCCTCCTGATGACGGACAGTGATGTTGTAGGGGGGAATGGAGTCTGGGTGGAGGCAGGGAGGTGGGTAGAGTGAGTGAGTTTCTCTTGTAGTCTGGAGGAAATCCCCAGGGCAGGAGAGAGACTCACCACACTCACTTTTCTATTCTAACCTAGAAAATCTCCCAGATAATATGTCTGCAAAGATGTGGAACCAACAAGCTTATATGAAACATCATCCCTTGCAGCCAATTTAATCTCTTGGACCTCAGGGCGTCCAGAAGAAATAACAGGTAAAGATCAGACACAAGATGTTTGAGTATTTCCGAAACCATGAGGCATAATGATGGGATCGATGTCAAAAGGTAACACCTAAAGCATCCTCCTCTGTTCTCCGTTTCTCATTCTCGGCCTCATATTAGAAGATCTCTCTGAGTGGGAGGAAGCCCTGGGCCTGCAGAGATGGTCAGCATGAGTCAAAGGCTATTTCGAGTTTCTAACCTCCAGGACAAAGGCTCTTCCACAGAGAAAGCAAATTTCACCTAATTTGCTTCTGGGTTTGTCTACAGGTCAGCAGTCTGTTGTTACAAGACTCCAATCCAGCTCCTGGATCACTAGAAGCAGTCAAGATTCTCTCCTGAAAGTCTAATCATATGGTGTGGTCAAGCTCTGATCTGTAGGAGTGCAGGCAAGAGGAGACCAGCGGCATCCCTGAGCAGAAGCTTGGTTTGTAGACCACTAAAGTCTGCATCCTCGGCCGGGCATCCTTGCCAGTTATCCTCTCAGTCCCTAGACTGGGCCTCACAGAAGGGGTGAGAGGGAGGAGGGAGGCACAGGGCGGCTGCAGCCAAAGGAAGCTATGGAAGCACGTGGACCTGGAGATCCTTGCCAGCCATCATCAGGCTTCAGCTGTGAATCAGCAGTTCTTCCGGTGCTCAGTGAGGGAAGGCCTCTGGCTCTGTGAGAAATAGAAAGCAGCCAGTTTTCTGAGCGGGCTTTTGCTGCAGGCCAGGGATCCTTGGAGGTGTCTGGAATGTCTGAGCTGGGGCGTCCTCTGGAGAAAGCAGCAATAGCTAAACAACCACATGCCTTTCAGGGCAAAGCATTGTCCTGTGGCTTAAAAATTGGTGGGCCGTAGACCATGATTGACAACCAGACACAAACTGGTCAGTTTGCTTTAAATAGAATTTAAAACGCTTCATGTGGGGCATGTGTTTTCCAGTTTGCTCCAGTGCCCAGTTTACTATTATATTATACCCAGCTGAGTTCAATGTTTGTCTTATTGCCTGGGTCCTATTGTCAGTTTGGAGTGTTTGACCCCTTTACTATATTTGTGATTCTGCACAATAACTCTTGGGGCAGGCATTACTATTCCCCTTTTCCAGTTGAAGAAGCTGAGGATGGCAGAGAATACTTGATTTGGTTGAGGTTACAAAACTGCTAAGCCTCAGAGGGCAGGACTCCAGCCTTTGACCAGCAAATGAAAAAAGTATTTATTTTTTCAGTATACATAAACTGTAGGCTCTCCGGAATCGATTGCTCACCTCATCCCAATCTCCCGATCTCTCTGTCCACTGGCCCTCTTCTATACAGACAACACGCATACACGATCTGTCGGCATCATTAGATCTGGAGTCACACTGGTACCTTTCTCTTTCTTCTCCTTTGACCTCAAGATGACTCAAAAACCAAGGGGGAAGATTTGCTTTGCCTGATAATTAGCGATGTTGCATATCGTTTCATCTGTAAGCCATTTGTCTGTCTTCTTTGAAGAATTGTCTGTTCGGTTCCTTTGCCCATCGTTTAATTGGGCTGTTTGTTTTTTTGCTATAGAGTTCCTTCAAGATCATAAAAACAGAGTAGAATAGTGCTTTTTAAGGGCTAGGGGATGGAAAATGAGGGGTTATTGTGAATGGATATAAGGTTATAGTTATGTAAGATGAATACATTCCAGAGAGCTGTTCTACGATATTGTGCCCAAACTTAGCAATGCTGAATTGTGCACGCAGAAATTTGTTAAGAGGGTTGATCTTAAGTTAAGTGTTCTTACCACAATTTCAGAAAACAGGAAGGGAGAGGAAGATGAAATCAATGGAGGGTGATGGAATTAACACTACGTTTATTTTCCAGGATCCTCAGACAAGGTAGGAAAACCTGGAATTGTTTGGACTGGAATCTAGTCCTTACCCTGCTCAATCTTGTTACCAAAGATTGAACCAGCCCTCGTGTCAAAAATTTGTCCTGGAAAAAAGTCAGTTGCGTGGAGAAAATTAGATAATAGCTCAATTTACATTTAAGTTTAGGCAGTCATCCGTAAGTTCTGGGGATGAAGTTGATGGTTTTAAAATCCTCAATGGTGAAATTCACTTGTATCTTCTCTTTGGAGTCCACATCACCGTGGATCTATGTCAAGCAGTCCAAGTTACCTGGCAGCAGGTAATGGGCGTTTCTGGCTGATGGAAATTGCTGGGTTTGCCCTCCACTGAGAAAAATCTGTTGGGCCCAAATTACTTTCTGTACAAGTTTGAATGAGTGACCCTGTCATCCTGCTTCTTGAGGCTAAGGTAGCTCAAAGGTTTAATCTTCCTCATCATCCCTGCAAAGGGTTTTCTGTGATGAAAGAAGAAAACGTGTTTACTTTCCTTTGAGAACCATTCTTTTTTCCATATTGAAGGCTGGGGTCATTTTCTGGATGGCAGTGAAGCATGGGAAGGTTTAGTAGCCACCAGGATGAGGTCGGCCGGGGACCAGGAAAGATCTGCTGTGGAACCGTGTCAGATCTAAAAAAGGGTGTTACCCTCTCTTGTTGTCTCTATGGTGGAATTCACTTTGAAGGACTTATGCACAGTGACATTAGATAGGAATGTTACTTCACGAACAGATTTTCTGTTCATCCCATTGACAAATTACACATCCAAACCAGCCCGATTTTCTTCTGGGTAGCCTTAAGACTCTGATGTGGGGCCACTCCCTTCCAACTGCGTGCTGTGGTAATTCTGGCGGTGAGAAGGAAAGCAGCAGTGAGCGCCCCCGAGTACCTGAGGTGTCAACACTGCTGGCCTTCTGGGTGTTTCACAGCTTGTCCTTCCTGCCTGACCCAGGCCTCACTGAAGACTTTTTTTTTTTTTTTGAGACGGAGTCTCGCTCTGTTGCCCAGGCTAGAGTGAGTGGCGCGATCTCAGCTCACTGCAAGCTCCGCCTCCCGGGTTCATGCCATTCTCCTGCCTCAACCTCCCGAGTAGCTGGGACTACAGGCGCCCGCCATCACACCCTGTTAATTTTTTGTATTTTTAGTAGAGACGGGGTTTCACCGTGTTAGCCAAGATGGTCTCGATCTCCTGACCTCGTGATCCACCCACCTTGGCCTTCCAAAGTGCTGGGATTACAGGCGTGAGTCACCGCACCAGGCCACTGATGACTCTTTTTAGTAAACTCTGCCTGTGACCAGAAGAGGGGCTCATCAAGGGTGTGGACTGAGCATCAAGGAGGGTTGGGCTGGGTGGGGGATATACCATCAAGAACCGTGATGGAAAGATGCCCACCTGAAAGGAGGATTGGATGTGAAAATGAAGACCAGGAACCAGAAACAGGTTGGCACCGAGGGTTGACCTGAGGATGGGGCTGAATTGGGATGACAAGTCATGGTCAAAAATAAAAATGTATATTTATTTGAGGTTTAGAACCAAAAAATAAGTCTGATGAGAGAGCGCAGTGATTGACTGGAGGGTGATGGAAGGATATGTTTGTTTGGCACCTAGTAATCTATTATTTAGCTGTAGCTGTCATTCATGTGATGTGGTTTCCACTTCTTCTCTCTCCACGCCTTCTCCTCCTCCTCCAGGCATACTGAATGTTGTTCTGCCTCTCAACCACCCTGCCTCTCACCATCTGCTCTTCCTTCACATTCTCTGTTCTCTCTTTTGAGAACATTCTAACCCCAACCTCATCACTTGGCTAATGATTGATTCTTCACTTCAGACACTAGTCTAAATGCCATTTCCTGCAGGAAGCCCTCCCTGACCACTGTTTCCTCCTCAGTTTCGGCTCCATGCTTCCTCCATGTGCCCTCACAGCTGCTGTACTTACTTGTTCCAGCATCTGTCACTCCTCTTTACAATTGCTTATTCGCTGTTATTCTCCCCTACAGACTGGAAGGGCCAAGAGCAGGCACCAGGTCTATATTGCTATTCCTGTGGTCCCCAATACCTAGCAAAGTATATGCCCTCAGTAAACAGAAATAAAATGTCATTTATTCATATGAGGCAGTTTTTCTCCCCATTCCTGAAGGTAGAGTTAAACATGCTTTCTGACAAAAAAGATCAAGGTTAGCACTGTAAATGATCATTCTATTGCCCAAATGAGATAGTTTTGTTTTCTGGACAGTCCCTGGATGCTAGAACCTCTGTGTTCTGACTCACCTTTCTCTCTGTCTCCATAGGCTGTTTTCTTGCGCAGAGTCCCTCAGTACAGTACTAGATCTACGGTAGGTGCTCAATAAAAAAGCATTATCTGATTGCGACGGTTAGCTATCAGAGAGGAGAGAGTATTTCTCCTTTACAAGATAAAACAATTTGCTTCAAACTTGTCTGAGTGTTTGAGATCAGACAAGACTCTTTTTTAAAATGGGAAAATGGGACTGTACTAGGTCTTGCCCTCTTTCTTTGCCTACAGAAGATGAAGCAGCATTTCATTCAGTTGGAGATGCTGTCTGTAGCAAATAACCCTTGGGATCTGAGAGGGATTATCTGGCCACTGGAGGGCTCTTACATTTTTCCATGTAATGCAACTGAAACCCTATTCAGAATGACTCCATACTTAATGCCATATTGTACAAAGTGTACACCCCGTTCCCATCACAGTTTTTAAAAAATGCATAAATTCAAGAAGACCAGACTTAATTTACTGTATGTTTTGCTTTTTCAACAAAAACATCAGATGAATAATTTCCCCACATCATTGCTTTACACTTCCCCATAAACAGGGCATCTGTTAACATGGATTATTATGGATGCAATGCTAAAATGATTAGGGTCAGACACTCACCCAAAAAACTAATTTTTTTAAAGGGATGACTCATGAATAAATGAAAACAAGATTAAGGAAGAAAAACTATTAAGAATAAATTTGATAAGGGCTAGAAGTTATGAGTATTTCAGGGTCAGAGGATGGTACCATTTGTTCAACAATGTTTACCGTGGGCCTACTAGGTGTTGAGCACTGCAGTAGCTACTGGGTAAACAAATGACAGTAATCATTAATAATAACAATAATAATAGTAACGATGACAACCTAGTCCACCAAGGGTCAGGACTTGGTCTTGTCTACCACTAAACCCAGAACTTTAAATCAGAGCCTGGCATGTAGTAGATATGCAATCATATTAAATACATAAGCAGTGTTTACTGAACCCCTTATATATGCTTTGGTTATAAGAACTTGACATGTGTGCTATCATTGCTAATCCTCACAAAAATATTAAAAACTTAATAATAGTACTATCCTTGTTTTACAAATGAAGAAACTGGGGCTAAGCGAAATTAATTAGTTTGCCTGAGGTCACTAGAGATGGAATTAATACCCAACTTTATCTGATATTAAGTCTGAGAAAAAATATGTGCTTCCAGGGATAGGGAGAGGTTGGTTAATGGATGCAAAATTACGGTTAGATGGGAGGAATATGTTCTAGTGTTCTGCAGCACTGTAGGATGACTATAGTTAACCATAGGTTATCACATATTTTCAAATAGCTAGAAGAACAAATTCTGAACGTTCTCAACACAAATAAATCATAAATGTTTGAGGTGATGTGTATGCTCATTACTCTGACTTGATCATTGCGCTTTGTACACATGTATTGCAATAGCATTCTGTACCCCATAATACGTACAATCACTGTGCCAATTAGAAATAAACAAAAAAGTGGTTTTTAAAAACATAAAAAGGTTAAAAAATAAAATTTGTGTGTCCGATCATTTAGCTACACTCTATGAAGACAATGTTCTTGCAATCCAGGCATTCACAACTACTCTAAGGAATCTATGTGCAAGCAAGTAGCCAAAACAAAAGAAATACAATTGGAGAAAGACACTTCAGTTGTATCACTTGTCTGCCTAAAGAATTCTGGAAAGGCTTCATGTCAGAGTTAAAATCGGATTTGGTTGGTGAAGATGATATGAAGAAGAGCTGCAGCTCATCACCCAAAGACCCACTGCATGGGTGAGATGTAAACTTTGGTTGCCATGGACTTTCTGGGATCATTTGTTACGACCTATCTTATTCTCACCGCTGCACCATGATGACTTTAAACTTCTTTCAAGTGGAATAAAGAGTAATTATATATACTTTTTACTTTTTTAAAGTTAAAAATATATGTGTATATATACATATTGGAAAATGCACCTATAGAAAAGTGTACAGCTCGATGAATTTTTATAAACTTAATATACCCACTCACATAGAATAAAAACCAGAATTTTAACCTGCATGTCGGTAGCCCCTCTTGTGTCCCTATATTTCTTGGGAATGCTATAAAAGTTATCAAAACTGGGTGGCTTAAAACAACAGAAGTTTATTCTCTCCCAGTTCTGGAGGGCAGAAGGGTAAAATGAAGGTGCTATCAAGGTTGGTTCCTTCTGGAGGCTCTGAGGGAGGATCTGTTCTGTGCCTCTCTCCTGGCTTCCTGTGATTTCCAGTAATTCTTGGCATTGCTTGACTTGTGGATGCGCCACTCCAGTCTTTGTCTCCGTCTCCACGTGGTCTCCCCTCTGTGTGGCTCAGATCGCCCTCTCCTTTCTCTAAGGAGACCAGTCATTAGATGTAGGGCCCACCCTAAATCCAGAATGATCTCGTCTTTAGATCCTTAACTTAATTGCATGCTTAGAAACCATATTTCCTAATAATCTCAAATTCACAAATATTGAGAAATATAACTCACCACAGACCCCTTCTAATGACCACCTTTTGCCCTATTTCAGCTGTTTCTCTACTTCATACAAATGGTATTACACAGTTTGTACTATTTTGCATTTGGTTTTTCTCTCCTCAAAATTATATTTGTGAGATTCATTTAGATTATTGCATATAGCTCTAGAAGATTTATTGTCATTGCTGTATAGTATTGTGTGCATATAACACAATTTATCCCTAATGTATCCATTAAGCAGTTATGGGCATTTAGGAAGTTTTCAGTTTGGTGCTACTACAAATAGTGCTGTTCTGAAGAGCTCTGTGCATTTTTTAGGTGAGCTTGTGCATGGATTTATGTTGGGTAATATATTCAAAGAGAAATTGTAAGGTCAGAGGGTATTCATATGATCGGCTTTGGGGGAACTGCCAAACAGTGCTCCAGTATGATTATATAAGACACTGGAAGGCTTTAAACAGAGGAGCCGCATGATCTGACTTATGTATTTAAAAGATCACTGGCTGCAGAGATACAATGGCACAGAGGTTTGGCTTCAACATAACATTCACAAAGGAAAGTAGTAGCACACAAATCTAAAAGAAAACTGGGGTCAGAGTATGAAGGGTTTTCTAACTCTTAGCCTAGAAGTGTGAGCTCCTTTTGTTTGGGAAAAAAAGGATAGTTTTTAAAAGTATAAGAATGATGTTATTACGTTTATGCCTTAGGAAGATGGATGGGAGCCAGTTAGGAGAAGAAATTACACCTTGAGGGAGATGTTGAGTACATGATCCCAGGAGTGTGGTAAGAGGGATGCAGAGAAAGAAGATGGCAAAATGTGGGGGAGTAGAGCCAACACATCCTGGCAGCTCCCCAAGTGTGGTGTGTAGGACAAAAGGAGCAGTCAGTGGTGACTTTCAGGTCTACCACCTCTTTGAGTTTTTTTCTTTTGTTGAGACAGGGTCTTATTCTGTGGCCCAGGATGGAGTGCAGTGGCACAGTCATGGCTTACTGCAGCCTCGACCTCTTGGGCTCAAGTTATCTTCTCACCTCAGCCTCCCAAATAGCTGGGACTACAGGTGTGTGCTGCTGTACCTGGCTAATTTTTATTTTATTTATTTTTTTGTAAAGATGGGGCTCAGTATGTTGCCTAGGCTGATCTTGAACTACTAGACTCAAGTGATCCTCCTGCCTTGGCCTCCCAAAGGGCTAGGATTGCAGTCATTAGCCACCACCCCTAGCTACAATCTCTTCAGAACATTTGTCCAGGATAGTGAAATTGAAAGAGGACTCAACTTGTCATTCTTATGCCAACATGCTGAGTGTGGCATGGTTGAGGTTTGAACATATGTTGTTGTGGCCATATTTACCAAAGAGTTTCCCTCTGGGGCAATAAGGAGCTTTGTGCCACTGACATGTCCATCTGTCAGCATTGCATAGAGAGCCCTGAGGCTACGTGGAAACGTACTGTCACCTCTGTATTCTTAAATATCAGGAAGGAGATAAAAATTAAATAGATTAATTTGACTAACATTTACTATGAGATCTTCGTAAAACACAGTATCTCAGCAAAACGTTAATTTGCTGAGATTTTGTTAACTACTTTAACAAAAACCTGTTAAGGGAATCAAGAAGGTTCAGAGAAGGAAGTACTTGATCTTACTGTGGATGTCAGGGAGGGTGATGGAGGCATGTGTAGATATTACAGAATGAAAAATAATAGCTGAAAAGTGTGGTGCTCTTACTGCGTGCCAAGCACTGTGCTAATTCAATCTAGAGTTACTCATTGAATCTTCCCCACAACCTATCAAAGCAGGTATACTTACATTTTCTTTTTAGAGGTGAAAAAGTAGAGGCCTACAAAGGTCAAGCTACTCAACCCAAGGACACACAGCTCCTGGAAGATTGAGCAAGATTCTAACCCTAGGGCTGAGGCCTCCAGCCACTGTGACCTCCCCTGCCCTGAGAATGTGGGTAGAATTAGCATGGACACTAATGCAGGCAGCTTGCAGCTTTCTCACAATGAAATCAGGGCAGGTAAATGCTTCATCCTTAGCCATGATGGCTGCAGCAGATCGTTTTCCAAAATCCTCATATAGCCCATGCCCAGAGAAATAGAAATGCCACTTTAAGACTTTAAAAAATGCTGGTGACATTTACCTATGTTGATACATCAGAATAAAAATAGCCCCTCGTGACCTCCTCATTTAACCCCATTCTCTTTAACTCAACATCTCTCAATTTTGCCTCTGCTTCATTTTCCCCCCTTTGAAGATGCATCAGGTCTCAAGTTCAGCTTAATTCAACTGCTAGATGTATTATTCATTTCTACGCTTTAATGATGTGATAAGGTTTCTGGAAATAGGAAAAGGCTCATTAAACTGTCATTTGAATATAGATCACACCTAAATTCTAAGGAAGACAAAGTCTGCCAGCCAGGGATGCATTTTCTTTCCCAACACAGCTCTCTATAAATTGAGAAGGCAGAAAGAAGCATTTCAAAGAAGAGATCCCCCGGATTAGTATGTATTCTTGATTTACTCTGTAATTAATAACTCACAAACAGAATGAGGGATTCAGAGAGACAGAGAATGAATACTGGCCAAATGAAGAAGGGATCTGGGATGTCAAACACAGTGAGGTGTGTGTTTTGTTCCTGTGTGTGATCACTGGTTTGATCAGGCAGGCTCTGTTTGAGGTAGAGGAGTATGTAGGGATTTTAATTTGACTCGCATGGTTTACAACAGAACATCATCCCTGCCTGTAGAAATTGATTTGAAAATACAACATCTTGCTTGTAGATTTCCTTCTCTGTTTGCCTTCAGGTTTGAGAAGATGCTAGAAAATGCAGAAGTGCAAGAGAGGGATTCAGGGCCAGATGCTGGAGAATCTGGCAATATGCCCACCTATTTCTCCAATTCTCAATCCCTAGATGAATGACCTGAACATACTAAGAGTTAGCCTCTTAGTACATTGTAATATTAACGTGTTGCATATGTACACCAGGGTCTGCTACATGTAAGTTTGTTTGTTGGTTGGTTGGCTGGTTTTCTGAGATGGAGTCTCACTTGCCCAGACTGGAGTGTAGTGGCATGATCTCGGCTCACTGCAAGCTCCGCCTCCCAGCTTCACACCATTCTCTTGCCTTAGCCTCCCAAGTAGCTGGGACTACAGGCGCCCACCACCACGTCCAGCTAATTTTTTTGGTTTTTTTGCTTTTTTGTTTTTTTCAGTAGAGACGGGCTTTCAACCTGTTAGCCAGGATGGTCTGGATCTCCTGACCTCATGATCTGCCTGCCTTGGCCTCCCAAAGTGCTGGGATTACAGGCGTGAGCCACCGCACCCAGCGTGGTACATGTAAGTTTTTAACACATGTGTAGAACCTGGTCTACACAGGCAACATGTATTTTCTCATTTATTTCTTACCACAACCTTTTGAGATAAGTCAGACTTGCCCTTAGATTCAAACAACAGAGGACCCCACCTGCACTCTCTGCTCCAGCGGGACTGTGTGGACTACCTCCAGCTGTGTCCTTTTCCAAAGGGTATGAAGGGTATGAAGGGTATGAAGCTGCTTTATGGGGCCAAGAGGACATACCCACCATGTGCCTGGCGCCCTGGAGTTCCATTTTCTAACATCCCCAAGTCTAATCCAGGTCTGATGGCCTCTTCTCTGGGTTCATCCTGATGGTAGTCTGTGTCCATAGCATGATCTTAGGTCCTGAGGCCAAGGGCTGGCCATCTGTGTGGCTTATGGCCAAAGAGTTTTGTGTGGGCTGGACTGTCAGCAACTGACTTGTATGACTTGTGATATGGGATGGAGAGAGAAGGGTAGGGGTGGGGAGAGAAGGGTAGGACAGTGAGCTATGGGCAAAAGCCTGCAGTGCTTTCCCTACCCCATCACATTCCGAGAGGAACTCCATGGGGTACAAGAATGCTGAACTCAAACCTTATGCTTCCAGGTCATTTTAAATGTGTTTTTGTCAAGGTGGGAAGATAGAGCATGTTTTATTTTGTGCTTTGTTGGGTTGATTTCTACTTTTGAGTGTTTTGACGTGTGATGCATGGGCTGCCATTTGTACTCTTTATCTAGGCCCTAAAAATATTGAGGGTGAACCTGATGTAGAGATATCAATACCTGCATTTTACATATGGGGAAATAGGGAATTTGATCACTTGCTAGTAAGTGCTGAAATCAGAATTCAAATTCAGACAGTCATATTCCAGGGTCTACACTATCCATCAGTATCCGGTCCTTCCTCTTATGGGAGACACCGTGAGGAGGTGTCCATTCAAGTCTGCTAATATCATGATGGGATTAGAGCAATTAAACAAACATGGACCAGCTTTGGTGAGGAACCTTTCCCTCCTGTTGTGTTCTTAGGAGAAGTGGAATGGGACTCCATGGCCTCTGGTATGATGAGTGGACTGTGTCTGTAAGTGGAAGCTGGGGAGAGAAATCAGGGGTACTGGGAATAAGAAAACCTGTTTGAAATACCTTATCAGTAACCTTGTCAAATGTGTTTAATTTGAGTTTAATCAGGAGGAAATAGATCAAACAAATCAGACAACTCTAAAGTGGAGGATGTGATAGATGGAATCCTAAAATAGACCCCAAGATTCCTGCTTCCTTCTGCCCTATACAGTCCCCTTCCCTTCAGTGTGGGCAGACCCAGTGAAGGATGGGATGGATAGTCAGTCCCTTGAGTATGTTACATACATGGCAAAAGTGAAAGGGTTTTACAAATGTAATTAAAGCCTCTGAACAGTTGACTTTAAGATAATCAGTTGGCAAAGTCTCTGGGGTGATCTGACTCATTCAGTAGGAGGTCTTAAATAAGGGTTTAGCCCTTTCCCTGGGGGTGAAACAGCAGCAAGATTGTCTCTTTTTGACCTTGAAAAAGCAAACTGCTGTGTCATGGAAAGGACCACATGGCAGGGAACAGTGGGTGGCCTTTAGAAGCTGACAGTCTCAGACCTACAGCTGCAGGGAGGTGAACACTTCTAACAATGAGTGAGCTTAGGTGAAGACCCTTATTTAGCCTTAGATGAGAAGGTAGCTCTAGCTAACACCTCAATTTCAGTCTAGTGAAGCCCTGAGCAGAGGACCCAGGCCCACAATTCCGACCCGTGGAAACTGCCTGTGGTGAGACATTTGTGTCATTTTTATTAATTTATTTATTTTGAGATAAAATTTCACTCTTGTTGCCTAGGATGGAGTGCAATGCCACAATCTTGGCTCACTGCACCTCTGCCTCCTGGGTTCAAGTGATTCTCCTGCTTCAGCCTCCCAAGTAGCTGGGATTACAGGCACCTACCACCGTGCCTGGCTAATTTTTTTATTATTTTTTTTTTTAGTAGAGACGGGGTTTCACCATGTTGGCCAGGTTGGTCTTGAACTCCTGACCTCAGGTGATCTGCCCACCTCGGCCTCCCAAAGTGTTGGGATTACAGGCATGAGCCACCATGCCCAGCCGACATTTGTGTTATTTTAAGCTGCTAAATTTAGGGTAATTTGTTTTGCAGCAGTAGGAAACTAATACAGGAGACATTCTTCTATAAAACAACTGGTTGGGACTCTTCAAAAAATCATTGTCATAAAAAACAACAAACATAAAGGTAGGAGGAGGATTTTAGTTTAAGGGTGTTTAAAAAGCAAACGAATAGCTACGAAGAACACCACCACCACAACCCCTCTGGGCTGGCAATGGTCTATGAAGCTTTCTCAGACTGAGTTTTGGAAACTTAATCTTTGTTTTCCTTCCTTTTGAGTTGAGATCTTGCAGAGATCTCTGCCCTGTGTTTTGAGCCGAGAGTAGGCACCATGGTTTTGGCCCTGTACAGTGCCTCACGGTGGATAGGGATAGTTACATAAAAATAATCGCACTGTCTCTTAGCTCTAGAGAAATGCCCTCTATCTGCCGGCAGTGGCTGGAGGACCAGGACTTAATGGATGTTGTGGGTCATAAAAATGAACGTTAATGGCCCACACCCAGCCTCCTCTCCCACAGCTCTGAAGCTTTGGGGATGGCAGCATGAACAGCATTGAAAAATTTATAGTATTAGAACAACACATTTGGACAAGGACGATACTATTGCAAGGAGGAATTTGTGCTCAGTAGGCCCTAGATGAAGTTTGTCTGGAGACTCTAGCTTGTCATTCCCTGACATATACAAACCTACTCCCTGCCTAGCCTACCGGGTCTTTGAATGAAGGAAAAAATACCTGAAAATTGAATTCACATTAAAACATGAGTGATCCTGATACAGGATTTCGGCATTTAAAAAAGACAGCTGGGTGAGTCCGATGCTTAACCTGCATGAAAATATTTCTAAGAGCAGAATTTTAGTCTTTGTAGCACCTCAATATCGGAAGTCCATTGTAAGATCGCTGGAGAGATCTAATTATTGCATTTACAGGGTTGGTCTATTAGATGAATTGCCAAACACTCACTCATCTGTGTGTGCACACGTACATACACTCAAAACACACACTCACATGCACACACACACATACACACACAGAAAACACCAGAAGAGCTGTGTGGCAAACACATTAATTGGAATACTGAGACATCCAAATAGACCACAGTGGTAGAGATGCATTTAGAAGGGTAGCTGGAGTCCAGGTGAAAAAGAAAGGGGTGAGAAGGAAGAATTTAGGGTGGAAAGGTTCAGGATGCCAAGTGGCCAGGCTCAAAGCTGGTGTCCTAATCAAGGCCATAGCTGGCAGGTGCTGAAATTGAAGTAGCAGGAGGGAAGAACAGTGAGAGAGAGAGTCCCCCTCCCATTACTGCCAGACAGGATGCTGGGGCCTGATAGGCCATGCTGTTGTGGAGGGAAAGGAAAGGGAAGAGGACTGTTCCAGATGACAGTGAAGAAGATGATAACGGTGTTGGTATAGATCACATTGAATAAGCACTTCATATGCACCATGGCCCGTAAGGGGTATTGTTTTGGGTAAACTCACAACAACAGCTCTGTAACATAGACACTATTAACGCCTTCAGTTTCCAGGTGAGAAACAAATTCCAAGTGGTGAAGCAATTTGTTCAAGATCCCATAGCTCACCAGTGACAGCAACAGGGCCTGAGCCCAGGCCGTTGAGCCAAGAGCCAGAGCTGAAAAAGTGGAGCGATCCCCCTGGCTGTGAGATTCCAAATGTGGCAGGTCTTCAGGGTTTCCTTCTGATTTGTAGTCCTGCAGCCCACACCACAGGGGCTGTGGTGAATAGACGGAAAATACTGAGCCTCCTAATTGATGTGAAGGCTTTGGAAAATGTCTCCATGTCCCTCCAAAATGAGGAGTGCCTATTCCTCACGCTGCTTCAGAACTTCTTTATCTTTTAACCATTTTTCCCTTCAAATTTAACTCTGCTGCCTTCTGCACTGAGGATTACCTAAAGGCCAAGTTTGACATTCTTAATCCAGCCATTTCAGAGTTATCTGAGAACAGAAAAGGTACAGGGATAAAGGCTTAAAGTGTTAACTCTGGGAGTGCCAGAGGAAGTTGAGATGGGCAGTGTCCTTCCCTGAGTATCCTGCAGGGCTCAGACCTGTGGGACGCCCCCGTGAGCTTGGCTGTGTTAAAGATTGTTTTAGATCCCTGAGTCCCTTGTTTGTTTGGCCTGTTTTTAAAGCTGTGTACAGATAAACTACATAGCCACTGAAACAGCTGGGAAGATATCATTTTCCCAAAAAGCTTAGCTGGAGAGACAGGACCCATCAGAAGGTATTGACTTGACAGAACCCAAGCTGTCAAAGGAAATCAACAGGAGTTTATTGTGCAAGTGGCTACTGTGAGACCAGTGAAGTAAGTACTGGGCCAGGAAGAAGATTCAATGTTCTATGGAAATCATCCAAACCGGAAGGAATGTTTATATCGGTTCAGCTGCTATTATTGAGCACCTACAACACACCAGACATGAAGCTCTGTGCTGACTGGTAAATCTACAATGAACAAAACAGATGTTGTTTCCTGCCCTCATGGAATTAATATTTCAGACTATTTATATGAAATTAAGTCACATTTTCTTTTCAATTTTATTCTGAATAGCAACAGAAAATAACAGAGAGGCACAGCAGAAATGCATTCTTCACTTGGATTAAAAGATCATACGAGATTCTCACACATTATTCATAGGCATGATGGGGACACTGGCAGTGGAGCATTGTGATCAAACACACACACACACACACACACACACACACACAGACACACACACACACCTTACCTCATGCATGCTCTTTATTTAGAATTAGAGGAAAGAATAGTTTGCAGTTTCTAGAATTTTAATAAAGAGAAATTATAGGGCAAACTCCTCCCTACTGAGGATCTTACAATCAGTTTGAAAAGGCTCTCACGTGTGAGACAGCTAGAGAACAATTCAAAACAATATATAGTCAAGTTATCCTATTACTCAGTCCACTTACATCAGATTTAAACATAGATTCTGCCTCCTTAAGGGAGCAGACTGCTTCTAAGAACTTGGCATTAATTACTGGGAGGCAGATGGGTACAAATAGATGCTGCCAACTATAAATGAGTCTTATCCATTCAATACATTAGGTCTCATCAGGAATGTGTTATATGTACTGAAAGTCATAAAAGTACATTTTAAAAAGATTGCAACACTTTCACATTTTATTTTAAAATTTATCTACATTGCCTGAGTTCACTCAACTATCCGAAAGCCTACTATGTCCAAGGCACAATCGTGGTCCCTGGGGATAACACAGTGAACCATACGGTTCCACATGACACCTGTCCTCAGGGAGCTTACATTTTAATATATAATCTAAGAACAGGTTAACAAACACACATCAATAATTGCAATCTGTGAGAAGTCTATGAAAAATAGAGAATTGTGGAAGGGATCTGCTTTAGATAGGGTAGTTCGGGAAGGCTTAGGGATGTATAAGGTTAGCAGCATTGCAGCCAGGCTAGAGAGTGAGAGAGAAAGGCCGATCTGATAAAGGTAATGACTGTGAAGGTGGAGCATGTGGGAAACAGATTGAAAGGGTATTAAGAATGTACTGTTCCAGTGGTTGATGGGGAAGAAAGACAAGAGGAATCAAAGAAAACTGTTTTGTTTTGTGTTTTTGTTTTTTTTTAACTAGAGTAAATGAGTGGATGGGATGCTTATTGTTACATGAGGGAAGAAGAAGATAAATAAAGGAGAAATGTATTTGCCCACATGATGTTTAGAGGATGAGGGGCTTTATATGTGATGGTTTCTGTTTTCTTAATATAAGATGAACTGCCGGATCAAAATTTTTGTTGCAACATTTTAAAAACCAATGTCTTCTTCTCTAGGTGTCCCCCAATCCCAGACATTTTTTTGGCTAGTTCTGACTGAATAGCCACTTTTTCAATTTGCTTTTCTTGGCACTTTAACTTCCCCTTCCCCTCTTAGCACGTCTGCCATCTCTTCCTGCTCTGGGTGCCACTTAGCTCTGAAAACACAGGCTTCGGAGTGTAGCAGACTCACTCAGAGTCCTCCCAAGATGCAGATTCTACTGAAATCCAGACCCAAGGGGTCTACAAAATGGGTATGTTCAATTTTTTTTGTTGTTTTCATTACTGACTATCTCCTATTTTAAGGCACCCATATTGCTTTGGGGGAATGTAAATCAGTGCTTTCTTCCATTACCAATTTAATGACTCTATGATGTTAATTGCCTCTTTCTCCATAATATCAACTCTTCTCCCCATATCTCTCAGACAAATTACCTAACCCTTCAAACACAATCCAAGAGGACTTCCCCATCCACCTAGGCAGAATGCAACTATATCATGCTAGAGTTTGTGTGTGTGTGAGTATATATATAATAAGGTAAAGAGGGAACTAATAGGCTAAAAATAAATATAATTCTATTATATATTCTATTATTACATAATTCTATTATTAAATATATTCTATTATTATAGAATTATACACTATAATTTCTGTATCTATAATTATAGAACTGTAATTTCTTACCATTAATCGCAAAATGGGAGGTCCATCAGGTAGAAGGAGGGAAGGACTCCAGTTTCAGCAGTTTGTATTCAGAGTAGAAACATAAAGGAGAATGACATGGTGATAGAACCCAGCTTAGGAGAAATAAGACTTACTAGTCTACTTCATTCAGCAACTCTTATCTTGAATGTTCACTAAACGCTTATTATGTGCTCTATGGTCCTACTTCATGTTCTTGGCATTGGAAATTTTTTAAATGAATAAGAACGGATTATAATAGAAGAACAAGTAGAACTCAACTCAAAGTGTCGTGTGAACTTGGATGCAGGAGAGACAGCTGTACAGCTGTCAGAGGGCGTGTGGAGGTGTGGGGAGTGCAGACAGTGGTCAGAGAAGGTATTCATAGAAGAGGTGATATTTAAGCCATATTCAGTAATATTAGTGGCCATGGCATAGGGCATATAGGTGAGAAAGAGGATGGAGACTGAAAAGAGATGAGGCAGAAGAAACATGCCAGAGTGATTTATCTACCTGGAGAGGTGCTCTGCTCTACCTTTCATAAATAACTTCTATAAAAGACCTCGTAAACCTATGTTTACAAGTGTTTGACCACTCTAGATATTATATCTCTATGCAACTCACTCTTTAGTCTTTATTTGCTTGGATACTCTCTTTCAAAAAGATGTTCCATAATGTTTAATTGAACTTATGATCACAATTTCAGAAAAAAAGCAGTTCCTTCTGCCGAGGCTGACCCCTGACCCTGGCACTCTCTCCCTAACCAATCAGCACTGTGTATTGTGCATATGCCAACACATGGGGTATTCATGAAGTGTATCAATTCATTCTTACATTGCGATAAAGAAGTACCTGAAGCTGGGAAATTTGTAAAGAAAATAGATTTCATTGGCTCACGGTTCTGCAGGTCATACAGGAAGCATAGTGGCTAGCCAACTATATAAATTAAGGTAAAGGGGGAAGTACTATAAGTATATACTATAATTTCTATAACTGTAATTATAGAACTGTAGTTTCCTACCATTAACTGCAAAATGTGAGACCCATCAAGTAGAAGGATATAAGGACTCCAGTTTCAGCAGGGAGGCCTCAGGAAACTTACAATCATGGCAGAAAGCAAAGGGGAAGCAGGTTTGTCTTACATGGCTAGAGCAAGAGGAAGAGAGATGGGGGAGGTGCTGCATAATTTTAAACAACCAGATCTCGTGAGAAGTCTATCATGAGAATAGCACCAAAAGAATGGTGCAAAACCATCAGGAACTGCCCCCATGATCCAATCACCTCCCACCAGGCCCCAACTCTAGCATTCAGGGTTGCATTTCAATATGAGATTTGGGTGGGGACATGGATCCAAACCATATTATGAGGTGTGGTGGTGATGGAGAATTGGAGTTAAGAGAGAGGGATAGCATAATCCAGAATAAAGAAACAGAAATCTGTCCTAGTCCTCAAATTCCTTAAAATCTCACTAGTGGAGAAAACATGCTATCTTGAGGTGACTAAAGAGCACTTAAAAAATAACCTTCAGGCAACTGCATGTTCTTCCCATTCCAACTGAGTGTGAAGTGGAAGAATGAATTACTGTCTGCATCTGCATGGATACCTTAGGAAGGCTTGCTGAGCTGGCATTTGATGCATTCCATGTTTCTGTGGGGGTGCAAGGAAGGAGTAAGCCAGTCCAGGCAGGGAGAGGAAGAGGAGGTGCCCAACGGAAGGACCAATGCCTAGTGAAAACGCTGGGGAAGCACACTAGACTCAAGAAGTCCTTGGATGCTGAGTGCCTGGCATGGCTAAGAAACTGGTGCCCATTTGTTTTCCTGACTCAGAATCAACATTCATAGAAAGATTAAATTTTTTTAAAAAAGGACTTACTTTCTTTGGCAAACCAATAACAGGCTTTGGGATTTTGCTTTAAACATTTCGAATAATCCTATTAGCAGCTTAGAAAAATGGGGTTATTTTAATGACAGAGTATATATATCTATATATTTCCCTTCCACCAGTGTCTGAAGGAGATTATCCACACTAGCTGAAGTCTACCCTCTTTGCAGGGTTTATCCCTGTCACCGGGTTTGGAGTGGCAGGAGGGGAAAAGAGCTGCTCAGTTACTCTTCCGGCACCAAGTGTGCTGGATAATTGCATCTTTTGCCCACTTGCCAATGGCATTTAGACTAGTTCTCATCCATGTCAAGTCGGTCCAAGCCCAGGAGGGGCAGCATGGTGCATAAATCATGTTTATATCTCGTTTCTGGCCATGACATTTCACCCACAAAATGGGAATAGCAATAATATTAAAGACATGAGGCTGTCTCAAAACTTCAACAAAACTATGTGAGTTGAAGCACCAGGTTAGGGGAGTAGACCACTGGTTCCGGTGGTTATTCATGTTAGTCTGATGTCTCTAATGTTTGAGGGCCTATTTTGTAGTTACGTTTTTCCAATCAGCTTCCTTGACTTGGACCAGGTAGGGTTTATTTTCTGGTTTACCTGCTGGCAGGTAGAGAGTGTAAAAGCAGACTTGTTCTTGTGTTATCTTCCAGCGTGAGGATCTAACCAGTGAGGATTATAGTTCAGCAACATCATGTTGGTATGAGAATATACATAATTTTTTAATGAGTGTGAGTTGTATGATATTTTAAGACAGAATATTGCTACGTGATTGGATTTTCTTAGCAATCATTTTCATGCCACTTAACCACTTTTTTTAACCTCAACTTCAAGAATTGCCTGAACTGTGGACAAGAGAAACATAGACGCTTACATGAGAAATAGGCTTGGATTTCTTCCAGTGCCTTCCTATCTCTTTGATGTTGTTACTTGCAGATATCAGACTTGCATTCTGCCAGGAACATTTCTTCTGTATGTTGTAATGACTCATGCCCCCAGGATAATGAACAAGACTTGGCAAATGCTGGGCCCTGATACCTAAGCCAACAGAGAACATCCACATCAGGGAAGCCAATAGTCAGAAAGCCCAACTAGGAACGTCGTTTAGAATTTGCAGACAAAAAAGTCATTAGCCACCAAAATCTCTTTTGATTCTAGCAAAGGTCAGATCTGGTCTGTTTCTTAGATGTGTTTTCCCTTACTGATCATTTACATTTTCCATTATGAATCTTTATTTCAATTGATGAGAGATAAGAAAAATTTTGAGAGATAATTCATCATCAAGGAAATGTATGGAGAGGCATGTATAGACACTTTCTTCTTATTAAAAATGTGATACTGTTGAAAATAAAGCTGTGACTTCACTTTCATTTAATAATCGGGCGAGGTTAGGTTATGTTGGGCAGGGGTGGAGGAAGAAAAGGGACGATGCAAATAGAGGCACACACAGAGTAGATGTTGCTTATGTGTTGGTCAAGTCAATAAAGAGTGAGAGCAAACAAAGAAGATATCTATAGAGGAAGGGGAAGAGAGTGACAGTCATGCAGAAGGGAAAGAATGAGAGAAGCATGGAGTCAATAAAGGAGATGGCGGAGGATGGGGAGACTGTAGATGCATCTGGGGAAAGCTGCTGGGAGTCACGCACAGCTTCTCCCCTTGTAGTTTCAGGGGCCTGTTGCCTGTTGAAATCTTAACCGATGAACTTTTTAAAAATACTCTTTCAAATGTTAATCTTTACATCAACTCCCCTGTAAATTGGATAACCATAGCAATCCAACACAGGGTAAATTGTTCCCGGTGGGTAGCAGCCCATGATGGCGG
Organism: Mandrillus leucophaeus; assembly: GCF_000951045.1. NCBI lineage: Eukaryota > Metazoa > Chordata > Mammalia > Primates > Cercopithecidae > Mandrillus > Mandrillus leucophaeus. Next base: position 2,129,462 of record NW_012107853.1, on the reverse strand, counting down.
CTAGAGGGTTAAGGAAATCCATGGAAAAGTCAGATGCCCCTGGGGCAGAGATCCCCATCCCAGGCTGAGAAAATTACCTTTATACCTTAGAGGCAACTGGAGTCTAAGTCATTGGTCTGGCCAGAGAGTGGCCCTCCAGGCTGGGGGGCATGGAGTTGGGTGCAGAGCAGGACCACACCAAGGAAGGGCCTCTCTGCTCTTGCACATTCCACATCTGGCCGGCCTCAGGGTTTAGCTGCACTCCAATGCACAGGGCAATGTAACAGAAGAGTTATTTCCTCCCAGGCAGAAAACAAACAGCAACAAGAACAACAGAAGATTCAACACCGGAGCAGCCTACAAAATGCAGGCTGTAACCTCGATGGTATTGATTGAGTGCACCTGTCCGTCTTCATTTTAAACTGTGAGCTTGATTGCTGGCAAGTTTATAGGATTATGGGTTTAATTGGATGCCTGTGTTTTACTAGATGTAAGTGAAATTTATGGCTGTGGGGTTTGTGGTGCCAAGGTTTACCTCAGTCATTGCCTCTCAGCCGAGAGGGCCGAGACTTCTGGAGCCAATCGGAGCGAGCTCAGGGGCTTGCGTGCAAGGGAGGCACCTCTGGGCCTGCTTGCAGGCTGGGGTTACATAAGGAGCAGACAGACCAGGTGACAGGAGCCAGAAGCTCTCGCTGCATCACGGACCTCCCTCGCTCTATAATCTCATCAAATGCTAAACGGAATGAGTAACAGGCATCCTGGAGAAATTATTGATATTTAGTTAGATCCCCAAGCGCTGGCAATGTACAGAGACCGGCTCACTCAGATGGCTGCCCTGCTTTTTTCTGCACACTACTGCCATAAAGAGTTTAGGCAAGGCTTTTATGAGAGGCTGAGGGCTTTGGGAAGATGAAGAGGTGTCGTGAAATGCTTAAATCCTTTGAACCTAGGCGTTTGGGGTACTTATCATCTGGTTTTTAATAACGTGTGATATAGATTTAAATTATTGTTTCATATTTTGAAGGGTGATTGCTCTTAATAACTCATCTGGCCTCGTAGCAGCTATTTATTCACTGAGCACATTGTTTGCTGAGTACCTAACATGTGCCATTCCTGGGGATTTTAGGTGAGAGTGGGGGAAATTCTTCTAATTTTCTTTTTTTAAAATTTTACACATAAGAAAACTTAAGCCCAGAAAATTTATTTACTTCAATCTGGTCACACATGGATCTCCTGGTATATTCAGAACTAGAACTCAGATACTTGATTCCCATTCAGAAGGAACCTGGTCAGCTGGTTGGGGGTTAAAGAGTTAGAACAGAGAACACCAATGGAAAAACCTCCACTGAGCAAGGGAGCTACCTTGGACTTCTATTTCACTGCTCAGAACATTCAGATGCTCATTTTCTGGTTTTATTGGTTTTGGACTCATCAAATTAAGTGACCTCCAGAAAAGTGAGAGATTATAAATTACATGGTTAGTTTCTTCCAACCAAAGACAATAGAACACTGGCTGATGAGACTCAGTCCCAATTCTCTGTTATAGAAATGCATTGCTTGCTTATGCAGTTGGTTTGGGATGAGGCCAGCTCTGGGTGGGGCCCAGATTAAAGTAGCAAAGATACTATTGTAAAACAATTTAACACGGCAAAAACAGTAAACATTTAAACTATTACTTACATGCTAGGTACTGTGGGCAGCGCTTTGCTTGCACTATTTCATTTAATTCTTAAAAGTACCCATCTTATAGATGAGAAAATTGAGTCTTAGAGAGATTATATAATTTTCCCAGGGCATACAACTTCCAAATGGGCTGAACTAGGACTCTAAACCGCTTTATTATGACGATAGTACCCATGCCTTTAATCGCTACACTCTCCTGTAGAATATTTAGAGGTATGTTGCAATAGACACCATTGTTTTAAAAACGATGTTGACACACTGTTTTCATGTAATTTAAACTTTTCAAACGCTGGTCTATCAGGTAAGCGAATAAGTGCACAATAAAAGATGAGATAATGCTGAAAAATTAGGGTACATAAGACATGGAAGAAATTGACAGTCAGTTCAAAAATGTTGGGTTTGATGTGGTGGCAGTAGAGAGCCTTTGAAGGCTCTTGAGCAGAGTAGTGCTATGATGACAGCTGCACTGTATGTGCTATTGACGTCCAGGTAGAGGGCTAGTGAGAGAATTCAGTAGGAGTGGGAGTGCCAAAGCAAAATTTGTGAACTTGGTGCTTTATTGTACTGAGGAATGTGTGGTCTCAAACACAGCAATCAGCTAGTTATAGTAAAAACTTTGTTTGGGGGCCCAGGTTTCGACGTTGGGTCTTAAATTGTGTGCAGTTTATGGAGATATCCGGGAGCACTTTGGCAATTCCAGAATGGAGATCCAGGGAAAGTAGGCAGAGGCTGAAAATATGCATTTGCATGTAAATTTGCATAGCGGTGCCAATTTGCAGGAGCTTAGAAAAAGCAAGGGATCTAATGGAACCAGTTGATAAAAGACCTCAAGAGTCTTTTTTTGAGAAAAAGGAATTACAAAGAAAGAGAAGAAAGAAAGAGAACAAGAGACCCATGTGGGATAAGATTTCATGAGAAAGAGAATAATGAAAGATTTTAAATTCTTTAGAAAATCAGAGAATGAGGGCTAATAAACAATTGCTGGCTTAGTGATGTAGAGATCACCGGCATCCTTGGGAGAACCATTCGGAGAGATTGATAAGAGGAAGCTATCTTGCAAAGAGTTAATGGATGGTTAGGAAAGGGATGCAGTTTTCTTCACTGAGGGGGCACATAACTTTTTTGAGGGGCTAGGTAGCAGTTTAAAAATAACCAGAGATAGATAAGCAAGACAGCAAAAGGGAATTTTATTTTATAGGTAAAGAGAGAGAGAAATATGTTCATAAATAAAGCAAAACAGCTAAAGCAGAGAGAATGTCTCAAGCTATGAGACAAAGGGTGGGGGGATTTTTGATAGAGCAAGATCTTTGTGAAAGGAGAAAGTGGTAGGAAAACAACCTAGCTGGTGAGCTTTGTTTTAAGAGGAATCATGGACTGCTTCTGTTTAGGAGCTTTGAATGAGATAGTGAACAAAGAAAGGAATTCTAGGCTCATGGCAGGTCAACTACATAATTTTCAGGATCACCTGGGAGTGAGATGTGTGGGATGAGATGGGCGAGAAAATGGGTGGGCTGGATGGATGAGGAAATAGAAACATAGGCAACTACCAGGGAGAATGAAATGTGGAGGTGATATGAGATAAGGAGGTGATGAGGTTAAGATGAGATGGAAAGGTCAGCTGAGTTCAATTCAAATGACTTGTTAACCTTTTAGCAAAATGGCTAACAAAAATTAAACATGTTTTCATGCAATTCCCTAGTTGCATTTTACAGCCTTGGAGGGCGAATAGAAAAAGCAAAGGATAGTTTACTAAAGTTGAGAACTATCAAGAAGAAAATGTCACAGAAAGTGAGGTATTGGAAGGTGGTGGTGAAATGACTACATATAACATTAAGGTGAGTAGGAAGAAGAATGAACCAGGAATGGAGTTACAAGAGAATAAGGAATGGCATGGTTACTGGAACTTATGGCTAGGAAAGAAATCCAGTTCAATAGAAGTGATAGTGAAGGAGAAGTAAAGAGTAAGAAGAGAAAAATCATTTTTAAAAAGTGGTTGCAAGTTCAAGAACCTGAGTGGTGGTGATGTGTGGCTGTGATGGTAGATAGATTAGGGAGTCTCTGAAGGTGCTAGAGAGTTATGAGATCATCAGAATAAATGTTGGCATACAAGTTCAGGGAAAGATGGCAGAAGCATAATGGAATTCACATGCTGATATCAAGGGAGAAGCTGTGAGTGTCCTGGAGCTAGCTTGATGGTGAGGACATTATGATATGAGCCTCAAGTAGCAGCAGATGTCTGGGGATGGTGAGGGACACTGTTCTGGATGCTGCAGTGTGCACAATCTGATCCCTTCTGGTTCTGGGTGTCCAGGATCGGGGTGGTAGAGTGGAGAAATAGAGCTTATTAGGAGAGATCTCTGAGGAAGACAATGTGTGTAATGGTTACAAGCATGGGTTCTTCATCAGACTACCTGGTTTCTATCCTGTTTCTGTCACTTCACAGCTGGGTGGCCATGGATAAGCGATTCAGTAACCCTATGCTCAGTCTCTTTATCTCTAAAGTAGCAATAATGGTGAACTCACCTCATGGGATTGCTGTGATGATTGAATAAAATAATTATTAAAGGAGACTAGTATAAAACCCACTATATGGTATGTTCTCAGTGAAAAGTAGCTTGCTGCTGCTTCTGCTGTTGCTTCTATTTTTTCTTCTATTTCTCCTTCTCCTTCTTTCTCTTCCCCCTCCCTGTCCCCCTCTTTCCCCTCCTCCTCCCCTTCCCCCTCCCCCTCTCCTCCTCCTCCTCCCTCCTCCTCTTCTTCTTCTTCTTCTTCTTCTTCTTCTTCTTCTTCTTCTTCTTCTTCTTCTTCTTCTTCCTCTTCCTCTTCTTATTCTTTTTCTTCTTCCTCCTCTTCCTCTTCTTCTTCCTCTTCTTCATGTTATTGGAAAGGATATATAGGAAGAAAGTGGTGTTATAAAGTAGTTTTCAATTTATGTGGCCACCTGGGAAGGAGTACTTAAAGAAAGTATCAAAGATGTCAGGGATTTTGTCTATAACAGAATTGGGATTCCAAGGTTCACCCTGGTTCTGCCCCTCAGGGGAGCAGGGGTCTTCAAGAGATAAAGGGTACAATTATTTGGGGAGGTGACCAGGGGTTGATAAAGGAGGAAAGAATTTCTGTTGGGCTATCAAGAGTGAATCATGCAGTAAGGGAAATACGGGTGTGAGAGGATAGAGAAAGAAACATTTTTGATCAGATCATTTTCTCCTATTTTTGGTTTTGATTTGCCTTGTAATCAGTTAAAAACATGCTTTGCTATCTTTTCACGAGAATAGTAATCTGTAGTACTGCTTCAGGAAATTTTAACTTTTGAATGCTGGGAGTTTTTGCTGTAGTTTTACCAATAAACATTACATTTAATGAAAGTATTCTGTTTTACTAATCATAGTAGTTTCTAAAATTTTTAAAAATTATTTTGTAAATTCGAAAAAGTATGTATTAATATTAGTATTTACATTCTTAATAATCCCTCTGCCTTGTAAAATAACAGATACCAAAGAAGAGAGAAAGTTTTTCTTGCTTTCCCTGGGAAAGTCATAGGCACCCAAGGACATGGCTCTGAGGGAAGCAGGAGAAAGAGATTTCTGAGAGATCAAAGAGATACGTGAGTCATAAATGTAGATTTCTGTGACAAAAAAAACTTGGGGGTGGGGGAAGAAAGATTTTTAAAAGTACTCTAACAAAAACTTTGTTATGAAAATTTTCAAGTTTACAGAGTGGTTGGAAAAACATTTCAACGAATAACAACATATTTGCATCTAGATTTGACAATTATCAATGTTCTATTGAATTAGTTCAACCTATCTATCTGGCTATCTTTACCCACATTTATTTGGAACCATTTAAAAGTAAGTTAAAGATATCATGGGGACAGTTTTAGCTACTTTTTCTGTTTAACAAACCACTCCAAACTTAATGGTACAAAATAACTACTGTTTCATTACACTCATTCTATGCATCAAGAATGCACAGAGGAATGGCTTGTCCCCAGAAATTCCAATATCTGGAATTTCAGCCAGGAGTATTCACATGTCTGGGGACTGAAATTATCTGGAAGATTGTGAGCAAATACGCTCAGGAATGGCTCAAACTTTGGGTTTAGTTGGGTCTGTGGACTGGAATAGTCAAATGTTTCCCCTCCCTTTACTCTCATAAAGGGAGGCATCTCACATCGTGGTGTTTGGGTTCAGAATGGGAGCCTCTTAAGAAAGGGACTTTCAGAGAAGGATGCTCTAGGAGAACCAGATGGAACCTGCATGGACTTTTCTGGTATCACTTGGGAAGCCATGCATCATCAGTTCCACTGAACCCTGACAGTCTAAGTAGGCATAAACACACTCATATTCAAGGGGAAGGGACAAAGATCCCCCCTCTTCAATGTGACCGTGAAAGAATTCGTAGCTACATTTAAAGATCACCATAAAACAGTCTTCGATATAACTCAATTCCATTATCATCTAACAAAAATACTTTCTGAATTTCATCTAATATCAATTATCTTCCAATTATCTCAAAAATGTCTTTAATATTTAAATTTTATTTTCAAAACAGCGTTCCAATAAAGGACAATGCATTAAAATTCTTATTCTGTCTCTTAGGTAAAGGGCAGTTTCTTAAAAGTCTTCTGGTATAATATGCAATATGACGTCATTCTCCATTTGCCAAAGTGTGGACTCAGCAAAAGTCTAAACAACTCTTTAGTGCTTGCAGGGACAAATTGGAAGTGTGCCTTTGTTTTGGATGCCCTAGGTACGCTGAGAATAGCCTCAAATCAAACTGATTACATTAGGATCGTTCATCCATTCAATAATAACTAATTGAGGTCATACTATATTCCAGGCACTGTGCTAGACACTAGGCATGAACAAAACAAAAGTAAAATGGAGAAAAAAAATGAATGAAATCCTTGCACTCAATCAACCTACACTCACGCAGTGTAGACAGAAACTCAACAGGCAGTTACAACATAGTGGGATACCTGGTATCATGGAAGGAGTTAGTAGGAGTCATGGGAGCACAGAGATACCAGGTCCTCCGTGCTGAGGAGTCAGTTCAGATTATAATGGGGATATAGCTATGTCTGTTGGTAACTCACAAGGCAAGTGCTATAACAGGTATAAGAATAGAGTGTGCTGTAATCTCAGCACTTTGGGAGGCCAGGGGAGGCAGATCACGAGGTCAAGAGATCAAGACCATCTGGCCAATGTGGTAAAACCCCTGTCTCTACTAAAAATACAAAAATTAGCTGAGCGTGGTGGTGTGCCCCTGTAGTCCCAGCTACTTGGGAGGCTGAGGCAGGAGAATTGCTTGAACCTGGGAGGCGTAGGTTGCAGTGAGCTGAGATCACGCCACTGTACTCCAGTCTGGTGACAGATCCGGACTCTGTCTCAGGGAAAAAAAAAAAAAAAAAAAAAAAAGACTAGAGCCTGGTGAAGCAAGCACGTTTAGTGACTCATTTCCCATAAAATAAAATTCAAATGACTTGTGACCTAGCATATTTTGTTTTATGTCTCCTTTTTTCACTCTTCTTTTCTAATTATCTTCCTATGTCAAAAAGTGTGTCCCTGTGTATTGAGTCTTGGTTCTTTTGGGCTGTTGTCTGGTCTAGGCCATCACCCCAATTGGCCTGTTTGTACACTTTATTTCAAAAGTTTAGACTTATCACTATTATATATTTAGATGTATTTCTGGGCCTAGACACAAAGCCTCCAAATTTTCCTCCCCGCCTCTTTGTTTGCCTCCCCTCGGGTTTTTCCTGTGGAAGTTGGGAAGCTGATGGGCTCCCCTCTGACTCTGCCATTTTGGACAACATCACTGCTGCTCACTAGGGAAGCAATAAAGCCTGGCTCATTTGCATGAATCTCTGCAGTGGCTCTTCTGACCCCAGGGCGGTTAGAAGTACTCATTAGATCCTCTTTAATTAAATATGTAACACACATCATGCCATCGAGCATAGAAAAAAAAAGATAGAAAAATAGAAATCTAACAACGGTTCCTGCTTCTAATTAAAAGCAGGCTGTTTTTGCCTCAGAGCAAGCTGAGGACAGTGCTTTCATCCTGGGCACAGCCATGGAACCCCTGGTGCCAAAGCCCAGGGGGCAGGGATGTGAAACTTTGGATGCACCAAGGGGGCTGAGCTTTGTTGGGTGACACAGGCTCTCCCTTCTCAGTGGGTGGGATCTAATTTCAGTTCCTGATATGTGATTCAAGGTGAGGACAAGCTTTCATTTCTTTTCATTCCACTTTTCAAATGTCCTTCGACTGAATGCCATATAGTGGTATTGTAGGTAAACAGAATGTGAACACAGTGGGATGGTCTTACCAACCAAAACCTCATAAAAGCTCAAAGAAAATGAGCCACATGCATCAGCGGCTTATATGTGATGCTGGTAGGAAGTGAAGGTGCAGTTTGGCATGGGGGCAAAGAGACAGTCTCCTAGAGAGTCTTTGTTATATGTGGAACTGAAGGTTGAAAATAACATCCATTAGCAGGAGACTTCTCCATCCACCTTCTCATAATCTTAGTTCTTAGACACCCCTTAAGTTTTCCTCCTCGTCTGTCCTAATCTCTCTCATTTAAACTCCATCCTTGTCAATTCTCTTTCCTCTAGTGAACCTCAGAACCTCTCCATCCCTACACTTGAGCTGCCTTATTTATTAGATCTGAATTTTGAAACAGCTTCCCCATGCTCAACGAAGTCAGACTGTCTCTTACTTACCTTTTCGATAGTGATGGCTCCTGAATTTTTGTAATGGAAAGATAACTTTGTTGTTGGAAGGGAGGCATGGCAGGAAAGGTGGATAAAACAAAACTTATCCTGAATCTACATATGCATTGCAAGCCGCTTTTGATTGTTTGATTTTTGTTTGTTTGTTTGAGGTATCCTTGAAGGAATGATGGATATTCCCACCTTAGGTGCTCTCTCAGATAAACTAAGAATTCTGGATCCTTTATAAGACTTACTTGAAGTAAAAAGGAATTTTACTTTTCAGTCCTGCTGTTCTCCTTGATTTTTCATTCCAGTTGTCATCCAATGTAGTGTCCTAATGGCCATCAGGAAAAGCAAAGACGGAGGAAATTCAGGGTGTATATTGGTCAGATTTTCTCCCAGCTTGTTGGACACAAGACCTGTTACATCTGTCAGGATCCCTCAGCTGCAAGCACATTCATTGAGCAAATAGTTATTATGCTGTATTATGTGTCAGGCCCCATTTCAGATGCTGGGAACACATCAGTAAACAGAAGAGACAGTGTCACTCCTCTCATGGAGTTTACATTCCAGTGTGGAGAGTCAGATAAAACAAACACCCAACTATATGAAATGTCAGGTATTAAAAACGCTGATGGAGGGGGGAAAAGCAGGTAAAAGGTGGGAAGTGATAGTTTCTAGTTTAGACTAAATGGTGGAGAAGCCCTCTCTGTTGTATGCATATTTGAGCAAGGACCTGTGTGAAGTGACAGAGTGAACTATGGAGATGTCTGGGGAGAGAAGAGTACCAGAAAGAATGGACAGAACATTCAAAGGCACTGAGGCTGGAGCTTGGAGTATTTGAGGTTATCAAGGAGGCTACTGTAGGTGGAATAGAGGGAGGCAATAGGAGAGGCTGTACAATTCTTCCAGTTAATTCTAAAGTATCAAATCCCTTTTTAACCTTGCTACTGCTTGGAACCACACCTATGTCTTCCTTCTAATGTGGGAAGATTGTCACTGGATAAAGGAGATGATTGTCTACTGTTTGTCATATTCATAGTGTGGTGGCAGTTTAAAAAAATCAGTGTATGAAACTGTGATCTTGGACTACAGGAAGTCCTTCAGGGGTGCACTGTTTTACAATCCAGGCAGGGAAATGAGAGACATCAAACGTAGACAACAACGCTCTCCGTATTTTGAAACTTGCAAGATAGGAGACAGACACAGTCAAGGAAGAGGACAAATTAGGAATAACAGAGACTTTAAACTTTCTGTGTAATTTAGGTAGAAGGGGATGGATTTGGATAGAAAAGCCATGAGTTGATTCTAGTCACAGGTAAAACAGCCAAAGTAGAACTAGAGGCTTTGTGGTTCAAAAGAAAGCAGAAAATAGCTAAGTAAACAAATTAGTGTAGAGATCTGAAGAATGGCATCAAGGGCATAGCTTATGTGTTTGAACTGAGAAAAGTACTAATTCTCCGGGTCTTGAGAGGAGAAAGGACTCATAGGAGAAATATGCAAGTGATATGAAATATGGAAGAAATGTGGAAGAAATAAGAAATATGGAAGCTCCAGTCCAGGACTCTCCCCCACACTTAGGACTTGTATATCTAGATTCATATATCTAACTACCTCCTCAGCCTATCCACTTGACTGTGTAATACACCCCTCAAAGCTAACTACAAATCTCCATCCACTTTGAGATCCGCTTCACCTTCAGCTTCTCAGTCTCAGATGGGAATAACTCCATCTTTCCAGCTGCTCAAGTCATCATCAACTCTTCTTTTTTCAATACCTTACCAGCAATTCTGTTGGCTCTACTGTAAAAACATATCCAGAATCCAGCTACCTCTTACTCCTTTATAGCTACCACCTGTTCCCAGCCATCATCTCTCACCTGACTCACTGTGATTACCTCCTAACCAGTCTCCCTTCTTTTTTTTTGTTTTGTTTTGTGTCACTCTGCCACCAGGCTGGAATGCAGTGGTACCATCTTAGCTCACTGCAACCTCCACCTCCTGGGTTCAAGGGATTCTCCTGCCTCAGCCTCCCCAGTAGCTGTAACTACAGGCATGCACCACCACACCCAGCTAATTTTTGAAATTTTTTAAGTAGAGACGGGGTTTCACCATGTTGACCAGGATGGTCTCAATCTCTTGACCTCAAGATCTGCCCGCCTCAGCCTCCCAAAGTGCTGAGATTACAGGCATGAGCCACCAAGCCCGGCTCAGTCTCCCTACTTTTACACTTGCCTTCTCATCTCCAAAGTCTACTCTAACTCAGCAACCAGATGGTCCTTTAAAAATTAGTATCAGATCATGTCATCCCTTTCTCAAAATTCTGGAATGGCTTCTCATTTCTGTCAGGGTAAAAGACCAGGTCCTTACAATTGCTGAAAGACTCAACTTGATCTGCCTTCTGTGCATGCCTCTTCTCTTTCTTAATTCATCTACCACCACTCTCCACTTTACTTATTCTCCTACAGTCACACCGGCTTCTTTGTTGATTATTAAAGACATCAGGTATCCTTTCATGACAGGACCTTTGCTCTATTCCTTTCCAATGACTGAATGGTTTTGACTTAGATAGCTACCTAGTTAATTCCATCATCTCCCTGCTAAAATTTCTCCTTCCCAATAGACCCATAAAACTCTCATTTTAATACCTATTCTTTCCTGCCCCCAGGAACCCCCCATGCCCTTTATTCTTTACCATAGTACTTACCATCATTTAACATATATGTTAGCAATTTATTATGTTTAGTTTTTACCCCCACATCAGAATGTAAGCTCCTTATGGACATGTGACTTTGTTAACTTTTAAAAAAATTTTAATTTACAAATATATCCTAAACACTTATAAGAGTTCTGGTATCTTATTGAATGAATTGAAGTAATGGATAATAGAGAATCATAAGCAACTTGTACTGAGTGGACTTGATTTTTCTTGTGAAATATGAGGCAAGATCATGTGCTGAAAGTAATAGTCAAGTGATATGAAATATGGAAGAAATAATAAACATGGAAGCTCCAGTACAGGAATTGAGGAATCATTATTTTAAAAGATTTTGGAACTAGCTCTAAGTAAAGAGGTAGGAAGTCATCCAGGAGGAAATAAAAAGATAAACAGACTAAAGGTCAGCTTTTCCTTAAAAAGATGCAAATGTATCATGATTCCAATATGCAGGATTATAATTTTATCTTCAGAAATATATTCCATCTAATCTGTAGTGAGCTGATTAGTGGCCCCCAAAAGACATGTCCATATCCACATCCCCAAAACAGATGAACATTACTTTATATAGCATAAGATGTGATTAAGTTAGCAATCTTGAAAGGAGGAACTTATCATGAATTATCTGGATAGACCCTAAATTCAGTCACATGCATCCTTATAATAGAGAGGCAAAGTGAGTTTGAATTTTGAGATAAACACACAGAAAACAAACCAACAAAATGAAACACATACACAGAGGAGAAGACAATATGAAGATGGAGGCAAAGATTAAAGTAATGCAGCTACACACCAAGAAATGCCAAGTATTGCTGGCACCTACCAAAAGCTAAGAAAGAGGTATGGAACAGATTGTTTCCCAGAGACTCTAGAGGGGTATGGTCCTGCCAACCACTTTATTTCAGACTTCTGGCCTCCAGAAGTGTGAGATAATATATTTCTGTTGGTTTAAGCAACCCAGTTGGTGGTAATTTGTTACACCAGTCCTAGGACTGCAATACAGATTTTGGTAGTGGAAAGTGTGGTGCTGCTGTTACAAATATCTAAAAATTTGAAAGTGACTTTGTAATTAGGTAATGGCTAGAGTCTGGAGAAATTTTGAGGTGCATGATAGAAAAAGCCTAAATTGCCTTGAAGAGACAATTGGCAGAAATATGGCGATTATCTGTTAAAGGCTCAGAAAAAAGTTAGGAGCACTGTAGAGAAAGCTTCTTATAGTCTTAAAGAATAGCTCTATCTATCTATCTATCTATCTATCTATCTATCTATCATCTATCTATCTATATATCTATCTATCTATCTATCTATCTATCTATCTATCTATCTATCATCTATCTATCTATATATCTATCTATCTAATGTTGTTATAAATAAGAACATTAAATACATTCTGGTAAGGGATTCGTAGAAAATAAGAAACATGTGATTGGAAACTAGAGGAAAGGAATCCTTGATATATGGTGACAGAAAACTTGGCTGAATTATATCTTACAGTTATGTGAAAAGCAAACTTGTAAGTGATACACTTAGAGTTTTAGCTAAAAACATTTTCAAAGAAAGTGTTGAAAGTGCAGCCTGGTTTCTCTGTGTTGCTTATAGTAAAATGGGAAAGAAAAGAGATGAATCAAAGAAAAAACTGGTAAGCACAAGGAACCAGCATTTGATGATTTGGAAATTTCTCAATATATCAAGATTGAAAAAGATGCTAAAATTAGGAGATTCACTGTTAGGAAAGTGTGCCCTAAATAGAAGGTCAAGAGTGTGGTGGGACAATCTTTTTCTGAAGATATTTGGTATATAATAAATAGATCCACTCAACCATTTTAGTAGAAGCAAGGAATAAAGATGGAATTTTACAGGAAAGATCTGTGAAGAACCCTCTTTTTAAATAATGTGAATCCTCATTGCATACATTGGAAAATCCACAAGATTTTTGAGAATGTTATGTCAGCAGAAGCACCGCCAACTTGGGCCAACAGGGAAAGAGACAGGGTAAGATGAATGAAGGCTGTCAGATTCCTAAAAGGTAGGCTCCCAAAATGAACACACAATACAGAAACGGGTATTGCTAAACAAACAGTAGCATTTTTCCAAGTTTGGGAATAGCTAAATGAGTGTAACAAAACTTCAAGAATGTGAATTCTAAGACACTGGGAAGGATAAGTAAAATGGCTTGCTAAGGGTCCAACCATGTAGAAGAAGCAACTGGCTCCATAAGCACACAATGGATTAGTGGAATAAAGCGACAGGAATTCTCAGTAAAGTCAAAGAGCACATTAACTAGGAGAGAGGCTATGGGAGAAATAGAAATATAGGAAATTGGCATAAAAAACGTTTATTAAACGTCAAATATTGAAGTTTTATTTTTTACTTTTTTCCACGATAGTAGAATAAAGGTTTTGTCAGTATGCCTCACCCACTTGGAAATATTAATAGCAAAATAGTACGTAGAGACTCACATTGTGAACTTTTATCCAAGACAAAACATGGGAGTTCAACGGAAAAATAAACTAAAACTTCAGATACTGGATCAAAGAAGGTGGGCACAGCCTTTGTGGTGAACTCTGGCTGAAAACCATGTGTGAATCCCTAGTGCGGAAAGGGAGAGAGAGAGTTTCCACAATACACATTCTTACTGGGAAACCATGCAACTTAAGTCACAGGGAGTACCTTGAACCTTCTAAGCCTTTGATTTAACTGGGTGGACTGCTGGGGAGACTGTAAAAAGAAACAGCACTGGGAAGTGTCCCACGTATACTCCCAGACGTGGGCTCCCACAGAAGAAAGCAATTCCTGATTCTAGCTCATGCAAACCATATAGGAACCTGCCAGCTAGTGGGGGTGGAAGCCAGTGGTTTTTAGCATCTTGAGCTAGGGATTGTGATCTGGACTTGAGCAGGGGAGGAGCCCTCATGGCCAGAATGGACAGTACAGTACGGCATAGGCTCCAGCCATGGGATCTGGAGTTGGGTGTTCTCCTTCTTCACGGGAAAAGAGCAGAATAGGTGTGGTTTTGATGGGCACAGCAGCAGTTGCCTTGCTTCTTACTGGGGCATTTCTCCAGGGCTCAGAGGACTGCTCCCTGACTCGGGTCAGGGCTGGCACTTGTGCCCAGCACTGAACTACCTGAAGGCAGGCTTCACCACCCCAGCCCTGCTCAGATTGACTGCCTCTAGCCTCATAGGCAGAGCGTGGGACCCAGACCACTGAGTGTTCCACCATCCAACCCATTGCCTGGGACTCCCAAATACTTCTGGTTAGCAAGGCTCAAGCATAAACCCTACTGTCATCACCCACTGCAGCTTTCTCTCACTTGCAAGCACCACCTACTGGCATGAAGGTCAACCTGCAGAGCCCATTACAACATCTGCTGACACAAGCAAACAGCTCTTAGAAAGGAGACAAGCTTCTCATGACCTCTGCTGCCACCATTCTCCAGCTACCCAGGAGGTCATAAGCTTGCTCATTCACCTGCACTGCCAGTATAATCAGCATTTGAGAAAGTCACCATACTCAACACTAAGACTACTGGTAACTAAGGAAATCACACAGAGTATTCACCATGGAACACACCCAGAAGTAAAGCCTAAATGGCCCTACTTAACATATATTATAGTCACAGCCTCAAGAAGAAAAAAGTCTCACCCCAATGAAAGTCAATTCAAAAAAAAGAAGTGACTGTTTCTCCATATGTGAAGACATAATATTATTGAAAGTATGAAAAAGCAATGTGGGCCGGGCACAGTGGCTCACACCTGTAATCCCAGCACTTTGGGAGACTGACGCTGGTGGATCATGAGGTCAGGAGATTGAGACCATCCTGGCCAACATGGTGAAACCCTGTCTCTACTAAAAATACAAAAATTAGCTGGGCCTGGTGGTGTGTGCCTGTAATCTCAGCTAGTCAGGAGCTGAGTCAGCAGAATTGCTTGAAGCAGGGAGTTGGAGGGCAGTGAGCCCAACCTGGTGACAGAGTGAGACTCCATCAAAAAAGAAAAGAAAAAAGAAAAAGCAATGTATGTGTAACCTGCAAAGGAATACAGTAATTCTCTAGTAATGTATCCTAACCAAAAATAAAGTTTTGACATGTTGGATAAATAATTCAAAATATTGACATTAAACAAACTCAGTGATATTCAGGAGAAATCTGAAAACCAATATAAAGAAATAAGAAAGTCAATAATCAATTCAGAATATAAACAAAAAAATTTATAAACAGATAGATATCTTAAAAAATAAAACAGATTTTCTGGAAATGAGAAATTCATTGAAGGAATTACAAAATACAATTGAAAGCTTCAACCATAGACCAAGCAGAAGAAGAGACTTTGGAGTTTGAAGACAGTCTTTTTTTTTTTTTTTTTTTTTGTAATAATAATCCACTCTGACAAAAATAAAGAGAACACAAAAGAGTGAACAATACACATTCCTACTGGGAAACCATGCAATTTATGTCACAGGGGAGTACCTTGAAACTTCTATTTTTTTTGAGAAATATAGGACTACATAAAGTGACCAAACATATAAGTCATTGGATATTCCAGAGTGAGAAGAAAAAGTAAAAATGTATAAAACCTATTTTAAGAAATAATTGATGAAAACTTCCCTAGTCTATCAAAATATTTCTATATCCAGATACAAGAGACCCAATAAGCACCAGGAAAATACATTGCAAACCAGCCTTCACCATGACAAATAGTCCTCACATTGTCTAAAGTCAACATAAAGAAAAAAATCTTAAAAATCAGCAAAAGAAAAGCACCTAGCTACCTCTAAAGGAAACCTCATTAGTCTAACAACAGACTTTTCAGCAGAAACCTTACAAGGCAGAAGAGATTGGAATCCTATTTTCAAAGTGCTTAAAGCAAAAAAACAACAACTGCCAATCATGAATTTTATCTCTTGCCAGAATAAGCTTCATAAACGAAGAAGAATTTGTAGGCTAGCCCTACAAGAAATGCTCAAAGGAGTAGTAAACATGGAAATAAAAGGTCTAAAATTGCCATTATAAAAATACACAAAAGTGTAAAACTCACAGGTCTTATAAAATAATTACAGAATGAAGAAAGAGAGAAATCGAGTGGTAACATGACAGAACTCCACCAAACTACAAAGACAAACACACAGAGAAAAAAAAGAGAAACAATGAATCTACAAAACAGTAACAATTAACATTATTGCAGGAATAAAACCTCACATATTAATATTAACCTTGAATGTAATGGATTAAATACAATACTAAAAATATATAGAATGGTGGAATGGATTTTTAAAGAAATGAACCAACTGTGTGCTGCTTACAAGAAACTCAGCTTTCTGGTAAAGACACTTATAGACTGAATGTGAAGAGATGGGAAAGATATTCCATGCAAATGAAAACCAAAAGTAAGCAGGAGTAGCTACACTTACACTGATAAAACAGACTTTAAACTAACAGGAGTTTTTTAAAAAAGAGAGAGAGAGATGAAGAAGATAATTACATAATGGTAAAGGAATTAATTCAACAAGAGGATATAACAATCCTAGATATTTATGTACCCAACACCAATGCACCCAGATTAATTTAAAAAATACTAGACCTAAATAAAGAAATGGAGAGCAATACAATTATAGTGGGGATTTCAGCACTCCATTCACAACAGTAGACAGATCATCAAGACAGAAAATCAACAAAGAAACACTAGACTTAAATTATACTTAAGACTAAATAGACCTATTTACAGCAAACATTCTATGAAATAATCACATAATATATATTCTTCTCAACAGTACACAGAACCTTCTCCAAGACAGAGCATGGTTTTTAAAAATTTAAATTATATCAAGTATCTTCTCAGACTATAGTGAAATAAAACTTGAAGTCAATACCAAGAAAAACTTATAAAATTATAAAAATATATGTATTAAACAATACACTCCTGAAAGATCTTTGGGTCAATGACAAAATTAAGATGGAAAATTTAAAAAATTTGAAATGAATGAAAATGGAAACACAATATATCAAAACCTCTGGGATACAGCAAAAGTAGTGCTAAGAGGGAAACTTATAGTGTTAAATGCTTACATAAAAAAATACAGAAAAATGGCAAATTAACAACCTATGTCACATGTCAAGGAAGTAGAAAAACAATAACCACCCAAACTCAAAGTTAGCAGAAGAAAAGTGATAACAAAGGTTAGAGTAGAACTAAATAAAATTGAGACAAAAAAAAAAAAAAAACCAAAGGAGCAACAAAACAGAAAGTTTCCTTGAAAAGATAAGCAAAATTAATAAACTGCTAGCTAGAATAACCAAAAAGAGAGAAGATCCAAATAAACATAATAAGAAATGAAAAAGGAAATATTATAACCACAAAAGACTACTATGAACAACTATATGCTCACAATTGAGAAAATGGAAAGGAACTGGATAAATTCCTGAAAACATGCAATCTCCCAGCATTGATATAGAATGAATTAGAAATTCTGAATATACCAATAATGGGTAGCAACATCGAGTCAGTAATTTAAAAAATCTCTCAACAACAACAAAAACAACCATGACCAGATAGATTCACAGCCAAATTCTACCAAATGAACAAAAAGGAGCTAATATCAATCCTCCTGAATTTTTTTTCAAAAAGTCAAGAAGGAGGGAATTCTCCCTAACTCATTTTATAAAGTCATTATCACCCCAATTTCCCACTTGCACCACTGCTATTCAAGATAATACTGAAAGTTCTAATCCCAGCAGTCAGGCTAGAGAAAGAAATAAAAGTCATCCAAACTGTAAAGGAATAAGTCACATTACCTCTGTTCACTGAAAATAAAATCTTATACCAAAGCCACATAAGAACACAAGAAAAACTATAAAACAATTACCCTGATAAACATAGTTGCAAAAATCCTCAACAAAATGCTAGCAAACTGTATTTAGTAGTATATCAAAAAGATAATACAATTAAGTAGGTTTTACTTCAGGAATGCAAAGATGGTTCAACATACACAAATCAATAAATGTGATTAATTCCACAGACAGAATGAAGGTGAAAATCTGTCTGATCATCTTGACAGATGCTGAATACTCATTTGATAAAATTTAGCCCTTCATGATAAAAACCCTCAACAAACTAGGGATAGAAGAAACATACCTCAAAATAATAAAGGTCATACAACATATCCACAGTCATTATCATATCAAATGTGGAAAACTTGAAATCAATCCCCCTAAGAACTAGAAGATGACAAAGGTGCCCACTTTCCCCACTCTTATTCAACATAGTACTAGAAGTTCTAGCCAGAGCAATCAGATTAAAAAAAGAAAGAAAGAAAGACATCCAAATTAGAAAAGAGAGAGTAAAATTATTCGTTTGCTGAAAATATAATCTTATACCTAGAAAACCCGAAAGACTCCTCTAACTTTTAGATTTGACAAATGAATTCAGTAAATTTTCAAGATACAAAATACACAAAAATTTGTAACATGTCAATACATCAATAACAATCAAGTAGAGAACCAAATCAAAATGGCCATTACATTTACAATAACTACAAAAAAAAACCTAGGAATATATTTAACCAAGGAGCTGAATATTCTATACAAGAAAAACTACAAAACACTGATTTGAAAAAAATGTGAATGACACAAAACAAATGGGAAAACATCCTATGCTCATGGATTGGAAGAATTAACATTGTTAAAATGACCATACTTCCAAAAGCAATCTACAGATTCAATACAATCCCTATCAAAATATCAATATTACTTTTTACAGAATTAGAAAATACAATTCTAAAAATTATATGAAACCAAAAAGGAGCCCAAATTGCCAAAGCAATCCTAAGCAAAAAGAACAAAGCTGGGGGCATCACATTACCTGACCTCAAATTACTCTACAAGGCTCTAGTAACCACGACAGCATAGTACTGGTATAAAAATAGACATGTAGGTCCAAGGAACAGAATAGAGAACCCAGAAATAAAGCCACATATTTATAGACAATTGATACTTAACAAAGTCAATGAAAACATACACTGGGGAAAGGACAACCTGAAGCTATAAAGAATACTAAAGAAAACCTAGGGAAAACTCTTCTGGACATTGGTCTAGGCAAATAGTTCATAACTAAAACTCAAAAACACAAGCAACATAAACAAAAATAGACAAGTGGGACTTTATACTACAAAGGTGCATGGCAAAAGAAATAAGAGTTCACAGACAATTGACAGAATAGGACAAAATATTTGCACATTATGCATCCAACAGGTGACTGATATCCAGAATACACAAGGAACTCAAATAACTCAACAACACAACCTCAAAGATCACCCAATTAAAAAGTGGGCAAAGGATGTGAATAGATGTTTTCCAACAGAAGACAGAGAAATGGACAATGCCTATATAAAAAATGCTGAACCGGACTAATTGCCAGAGAAATGCAAATTAAAACCACAGTGAGATATCCTTTTTCACAAATCAGAATGACTATTATTAAAAAGTAAATAATATAACAGATGTTGGCGAAGATGTGGAGAAAAGAGAATGTTTTTATACTGTTGGTGGGAATGTAAATTAGTTCAACTCTATGGAAAATAGTATGGAGTTTTTTCAAATTAAAAGTAGAACTACCATGCAATTCAGTAACCTCGCTACTGGAAATCTTACCCAAGAAAAAGAAATCATTTTATTAAAAAGATATCTGTACTTGAATGTTCATTATAGCACTATTCACAATAGCAAAGATATGGAATCGACCTAAGTTTCCATCAATGGATGATTGGATTAAAAATGTGGTGTATGTACACAATGGAATACCATTCAGCAATAAAAAGAATGAAATCATGTCTTTTGCAGCAACACGGATGGAACTGGAGGCAATCATCTTAAGTAAAACAACTCAGAAACAGAAAGTTGAATACCACATGTTCTCAACTATAAGTGGGAGCTTAATAATGTGTACATATGGACAAAGAGTATGGAAGAGTGGACATTGGAGACTTGGAAGAACGAGAGCATAGAAGGGGTGTGAGGGATCAGAAATACTTAATGGGTAAAATGTACATTGTGATGGCAACACTAACAATTCAGACTTCACCACTACATGTATATCCATGTCAACAAACTGCATTTGTACTCCTTACATTTACAGATCTTAAAAAGCCTGATTATACTTGCTTTTTATAACCTCCTCTGTCAACTTGTCCTAATAGGTACCAGTGAAGAGAGAAACATGTTCTAATAACATATTCTTAAGCTTTGCTTACAAAGGTGTTTTTCTGTCAAACACTTCCATTCACTGAAAGAAAATAGCTTATGATACATTTTGAAGAAAGCATGCTGACATTTGCCTTTTATAGATGGATATGTCAACTAGTACTGCTACATAACAATGGAAAAAAAATATGTTTTAATGACATGTTCTCAGGATTTGCTTACAAAAATTATTGAGGGCCAAGAGTTTCTAGCAATTAGTGGGTGATCATCCTGTGGATAGTTGAAGCATAATAGAGGTGAAGATCATTTAAAGGGATGAGGCTGAATAGTTGAGAGATTGGGGTACATGAGAAATAAATAAGGTTTTCAAAAATGAAAGCTACTTTTGGATAGCATACTCATGCCATAATTGATTGGATAAGGATGTGAATATCCTGCATATATACCAGGGTGCTGTACTCAAAAGATTTGGAGCTTAAACCAAGATAGCTTAAGTCTCATTCTGTAGATGCAGAGATTCCGAGACAGAGAAAAACAAACTGTGTAGGTCGCCATTTTAGGATCTGACTGTATTTAGATCTCTTGGCTTCATGATGTAGCCCTAAAACCTTATATCTCTTTTTTATTATGATAGTTGGTGGATTTTTTGTGACTTAAGAAAAACTCTAATATGCTTTGTCCATCCTCAAAGCTTCAGAATCACTCTCTCTATTTTTAAAATCTCTGTTGACCTTTGTTTAGGTGTTAATGCTCATCCTCTCATGCTAAAATATGAATTGATTACATTATTATTTTTCAATTCAATTTCATTTTATTACATAGACCTAATAGAGTTATGATATAATCTCATTGTCCCAAATAGCTTGATCTTTATAATGGCCAATGATTTTTCATTTTATAATATTATTTTTAAAATTTAATTATGTGTATATTTTAACCTTTTTATTTTTGAATACATCATACATACAGAAGAGTCTACATAAAGCACACACACATATATATGTAGTTTACATACATATATAGAGTTATATACAATTTAAGGGGTAATTATAAAGCAGAACCCACTAACCATCAGCGTAATTAAGAATACATGATTGTCAGTTCTCTAGAAGTCATTGCTGTGGGTCTCAAACCCAATCTTGTTGCCTCTCCCCAGAGTTAAAATAATACTTTTTGATTTTTGTGATAATCATCTCTTTTCTTCTCCTTCTTCTTCTTCCCCTTCCCCTCCTTCTCTTTCTCCTTCTTCTTTTTCTAATTTCATCTGTGTATGTATTCTGATATGGTTTGACTGTGTCCCCAACCAAACCTCATCTTAACTTGTAGCTCCCATAATCTTCACATGTTGTGGGAGGGACTGGGTGGGAGATAACTGAATCATGGGGGCAGTTTCTCCATACTATTCTCACGGTAGTGAATAAGTCTCATGAAATCCGATGGTTCAATAAGGGTTTTCCCCTTTCGCTTGGTTCTCATTCTCTCTTGCCTGCTCCCATGTAAGTCATGCCTTTTGCCTTTTGCCAAAATTGTGAGGCCTCCCCAGTTATGTGGAAACTATGAGTCCACTAAACTTCTTTTTCTTTTTTTCTTTTCCTTTTTCTTTTTCTTTTCTTTTTTTTTTTTTGAGGCGGAGTCTCACTCTTTCAACCAGGCTGGAGTGCAGTGGCGCCATCTCGGCTCACTGCAGGCTCCGCCTCCCGGGTTCATGCCGTTCTCCTGCCTCAGCCCCCAGGTACCTGGGACTACAGGCTCCCGCCACCACGCCCGGCTAATTTTTTGTATTTTTAGTAGAAACTATGCAGCCATAAAAAAGGATGAGTTCGTGTCCTTTGTAGGGACATGGATGCAGCTGGAAACCATCATTCTCAGCAAACTATGGCAAGAACAGAAAACCAAACACTGCATGTTCTCACTTATAGGTGGGAATTGAACAATGAGATCACTTGGACATGGGAAGGGGAAGGTCACACACCGGGGCCTATTGTGGAGAGGGGGGAGGGATGGCATTGAGAGTTATACCTGATGTAAATGACGAGTTGATGGGTGCTGACATGTTGATGGGTGCAGCACACCAACATGGCACATGTATACATATGTAACAAACCTGCACGTTGTGCACATGTACCCTAGAACTTCAAGTATAATAAAAAAGAAAAAAGAAAAAGAAAAAAAAAAAAGAAATGGGGTTTCACCATGTTAACCAGGATGGTCTCTATCTCCTGACCTCGTGATCCACTCGCCTCGTCTTCCCAAAGTGCTGGGATTACAGGGGTGAGCCACTGCACCCTGCCCAAACCTCTTTTTCTTTATAAATTACCCAGTCTTGGATATGTCTTTATCAGCAGCCCGAAAACAGAGTAATACAGTAAATTCGTACTGGTAGAGTGAGGTGCTATTGTAAAAATACCCAAAAATGTGGAAGCGACTTTGGAACTGGGTAACAAGCAGAGGTTGGAACAGTTTGGAGGACTCACAAGAAAATAGGAAAATGTGGGATGGTTTGGAACTTCCTAGAGACTTGTTGAATGGCTTTGGCCAAAACGCTGATAAGATAATGGGCCAGGCACAGTGGCCCACACCTGTAAGCTTAGCACTTTGGGAAGCCAAGGTGGGTAGATTGCCTGAGATCAGGAGTTCAAGATAACCCTGGTCAACATGATGAAACACTAGCTCTACTAAAATAGAAAATATTTGCGAGGCGTAGTGCTGCGCACCTGTAGTCCCAGCTACTTGGGAGGCTGAGGCATGAGAATCGCTTGAGCCCAGGAGGTGGAGGTTGTAGTGAGCAGAGACCATGCCCCTGCATTCCAGCCTGGGGGACAGAGCAAGACACTGTCTCAAAAACAAAACAAAACAAAACTGCTGAAATGATATGGATGATGAAATCCAGGTTTAGGTGGTCTCAGATAGAGATGAGGAATTTGTTGGGTATAGGAGTAAAGGTGACTCTTGCTCTTGCTTATGTTTTAGCAAAGAGATTGGTGGCATTTTGCCCCTGCCCTAGAGATTAGTGGAACTTTGAACTTGAGGGAGATGATTTAGAGTATCTGGCAGAAAATATTTCTAAGCAGCAAAGCATTCAAGAGGTGACTTGGGTGCCATTAAAAGCATTCAGTTTTAAAAGGGAAACAGAGCATAAAAGTTTGGAAAATGTGTAGCCTGATAATGCAATAGAAAAGAAAAACCCAGTTTCTGAGGAGAAATTCAAGCCAGCTGCAGAAATTTTCATAAGTAACAGGGAGCCAAATATTAATCCAAGACAATGGGAAAAATGTCTCCAGGGCATATCACAGATGTTTGCAGCAGCTCCTCCCATCACAGGACCCCGCTGCTGTGTGCAGGCTAGGGAATTGGTGCCCTGCATCCCAGCCACTCTAGCCATGGTGAAGAGGGGCCAAGGTACAGCTCAGGCCATGGCTTCAGAGGGTGCAAGCCCCAAGCCTTGGTAGCTTCCACATGGTGTTGAGCCTGCGGGTGAACAGAAGTCAAGAATTGAGGTTTGGGAAACTCCGCCTAGATTTCAGAAGATATATAGAAATGCCTGGATGTCCAGGCGGATGTTTGCTGCAGGGGCAGGGCCCTCATGGAGAATTTTTGCTAGGTCAGTGCAGAAGGGAAATGTGGGGTTGAAGCCCCCACACAGAGTCTCTTCTGGGGCACTGCTTAGTGGAGCTGTGAGAAGAGGGTCACCATCTTCCAGACCCCAGAATTTGTAGATCCACTGATACCTTGTACCATACACCTGGAAAGGCTGCAGCCACTCAACACCAGGCTGTGAAAGCAGTTGGGAGAGAGGCTGTACCCTGCAAAGCCACAAGGGTAGAGCTGCCCAAGACCATGGGAACGTACCTCTTGCATCAGTGTGACCTGGATGTGAGACCTGGAGTCAAAGGAGATCATTTTGTAGCTTTAAGATTTGATTGCCTTGCTGGGTTTCAGACTTGCATGGAGCCTGTAGCCCCTTTGTTTTCGCCAATTTCTCGCATTTGGAATGGGTGTTTTTATCCAATGTCTGTACCCCCATTGTATCTAGGAAATAACTAACTTGCTTTTGATTTTACAGGCTCATAGCTGGAAGGATCTTGCCTTGTCTCAGATAAGACTTTGGACTGTGGACTTCTGAGTTAATGCTGATATGAATTAAGACTTTTGGGGGCTGTTGGAAGGCATGATTGGTTTTGAAATGTGAGGACATGATATTTTGGATGGGCCAGGGGCAGAATGATATGGTTTGGCTGTGTCCCCTACCAAAATCTCATCTTGAATTATAGCTCTCATAATGCCCACATGTTGTGGGAGGGACCCAGTGGGAGATAATTGAATCATAGGGGTTGTTCCCTCATACTGTTCTCATGGTCGTGAATAAGTCTCATGAAATCTTGTAGTTTCATAAAGGGTTTCCCCTTTCACTTGGCTCTCATTCTCTCTTGCCAGCTGCCATGTACGATGTGCCTTTCACTTTCTGTCATGATTGTGAGGCCTCACCAGCCATGTGGAACTATGAGTCCATTAAACCTCTTTTTCTTTATAAATTACCCAGTCTCAGGTATGTCTTTATCAGCAGCATGAAAATGGACTAACATATATTCTAAACAACATATTTTGATTTTTGAAAATTATAAAGTAGACTATACCTGTATTGAATATTTTCCTTGGAATTGCTTCTTTGTTCAGTGTTATGTTCACTATTCATTCCTGTTGATACATGTAATTGTAGATCATTCCTTTCTCTAGGCTAATTGTAAGTATCATCTCTTTCATGAAATCTTCCCAATCCCTGTGTCATAGCCTTTGACAGAACATTTTATTTTTCTGCTTTGTAATACAATTTTGCATCTTTTCTTATATTTACTCTTTCTTTATTAGTCCTTTGAAGGCAAAGTGTTTGTTTCAGATTTCTTTGTATCTTCAGTAGCACCAGACCTAAAGAATATACATAATTTATGCTTTTAAAATAACTTATTAAATACATGATATTGAGAACTACAGTATATATTTGAATGGCAGACCCTTTACTACATATTGCTCAAAGCCCAGCTAGTTCAGTAATAAATACATCTCATCTCTTTCTCTTCAGACTAGGTCATTGCTTAGTGCTTGACTTCAATTACATTCTTAATAGCACTTTTTTTTTTTAACCTCTCAAAAGCTGTGTTTTGTATTTGCTAACCTGCATTTGTCTAACGTTGAAATCTTCACTCAAAAGAAAACAATTGGGTAAACAAAATGCAAGTGGGTGAAGTATTTATCAGAGTCCGGGCTTTTAATTCTGTGCTTCTTGGGCTACATAAATGTAACGAGGGGAAATCCAGTAATAAACGCATGAAGAGTAAGAAACAGCCCTTGAGAACTTGTGTGGAGATGCATGTTTACTTCCATCCCTGTTGGAAGGAGCACAATAGTTTCCACGACTGAGACTCTCAGAGCTCCAGAATGGAAGCTTTTCTGAAATACATCTTCTAGAAGATGTCTTTGCCCCATCTGAGCCAAAGAACAAATATATTTGAGAAAGCTAAAGTGAATTCCCTTAAGCTCCAAGATATAGAGCAAAACACAGCTTCCTTCTGAAAAGGAAATGAAGTGTTTTATTTCTTTATTTATTAGATTTGTTACTAACTGTACCTTGTGCCAGAGGCCCCAAGGCAGAAAAGCTTATTGTAAAATAATAGAGATAATTAAATTTTATATTATGAAACAGCAATCAATGCAGCAAAACTAGTATCTAGTCCATTGGGGATATTGAAACTAAAGAGGTGGGTTCTGCATGATGTCCTAAGGCCAAACACCATTGCTATCTCTATTTCTTTCTCCCCTCCTCGTCCATTAATATTTATTTAAGAACTGTGATTGCTGGGCACTTCACATATTGTTTTTCCTACAAAGTAAGACTGGAGTTTAATTATATAAGCGACAGAGGGTAACCTCTCCTGGATAATGTTTTGGGTATTGACCTAATAAGAACCTCAAGAGTATATACCATCACCCTAAGAAAAAATTGTAAAATAGGTTAATTTTGTCCTCATAGAGCTTTTACCTGATGCTACTGCTGTTTTCCCCTTGAAACTTTCTTCCTCAGAGCTCCCAGTGTACAAATCATAGTCCTACTCACCCACGTGGAATTCCACATAGAACTAACTTCCCACACCTCATTCCAGCATTCTCCTAAAATCCTACTTTTCTCTTAAACTTTATTTGCCTTGTGGTATGGCACTTGCATTATTTTTTAGTAAATATATTTTCAAAGGGGTAATAATGTAGAGATTAAAAATAGAGGGTTTAGTGTGTAGAAGACTAGGGTTTAAATCCTGGTTTTCTCACGTATTGGCCATATGACTTTGGGAAGGTTACTTAATTCCTTTTATATTTACTTCCCTTTTTTACCTAGAAAACAAAACTATTCAGCCATAAAAAGGAATGAATTAATGGCCTTCACGGCAACCTGGGTAAGATTGGAGAT
This sequence comes from Mandrillus leucophaeus, assembly GCF_000951045.1. Taxonomy (NCBI): domain Eukaryota; kingdom Metazoa; phylum Chordata; class Mammalia; order Primates; family Cercopithecidae; genus Mandrillus; species Mandrillus leucophaeus. Next base: position 2,102,725 of record NW_012107853.1, on the reverse strand, counting down.
ATTATTCTAAGTGAAGTAACTCAGGAATGGAAAACTAAACATTGTATGGTCTCACTCATAAGCAGAAGCAAAGCTATGAGGATGCAAAGACATAAAAATGACACAGTGGACTTTGGGGACTCAAGGGGAAGGAGTGGAAAGGGGGTGAAGGATAAAAGACTACAAATTGGTTGTAGTATATACTGCTTGGGTGATGGATAAATCAAAATCTCACAGATCACCACTAAAGAAATTTCTCATGTAACCAAACACCACCTGTTCCCCAATAACCTATGGAAATTAAAAAAATAAAAAAGTATAATTTCACCTTTCTTTGGAAAGAAAACTAAACCAATAACTTGTTTATTGGGTATGAAAAAGTTGTTCTCAGAGGAAAGACAAGGCAGATTCTGCAAAAGACAGTAGGCATTCAGTTCAGAGACAGAGACTGAGGACTGCAGTCTGATGGATACTCCTCCAAAAATTAATTGCAATATCCAGCAAACTAATGAGCCAATAGCTGTCTCACTATCATTGTAGCAATGTATCAGTAGATAGGAAGCTTATGGTAACTTTTAGACCATCCGTAGAAATCCTCATCAATTTTCAAACCCCACAATTCATTGACATTTGAGATCTTAAGGGGGCTTTGGACTTACATGGGAGCTATGAACATTAAGGTACAACTCTGTAGAAGATGAGGAAAAGGAGACACAGAGAAGCTAGTAGCTTGGTAAAGAACAGGTAACTAGTAAGTGGTGGAACCTTGAATCCCATGCAAAGTTATTTGATTTACGACGAGCTTCATAAGACGAATTAAGGTTGTTTGACTTTTGGTATAAATTTGGCTCAGCAGAGACTCAGTTTGACAGCGTAGACATCCAGTTTCAGACTGTAGACTCTTGGGAGAATGAATTAAGTGAAATTTTAGGTAATAATGGCGTTCATTTAAAGAAAGAACATAGAACATAATTCTTCATCTCCTTAAGTACTTGCTAGTGGGCCGCAGAGATTTGACTCCAAGGTTTTCTATTTGGGCATGACTATACAATCTTCAACTGTTTTCTTACTAACTTATAATAAGTTATAAGTTACAATAAGTTAACTTATTGGTGGTACATCTTTCTGTCTGTACTTCTATCCCTGGGCAGTAAATATAATATCCTTAAAAGGGCTACCTAAGGGGCTAGATTATCTTCCAATAGAGGACTAAGCCAAGACGTTTTCAAAAGCAGCAGTATCCTGTGCTACCCAGAGCAATATAGCAGGTATACAGAATCCTATTATGGGCCCAAAAGGACAAGATGTAGGAGCAGCACGATGCCCATGGTGAGTGACACAGAAATGGCCAGTGCGTATATAACAGGGCAAGCTGCACCTGTATCAACAAATACTCAGAACACTACTTGTTTCATTTGTTTTACAAGGAAAAAAAGTACGGTTAAAAGACTACTAGAAAATGCCTTCATTGAATCTTAAACCATGATAAGAGACTGAAAACATAGGCTTTGTAAAACATATTTCTTTTTTATCTTCCCTGGGATAATAACAAGCAAGGGACCTTAAAACAATTTGTGAAGTATAATCTGTACACATATTGCAATAGTGAAAAGAGCAAAAGATTTGGAGCCAAATTTAGCATGAATGGTGGATCTGCCTCTTATTAGTTATGAGAACTCAGTCTTCTTAAATTACAAAAGAGCAAAAAAGTCCTCATTTATTATGGTTCTTACTAGGATTATACGTAATGTACATAAAAAACGTGCTGAAGCACAGAAGAAACTCAGTTATTCATAACTGTATTGTTGTTATTTTATTATTACCAAACAGAAAATGTGAGAAATAATCTGCTGACTGAGAATAAGGAAAAAATTCTTTTTCTGGATCACAGTTCATTATAAAAGAATGACGTTCTTTGAGCAAATGGTGGAGGACATTGCTGAAAACCTGGAACACTGTGGAAACGTACTCATCGATGTGATAAGAATAAGCAAAATACACATTTTAAGAAAAGGCAGAGAGGAAGGCTTCGATTAAACTGCAAAATTAATAGTGTGGAAAGCAAACAGTGTACCTTGGAGTGGGGAAGGGATGATGAGAAAATAATGAATATCATAGAAACAATATCAGTGGGCCTCAGACATCAACATGCCAGACACTGAACATTCTCCATAAATAAAATATGGTTTTATAGTTTGATACAAACATACATATATGTGTGTATGCGTACATATATGTATATGTATATACACATTATACTCACATACAGACACTTACATGTGTATATACACACACACACACACACACACATATATATATATATATAAACCTCATTGAAGTATCACTGAAATTTAGTGGGATTTGAATATGACTACAAGGTAGTAATAGACGGATATACTTTATTTAAATAAAGGTGATCTAATTGAAGGGGCAGGAGAATAGTGCCTAATGTTAAGATACACATATCTGCAGAAATCTGTCAGTCAGAGATTGGAAACATGATGTCTCATGTTTGAATGTGAGACAAAAGCAGAAATGAACAGAAATTTAACAATGGCAGAGGGTGCTACAGACTCTAGACTCAGCATATCTTAAACATAATACAAAACTTCTGAGGGGAAAGACACTGACCTAGTAGGATATTTTGATTTGTCTGGGCAGCTCTTGAGAGTCTGAAACATCTAAAAGTGGAGTGTCTTCTCATAGTCATAACATAAAATGCTCTTATCTTACATTTTAAATGAAAAAGAAAGTCACAAGGAGGAAATTGTTGCAAGGATTTAACTCTAATCAATGAGACAAAACTGGTTGCTGCCATGAGAACAGCAGGGACCTTGGAGAGAGTAACCCCTTTGATGTTACCGAAGTCCTAGACTTGACTTCAGAACAGCAAAGTTAAAAATAATCAGAATATGTGTGTGTGTGTGAGTGTGTGTGTGTGTGTGTGTAATTCCAAGGAAAGAGACTTGAACAATAACATGGCTTAAGAGAGGTAGAAAAACTCAGGAAAAAATTCCACATAATCAGAAATTATTCTAATAATAAAGTGAAAAGATTTAAATCTAAGCAAACTGGTATAACTGCAACTTAAGACCCTATTATAAAAGGACTTATATTAAATATTGAAGGAAGAGAATAAACACAAAGTAGAAACACAAAAGAACAGCACCAGGCTGTAGAAATAATGTTCAGTAGCCAAAATGTTAAGACAAGACAAAGATTTGAGAAAGATCCTTTAAAAAGTATAAGGAGATTTGAGAGCTTCATGCAGAGCAAGAAATTGAGCAAGGAAGATGTCTTAGCCTGGGTTTCCCAGAGATCAGAGCCTGGGACAAAGGCTTTCATGCAGTTAATATTTTTGGAAGTGATCCCAAGGAACAGGCACTAGGCACAGAGAATGTGAAGCAGAGAAGGAGAAAAAGCTGTACAGAGACACATTATGGAGTTGGTCACTGTTAAGAGACCCCAAATGGTGGCTACTGAGGTACCTTTGGGGTGGATCTCATGTCGGTCTAACCTAGATATAAAAGCTAGATGTGTTATCCATCTGTTCCCATCCTTCAGTGGTCAAGGATGTCATCCTGGGTATTCATCCCCCTGCACTTCCCGATTTGTGGCTGGTGGAAAACCAAATTGGATACTCTGGTTGTCACAGTAGACACCAGGCAAGAAGGAGGGGACATAGTACACAGGTGCAGTGATGCAGGTTGGTGCAAGCCTTCTTGGAGCTGCTTGCTGCAGCTGTGGCTGGAGTAAGAGATGGGACCTAGAGGACCTGAAGCTTGGTCTAAAAGGTGCGTGATAAAGAAGGGCGGTGACTTGCTTGAGGATATTGTAATGTACACAGAGAGCAGAGTGGGAAAGTAAAACAGCTCAGCCACAACTTCTACATGAAGGGGAGAAAAGCATGAAGCTAAATAAGATAGGCCAGGCATAATTGAGGGAGGCAGGATTGAAGCCATTGAAAAATGTCTGGCTGGTGGTCCCAGCTTCTTTTACAAAGACACGATAAAATAAGACACACTGAAAACTAAAATGAAAAGAAAAATGATAAAAAGCAAAACACAAAATAATGTGTATAGAAAGTGCAGTATTGATAGAAGCACTTCCATTTCTTTTAAAAGGAGACATTTATATACATGCACATATGTGTGTATGTATACATATATATATGCATATGTCTCACATATGCTTTACTGGGTGACTTTAGAACAGTTATTTTGCTCTCTCAGTGCCACCTGTCCCAAGAGGTCCTCCTGCCTGTGGTTCATTGCTGCATCCCCAACACCTAGAAATGAGCCCAGCACAGAGCAGGTGCTTAGTAACACGCGTTAAAGAGATAAATGAGAACTTGACTGAAACACAGTTGTTATAGGAAACATTAAAATAAATAAACCACTTTAATATGAATACATAATACAACTTTAATATAACAAATTTGAAACCATGGATATATTGAACTTGGTATACACAGTGCATATATAATATTTTCAAATTTCATAGGTATAAAAATTGATTATATTCTACTCATTAATAAAATTATTAAATCAGAAATTGAGCAGAAAATTGTTGCCTAGTTACAATATAATAAATCACAAATTAATAATCAAAATTTAAAAAACAAACAAATAAAACCCAGCAATTTGATAATTTAAAGCATTCTTTAAAAAGCCTATTAGGACAAAAAAAATCAAAATTACAATAATAGGCTATTTAAAAAATACTAGAAATAAAACAAACATTACTTATTATTGTAGTATCATGTAGCCAAAGTTATTCTCAGAGGCAACAATCTTAAAAGCTCTCATTATTAAAATAATAATAAAATAAAGGAATTTAGTAATCTGTGGAATAAGTTACAAAAGCAACCACAGAATAAACCAAAGGACACAGAGAAGTACCTGCAATAATTACAAAGACAGATATTTAATGAATTTAAAAACAAAATATAATTTCTCAATAAATCCAAGAGTTGTTTCTTTAAACACAACAGTAATACAGTAATATTAATGAAAAAGGCAAAAAACAAATCCAATCAAGATGAAAAAGGAAAGCAAAGCTATTTTTTCAAATAGGGATATAATAGCAGATAATTTTTTTAAATCTACACACAAGCTATTTTAAATAATTTTAAAACTACACTAGGGGAATGATTACCTAGGGGAAAAAATCAATGCCCAAAATTAAGTTAAGGACAAGTAGAAATTTTGATTTGACCAAAAACAGAAAATAAGTGATCAAAAAGTCTTTCAGTAGCAGACCCATGATCAAATAATTTTACTGTTAAAATTTCAAAGAGCAGATAATTCCCATGCTACATAAACTGATCTAAAGCTTTGAAAAAGACAAAGTGGTATCCACTTCATTTTCTTCAGCTTGAAGCCACAAAAGGCCTCTATGAGAAAACAACCACCTGCTGGGGGAGGGGGGAAGACAAAACTATAAATGAGTTCTCTGAGAAATATTAATGCAAAACTCTTAAACTATTAGCAAACCAAATCCAATAGTATCTTCAAATAGTCATTCACCATGACCAAGGAGGATCTGATTGAAAAGCTAGTTTGTTATCAGGGGAGATTTGATTATAATATACAATACCACTTAGCCTAGTACAAAAAAATCCCCAGAATAATCTGAAAGGACTCTGAAAAAAGTCCAATAGCAATCAATATGCCACCTAATTTCTTTCTTTCCCTTCCTTCCTTCCTTCCTTCCTTCCTTCCTTCCTTCCTTCCTTCCTTCCTTCCTTCCTTCCTTCCTTTCTCT